>NC_138110.1:83065000-83366000 GCF_964146895.1 Miniopterus schreibersii
AGCTGAATAAGAAGTGGAAACTATCAGCGGAGAGAAGACATTGTGGGAAGCGTGGGTGTCGTCGACGTAGCCCTATCAGAGAGAAAGCCACTCCCAAAATAGCCCGCGCAGAGCCGGGCGGCGGCCAAGCGGACTCGGAACTGTGACCTCATGGAAGAGATGAAGGAAGTTGTGGCCGGGAGAGGAGCGGGCGAGAGGGCCCGTGTTCTCCCTCGGCCCGGCCATCAAAGAAACACTTGACCTTCACCAGCTCTTTCCTTGGTGTGTCCTTTGTCCACCTGTGAAGGGGGGACCATCGGGCTTTCTGACCTGGACCACAACAGACCGCGGCTCTGGGGGAGAGCAGCTGTGTGCTTGTCCATCCCGAGTCGTGTGGACGGTTGTGTGGGGTCGTCCACTCCGCGGTGTGTGGTTGTCCATCCCGAGTCGTGTGGACAATTGTGTGGGGTGTCATCCACTCTGCGGTGTGTGGTTGTCCATCCCGAGTCGTGTGGACAATTGTGTGGGGTGTCATCCACTCTGCAGCGTGTGGTTGTCCATCCCGAGTCGTGTGGACAATTGTGTGGGGTGTCATCCACTCTGTGGCGTGTGGTTGTCCATCCCGAGTCGTGTGGACAGTTGTGTGGGGTCGTCCACTCTGTGGCGTGTGGTTGTCCATCCTGAGTTGTGTGGACAGTTGTGTGGGGTCATCCACTCTGTGGCGTGTGGTTGTCCATCCCGAGTCGTGTGGACGGTTGTGTGGGGTCGTCCACTCTGCAGTGTGTGGTTGTCGATCCTCAGTCATGTGGACAGTTGTGTGGGGTGTCGTCCACTCTGCGGTGTGTGGTTGTCCATCCTCAGTCGTGTGGACATTTGTGTGGGGCGTCGTCCACTCTGCGGTGTGGGCTTGTCCATCCCGAGTCGTGTGGAGAGTTGTGTGGGGTCGTCCACTCTGCGGTGTGGGCTTGTCCATCCCAAGTCGTGTGGACAGTTGTGTGGGGTCGTCCACTCTGGCATGTGGTTGTCCATCCTGGTTTGCTGCCTGACAGTCCCACGAGTACTTAGGGGAGACCCTCAAGGAGCTTTGCTCACGTGCAATGGTTCTTGCGTGAGTTCCCAAGGTCCCCGAAATGTTGTGATCCCAACTGGACATTGCTGGACTCGGACAGAACAGGATCTGATGACCCAGCACCTCAGCCAACACGTGGTGGGAAGGAGGTCAGGCCAGTGGCTCATCCGAAACCACCAGCCCCTGGTGATGGACGGGCCCCGTGCTCCCCCGACCGGCCCTTCCAGCTCCGGCTTCTCCTGACGGCCCCGGTGGGGTCCGAGGGCAGGGTGGGCACCAGGGCCCGGGATGGCTCCGGACACGCTGAGTGGTTTCCACACACCCACGGCGGGAGCCCCACCAGGTTCAGGTGCCCCGTGGGCAGTAGGGGAAGCCCACTTCTGAAGTTTCTTCCCCTTTTATCTCGTCAAACAGATGTTGTTTTCCTGTGGTCTGTGTAACCCTGAGGAACTAGAAGGTTCTAGCTGCTTTGCTTACTGCCTCCCCCGTTTCCCACCATCACGGCTCCTCGGGGCTCCTCTCTCATCGCCATCCTCAGACGTCTCCCCCAAACCCCGTCTTCCCTACCCCGCTCTCCTTCTAATTTCCAGCAAAGTTACCCTCGGACTCGTCTCAGTTGGCAGCATTGTTACCACTTGGGCGCCTGCCTCCCTCCCGCAGACCTTTCCCACACGGATCACCCATCTCACCCGGTCAGACCTGGGGTCTGCGACTTCGGTTATGTGGGCGATGGGGTGGGAACTAAAACCCTTCTCTTGCTGTAGTGTAACTAAAGGTGCCCTCACCTGTTCAGGTGGGCCCTCTCCACGCTTCCCATCCGTGAAATCTCCTGGTTTTGGGTCACAGCTGGTTGGCCCCTGGAGGAGGCCACCGTCGGGCTCCCATTTCCACCTCCCCAGTAGGTCCTGCTGCCCAGCAGGAGGAATGCCGACCCCGGAGCCTGGACAGTGCCCCGTGGCCCCAAACCCCTTAGTCTGAAAGTGGTTTAGGAAGACACGCTGTGCCCACAGCCTCCGTCAGTTTTAGGAATGAGTGAGACGATGGCCCCCAAGCCGCTCGTGAGCCGTCCACTGCCGCAGAAATAGACTCAGGTGCCGCAGGGTTATGACGTGTCTTTGTCACCTCACCGGCGACTGGTCTTTCTAAGTATGTTCCACATGCTTGGCTTGGTGTGAAGCACCCTCACGGCTGTAAGCCTCCTGCTTACCAAGACAACACCCTCTAGAACTCAGCATTTGTGAGTTTTCTTTGTTAAAATGTTCTCCGATGTGGCAACGTTCTGCCCAATGAACGTTGGACATGTGCCCCCTAAAAAAGAGTGAAACAGGAAAGAAGGGTGGCATCTCCTCCAAGTCCCGGGTACTCGTCTCTGCACCAGGAGGCGGCATGGCCCCGGGAGGCCTGGGGTCACTGGGGCAGATGCCAGGGAGAGTGGCAAGAAAGCTGCCTGGGCCTGGCGGAGAGGGCAGAGCTGCCTTCCCTGCTCCACATTGCCTGGGACGGTCATGGAGAAGCTGCCTGTAGCCGAGGAGCCACCTTGCGCACGCTCTCCAGCAGGCGTCCCAAGGTCGGGTCTGAGCCCTGGGCGTCATCGTTGCCCCAGCGGCAGCTGTGAAGAGCCCTAGGAGAGGGTGAGTCCCTCCTAGTGTGTCTAGTCGCTTGTCACCATCCTCAGAGACGATGCTGTGTGTCGGGTGACTGTGTGTCTTGCCGTGTCTCAGGCAGGTCCCAGTGTGTCCTCTGCGGGCAGGCCGACCGGAGCCCCTCACCCGGGCAGCACGTGGGCACCACCACCCTGGTCGCGGCCCAGCCAGGCCGCACCTTTGGGAAGAGCCAGGGTTTGAAGTTTGCAGCTCAGGTTCCTGACTGCAAAGCGGTGCCAGTGAGTCCTGTTATCAGGTCCCATGACACAATTCCTGGTTCCCCCCACTGTGTTTTATTATTATTATTCTTAAACATAGTTGGGAGGGAGGTGGATGTTGAAAGGGAATTTAGGGAAGGGAGTGGGGTGGTGAAATGCGCACCAGCTAATTGCTCAGGAAGCCGCCCTCGGATAGGCCGGGGCCTTTGCAGAAACACATGGCGTTTATCTGGGCAGCAGAGGGAAGCCCGGCCATTCCGTGACGTGAGCACGTGTCCCCACCTCCCACCTCTGGCAGGAAAGTGACTGTGTGACACCTCCCCTGTGACATTTCCTCTATCTGGTGCCCATCGGGGGTGAAGGGAGGGGCGCTGTGCAGCTCGCTCCTGATGGTCTTTGCTCATTTCCTCCCCGGCTGCCAAAAATCACAGGCAGATAGTGGCTGTGGACACGGAAACAGAGATGGAGGAAGAGTCCCACCGAGGGGGCGCCCGCTGCCCGAGTCGGCCCCTCTCTGACTTGACGATGAGGCCGAGGGGTGGTCGCCGAGCCTGGACTCCAAGAGGTGCTTCCATGTGGTTTTATGAACCCACGGACACCTCCGCGGTGCCCTCCCGCTTAGAGGAGATGCGCTCGGGCCCCTGGAGCCCCTGGTGCCCACGGGCAGTCACTGCACGGCCACCAGCACCTTCGTCCCAGCAGCCAGGTCCATGCTCTGGCTCAGGGCACCCAGGGGACACGGCGGGAGGCGGGAAGGGAGCCGGTTCCTTCCACAGGCCGCACGTGCCATCCTGAAAGCGTGGCTGACGCTGGTTATTTACATACAGTTTTGTGCGGAGTCACCTTCCCCTAATGTGTTCTCGTATTTTTGTTTTCTTGCAGTAAATGAAATAATACGGAACGACCTCTCCAGCACCAGCACCCACTCGTAGTTGGCGGCATCGGAACTCAGTGCTCAGGAGCCACACGGCGTCGGCAGGCGACACAGACTTCTGACGAAATAAACCGAACACACCCGGTACCACTCAGAACTTCCGACTTACTGAAGACGTGTGATACGGACAGAGACGTGGCTCTTTCACGGGAAGGAAGAAGGGGAAGTGGAAGGAAGGACGGACGGACGGACGGAAGGACCACTCCACCTGCTGAAGGAAAAGTCATCTCAAGAAGAGAGTAAAGGGCTGGGGTGGGGCGAGCGCAGGAGCGAGTGTGGCGGCCCCATGGGAACGACCCCGCGTGGCTGCCTGACCCCAGCGGTCCTCGGGCTCCCCTGGATTCGGTCCTGGAAGTGCCTTATTCAACCCAACCACAGCATCAGGGCTTCGTAGGCTTGAGCATTAAATCTGCCACCAGGCGAGCATTTGTAGGAGCAAATCTAGAAAAACATTTCGTCATGAGGCTCTGCCAGACTTTGCAGAAATTAAGAGAATGCTGGCAAGCTAGGCGTCCTGAGGAAAGCCCAACCCACGTTCCCTCCTTCCTCCCGACCTCCTGGGCGGCTGTCACGTACGGCGTTGTGGCCTGACCCGGCGCGTTAGGAACCCTCCAGTGTTTCATCTCGGCCCTTCCGTAATATCCTTCCCTCCCCTGCGCTACTAAAACCGTAGGATTGTTCATCGCCGCGCGCTAGGGTTTGTTTTTAATCCGGCTTCGGACACAGCGCACGTAGGTCGGGCAGCACAGGAGAGGTTACCGGACAGGAAAGAAACCGTCTGCGCAGGACGGGTCTTGCGTTTGCGTGTGTACATACGTAGGCACATATTTATGTATGAATAATAAATAACAGGTGGTCTTCGGTCTTTGCCCAGCAAGGGCCGCCGTGCCAGCAGGAACCAGAATCCATTTGAGGAGATGCGTCCAAGACTCCAAATCCGGCTCTTCAGCTACTTCCACGGGGCCGTCACCCCCCCCCGGTCTGCGTTTCCTCGCCTGGTGCAGATAACCGAGCACTTTAGAAGCCGGGGGAGGTGCGTTCAGAACGCCCCGTGTTCCCAGTGGTGAAATTGGAAAGTCACTGTAAATAGCATTACGGAGGGAGTGTAATATATTTGTTCAGCTATAAGATTATTATTTCACAGAAGCCTTATAACTCTGCTTCGAGTAAGAAAACAGTTACCAAAAAACGACGTTTTAATACACAGCGGTCGTAGTCGGTTTCAGAGTAGTCACTGTTACCAGGGAGGGTAGTGTAGCTTTACGACTGCATTTTGTACCATTAACAGCTTCTTACACATTACTTCTCGCCACAATCTATTGTTTCACGTAACCAAAAAAAAAAAAAAAAAAAAAAGCATGGTTTAATTAAACATGTTTAACCCGATACTTGTGCCTTAGGAAGTTGTGCCCCCTCCTGGAACCTGCCTGAACTGCAGCCACGGTGCAGGTTGTAGGTCGCCCTTGACCCTGACCGTGGGGGGAGAGCTCTCCCACCCGAAAGAATTCTTTTAAAAACGCTCTTCTGTATGATTATGTCTTACTTTTTTAACTCAACGAAAGAAACAAAAATCTGAAAGCCATACCCGTCGTGTTTGCACACAACTGTGAAGAACTGAAGACGTATGGCTACGTGTACATACGGGCCTGCTCCCCCGGCCCCGCCCCCGCCTGTAACCCCGGGACTCGCCGCGCGTTCGGCGCCACAGACTTGCATGAAACGTTTCTGACGGATGTCACGTGGAAAGGGAATGTTTGGTGTTTGTGTCGGCTGTCTCTGTAGTTAGGAAATACGTCCAATAAAGCAGTGCTTTCCTGCCTGTCATTCCGTGTGGAAATCCTGCCTCGCCGGGGAGCGTGTTCGCTGCTGCAGGGACTTGCGCCCGTGAGAATGCTTTGTGTCCTGAAGCTGCGCTGATACGATCGCTGAGCCCCGAGGTGCATCTTGCCGACAGCGCTCTCCCTCTGACGTTTAAAGAGAGCCTGTCGTGGATGTGGGTGGACGGCGGAGCCAGATGGTGCAAGCGCGGCATCCGGCCGTGTGGGAGAGGGAGCGTGCGCTTCTGCCAAATGCCCCTGCTCAGGGGAAGGGCCTGGACGAGGCTCTGGCCACACCCCCCCCCCCCCACGTGCCATTCGACCATTGTATCAGCCAGACAACTGTGTGTAAACTCACCGCCTTCCACTGGCTCCTAAATATACCCCCTCGCCTCCCACATCTCCCGTTCAGGTCGGGAGATAGTCTCTGTCTTTCTTAAATTGTCAGAAATAGTGTTTCCTTTTAGGAGTTTCTAACGCAAGTGTTCCTGTTTCCTTCGCTAAGGGGGTTACAGGTTGAGAACAGCCCTTGGGGACCCTCATCCCCAAATGCAGCGTTCATCCCGCCAGGTTTCCACGCCCGGCCTGAAGGAAGCCATGCAACCTGCAGGGAGCTCCACGGGGAGGAGGGGACACGGAGGACGGTCTGGTGGCCACTGGGGGAGAAGGGACCCGGCTGTCCATGAGCAGGAAGTGCCCTGGAGCCCTGAGGCCCAGCGGTGTCCCCAGTCGGGGCCTGTCACAGACGTGGAATGCTGGGCCCCACGGGGCATCCAGGAGCCCCCGAGCCCCTCCTGGGAGCAGGCTGGCTGGGCTCAGAGATCGAGGCTCGTCCCTGAAGCAGCTCGAGTTTTTATAAACCCATTTCCCCCTTACTCCCAACAGTACAGTTTTGTATTCCAGAAATAAAAGTGTAAACCTATAAAATGATGGGTGGCTTCTTCTAGGCTGATTCTGAGTAATAAGGAAACGCACCCAGGCGCTCGTTGCCAGCAGGGAGATGGGATGTTTGCCCTCACGTGTGAAGACCAGAACTGAGACGGCATTTTTCTGGGAAGCTGAGAGATGTCCACTTACCCAAAGCTGGCCGACCCCTGGAGCATTGGGGTCCCTGGCCTCTCACGGCGTCCTCAGTGACGGAGACCCTGCAGGAATCTGAGGACGGGTGCCTCCCCCAGAGCTGGGCGCTGCGAGCCCTGGACGTACATCATTGCCCACTCCGCTTCACCCTGGTGCCCCTCGGCCCCATAATCCCAGCCCCTTCCCGAGTCTGAGACTATGGGGTATGGAAAAATTCTGACAAACATCAAATTTCTCCTGTAACCAAGTGCAGCCTAAGCAAAAATCTGGGTGTCTGAGCACCCTCTTCGTCTCCAGGGTGTCTCCCCACCTGAGCGGTCGAAGTCCCCAGCTGGTCAGACAATTTTCCACGGCCCCCCCCACACACTTGAGGGAGGGACCCCGGCATCACCAGCTGCTGCTGCTCACCCATGGCATGGCCTTGCTGTGTCCCAACTGATGGTGTCGCAAGGAAGGTGTCTGCGCAGCTCTGATTAAATACTTCTTTTTTTTTTTTTTTAATTTATTTTTATTGTTGAGAGTATTATAGGTGTCCCATTCCCCCCCCCATTGAGCCCCTCCACCTCACTCCCACCCCCTCCCCAGGCCTTCACCCCATTATTGACTGTGTCCATGGGTTATGCATATATTGCATATAACTTCTCTGGTTAATCTCTTCCCACCCTCCACCCCCCTTCCCTCTTTCCTCTGAAATATGACTGTCTGTTGCCTGCGTCAGTGTCTCTGGATCTATTTAGTTCGTCAGATTGTTTTGTTCGTTAGCTTCTTCTTAAAGAAGACCCTTCAACTTTTCCTGTAGTGCTGGTCTGGTGGTGATGGACTCCTTCAGCTTTTCCTTGTCTGAGAAGCTCTTTATGTGACCTTCAGTTCTAAATGATAGCTTTGCTGGGTAGAGCAATCTTGGTTGTAGTTCCATGTTTTTCATCACTTTGAATATTTCTTGCCACTCCCTTCTGGCCTGCAGGGTTTCTGTTGAGAAATCAGCTGACAGTCATATGATTGCCCCCTTGTAGGTCTCTCTTTGTCTTTAGCCTTAGGCATTTTAATTACGATGTGTCTTGCTGTGGGCCTCTTTGGGTTCCTCTTGTTTGGGACCCTCTGTGCTTCCTGGACTTGTAAGTCAATTTCTTTCCCCAGGTAGGGGAAGTTTTCTGTAGTTATTTTTTCAACTAGATTTTCAATTTCTTGCTCTATTTCTTCCCCTTATGGCACCCCAATAATACGAATGTTGGGCCCCTTGAAGTTGTCCCAGAGGCTCCTAATGCTATCTTCATATTTCTGGATTTTTTCTTTTTGCTCTTCTGGTTGGGTGTTTTTTGTTTCTTCATGTTCCAAATTGCTGATTTGATTCTCAGCGTCCTCTACTCTACTGTTGATTCCCTGTAAATTATTCTTCATTTCAGTTGGTGTAGCCTTCATTTCAAATTGGTCCTTTATTATGTCATCGATTTTCTGTTATTTTCGTCATACTCTTACTGATATCCTTGAGCATCCTTATAACCAGTATTCTGAACTCTGTATCTGTTAGCTTGCTCGGATCTATTTCTTTTAGTTCCTCTTCTAGAGATTTTTTTTCTGTTCTTTCCTTTGTGACATGTTTCTTTGCCTCCACATTTTGGCTGCTTCCAGGTGTTTGTTTCTATGTATTAGGTGGAGCTGCTATGTCTCCTGGAAGTTGTAGAGTGGCTTTGTGTAGTAGGTGTCCTGCAGGGTCCAGTGGCTCAGCCTCCCCAGTCCCCTGAGTTGGGCCTTGTAGGTGCTCCCGTGTGGGCTGTGTGCACTGTCCTGCTGTAGTTGAGCCTTGGTTGCTGTTGGGGTCACTGGGAGGAACTGACCCCCAGGCCAATCAGCTGTGAGGACCAGCTGCAGCTACAGCCGGAGAGCTGCTGTGCTGGAGACACCCCTATGGAGCAGGATTTACTTCAGTGGGGCTTTGGTGTTCACCAAGTGCGCCCCTTGAGTGTCACTTGTGGATGTGGTAGGGTTGTAATCCAGCCTGGTCGGGTCTGACCACCGGGTGCATTGTCTCTGGGGCCTCCCTGGAGGTGCAAAGTCAGCCTGTGCTGTGCCAGTGCCTTGCCCAGGGCCACCCAGCATGAGCTACACAGCAAACCGTAGTTGGCTGCTACTTGTGCTGGGCTTGGAGATGCCCAGGAAAGGCCAAGCTATGAGCCAGTGCAGCTGCCGCTAGTGCCAGGCCTGGGGCCACTTATCAAGCCATATGGGGCAGCTGCTGCTTATTTGAGAGATTTTAGGGAAGTCCTAAGCATGGGGCTCGAGAGGCCGCTTGCACAGAAAAGTCCCTGGAAATGGCCTGGATGAGCTGCAGGTGGGGAGGGGCGGGGCCTCTGGGAATCACGGGGCGGGGCCAAAGGTGCAAGTCAGGTGCTGGCGATTCAAATATGGCGCCCGCCTGCCCGCCGTGTGCAGGAGGACTCGCCAAAGGAGCCATGGCCTCCGCCAGCCCTTCTGCCTGGGAGGAAGCCGCCCTCCGCCTCTCGCCCGGATTCCAGGAAGGTTAGTTCCTCCCCGAGTGTCCCGGGTCCTTTCAGGCTGCTGCCCGGCACTGGGCTCCGAGGGCGCGTCCGAGTGAGTCCGTGCCGGGCCCTTTAGGAGGAGCTGCTGGGGCTCCCACGGCCTCTGCAACCCTCAGGGACAGTCCCGGCGGGTTTCACAGCCCAGAGTTGTGGGGACGTCTCTTCCCGGCCCTGGAGCCCTGGGCTGGGGGCCTGCTGTGGGGCTGGGACCCCTCGCTCCTCCAGGAAACCCCCCCGCCGAGATTCCCTCCCGGGTTTACCCGCGGCACCGGGTGTGGGCCCGCGGCCTCATCTCCGCAATTCAGCCCCGACCCACCCGCGTCTCCGCCCCTCCTACCGCTCTCGGTGCTTCTTCAGTTCCCTGGTTGTGGGGCTTCTGTTCAGCAGGATTTCAGGAGGCTCTGAGTGACGGTGGTTCTGTATTTTAGTTGTGATTCTGATGCAGTTGCGGGAGGCCGCGGGAGCAGCTGTTCCCTGCCGCCATCTTGTTTCTCTCCCCTGATTAAATACTTCTTTAGAAGCGTGTTCATGGCGGGATCAGTAGACTGTGTTTGGCGAGAAGACACGGCAGGAAGAAAGACAAAGGGTCTCTGTGTAGGGGGCGTCCATGCTCGTTTTTTTAAATTAATGTAAAATTCACATAAGATGAGCCCTGGCCGGTGTGGCTCGGCGGTTAGAGTGTCAGCCCAAACACCACAGGGTCAAGGGTTTGAATCCCTGGCCAAGGGCACGTACCTGAGTTGCAGGTTCAGTCCCCGGCCCTGGTGGGAGCTTGTGCGTGAGGCAACCAGTCAATGTGTCTCTCCCATCAATGTGTTTCTCTGTCCCTCCCTCCCTCCCTTCCACTCTCTCCGAAAAATCAGTGGGAGAAATATGCTCGGGTGGGGGTGAACAAAATACGCATAAGATGAAATTAACCATTTTGAAGTGGACAGTTCAGTGGCATTCACCTTGCTGAATAACCACCAACTCTATCTAGTCCCAAAATATTTTCATCCCCCAGAAGGAAACCCTGTACCTCCCACTCCCCTCCCCCAGCCCCTGGTGACCCCTGCGAGCTGTGTCTCTGGATTTGCGTCTCCCGGGAGTTTCACGTTGGCAGAATCACACAGATGCAGCCTTTGCCACCGGCTCCTTTCGCGGAGCATCGTGGTTTCAAGGTTCATCCCTGTCCTAGCATTTGCCTGAGCTTCATTCCTTCTGGCAGCCAAATGCCTTCCCACTGTCTGATAGCGCACAGTGTGTCGTCATCGTCCAGGGACACCGGCCTGTGTCCCCCGTTAGCTGTTGTGAGCAGTGCTGCTGGGAGCGTTCGTGGTCAAGTCTTTGTTCGAGTCCCTGAGCTCAGTTCTCGGGGCGCGTCCCTAGGGGCAGGACTGCTGGGGAGCACGGTAGTTGTGTGTGTTGTGTTTGAAGAACTGTTTTTCCTGGCTCGGTGTTTAAGTTATGCATCCCTGAGACAGACACTGGGTCGCTAACCTAATTTGGAATCACATATGTGAAGCCCATCGTATTTATAATTCTTTATGCCGCAGTAATCAGGTTAGCTATCCGATGACTAAATGCTCATTTGCACCCAGCAGAAAGCAGACCTCGCTCACGCCTGCTCTGCTCCTGCCGGGCATGACCTGCTCTGGGTTCTGCCAAGATGCGGGGCCTCCACACGCAGGATCTGACTCATTCAGCTGGTGCCAACAGGGCCCGGGTTACACAGTTTTATTTTATTTGCACGTACACATTAAAATAGCGGAGCAGAGCGCCCCGGCGAAGACCGTCCCTGCTGTGAAAAGTGGGCGCAGTGAGACCTGGTGACGGAGCCATTGCAGGGCTCTCCCCACCTCCACGCAGGGTGCCGCTCAGCACCGACATTTCTGCAGGGAAAGCCCCAGAGCCACACTGCGTGATCTTCAGACAGTGGCCGGTTTCCACTTGGCCGTCCTGTCTGACCAGATGTCGCAGCTTCCACATTAGGGACACTACCAGAGCCGGGCTGCAGCTTCCTGTAAAGAGTGAACTGTCCGAGCACGGTTGTCCCCAGTGGCCACTCCTCTTCTTTCCAAAACGGCAGAGAAAAGTACTAATGAGGCTCTATTGGGGGGGCGGGGTAAGTTACACCTGGGAAGAGGAGACTGGGCGACCTGAGCCATGTCCTCCGTCACCTCTGGGGTTTTGGCTGCGGCCTGGCCTGGCCTGCGTGGGAGACTGTCCCCAAGCCTGTTCCCCTACTGCCCTTCCCCCTGAAGTCCACCACCGTCCACAGACTGCTCCAGATTTGGTCCTGAAGGGGCTGCTGGCTCCCACGCTCCCCTCCTCTGCTCCTGCCACTGTGATGTTGTCTTTATGCTGCTTCAAGGAGTGAATCGACTTAGAGCAGGTTTAGATGATGCACAGTGTAAATGTTCCACGTTTCCCTGTGTAGTGTTCCCAGCGCCGGCCAGCACGGTGCCGATCGAGACGTCCTCCAACATCCTTTCAGCTTGTGTGTGTTTGAACAAGCCCTTATTTTGTCTGTTGGTTCTTTGTTTTACTTATTTTAAAATACAGATTCACAAGAAGTTGCCAAAAAGATGTACACGGAGGTTCCCCATCTCCCCCAAAACAGAAAATGGACCTTGGTACAATTTAGACGTGATTTGGGTTTTGCCAGTTTTACATGCATACGTGTGTGCGCACGTGTGTGTGTAGTTCTGTGCAGTTTCTTCACGTGTAGATTCACGTCACCACCACCAGAGTGGAGACAGAAGTGCCCCATCGAGCTGCCCCGGACACACTGCACCCTTCCGCCCCCACACGTGGCCCCCACAGCTAAAGTTTTGTTATTTTTTTAAATATGTCTTTATTGATTTCTGAGAGAGGAAGGGAGAGGGAGAGAGAAACATCAATGAGAGTCACTGATCGGCTGCCTCCTGCACGCCCCCTGCTGGGGATCGAGGAGCCTGCAACCCGGGCCTGTGCCCTGACCACAGAATCAAACCTTGATCTCCAGGATCCTAGGTGGATGCTCAACCACTGAGCCACGCCGGCCGGGCTCCAGGTGTTTTCTTGGAGATTCTTTTGAGATTTCTCTATGGAGATAATCATGGCATCCACAAATTAGGATGTTTTTACTTCTTTCCACTACGCATGCCTTTTATTTCTTTTTCTTGCTGTGTTGCACTGGTGGGAGCTCCGTTGCTGTGTTGAATAAGGGTGATGAGAGGGGGTGTCCTTGTTCCCGATCTTAGGGGGAAAGCCCTCGACCTGTCCCCCCTGTGATGGGAGCTGTAGGACTGATTCTGTAGCTCTCCTTGGCCAAGTTGAGGACGTTCCCCCCAGTCCTCTTTTGGTGAGAGGTTTTCCTGTACCCGGGTGAGAGGTTTGTCGGTGCTTTTTCCATGTGTTGATGTGATGTGATTTTTCTTCTTTAGCCCATAGATAGGCTGGTTTACATTCACTTTCATTTCTGAAAGGTATTTTTATGGCTGTAGGTCATATTTTTTCCTTTGGGTACTTTAAAGATGTTCCACCGTCTTCCAGTTTGCATTGCTTTCGATAAGAATCTGCCGAGATCCTTACCTTTGCTTTTCCATAGATAACATCTGCTTTTTCTGACGGCTTTTTATCACTTATTGTAAGCAATTTGATTATGTAATTTGGTGTAATTTTCTTCATGTCTCTTGGGGTTTGTTGAGCCTCATAGATCAGTAGGTTTATAGTTTTCATCAAATGTGGAAAATTTCAGCCATGATCTCCTCCGATGTTTCTTCCCTTCAGCTCCTCGAATCAGACGTGCTGTATATCAGGCTGAGGGAAGCTGGCTGCAGCTCACTAATGCCCTGTTATTTCAGACTGTTTCTCTGTTTTATTGTACACAGCTTCTAGTGCTATGTATTCAAGTTCAGTAATTTTTCTTTTTGGCGGCATGAAATCTGCTGTTGATCTAGTGTTAATCTAGTTAATCCAACACTGTAGTTTTCTACTCTAGAGGTCTGGTTTGGGTATTGTTTTAAAATATCTTGCATTCAATCTTTCCTCTGACTTCTTGCATGGTGGAAGGTAAGTATAATAACCATTTAAATAAGACCCATGTTTTCTGTTCTATCATCCATTTAACGTTAGGTGATTTTGATCAGTTTTCCATCTTAGTGTCTGCCGTTTTCTCCTGCTCCTTTGCATGCCTGTCAATTTTTATCGGATGTCAGACTGTGAATTTTACCTCACTGAGTGCTGGGTTTGCTTTGGACCCTTACACTTGCCTGAGTGTCATTCTGGGATGCAGCTAAGTCACTTGGAAAGTAATTGATCCTTTGGGCTCTCCTAGCTTTTAAGCTTTGTTAGATAGAGACAGCGCAGCATTTAGTCTCAGACTAACTTTTCCCACTATTAGGGCAAACCCTTCTGAGGACTCTGCCTGAGGCCCCTCTGGGTGGGCCTCTTGTGAGACCCAAGTATTGCTCCCTCTGACCCTTCCCAGTGGTTCTTTACTGGCCTTGAGGGGACTTCCCGTGTGCATGATATTGGTACTCAGCTGATAACTCAGGAGGAACCCTCTGCAGGCCTCCGAGCTCTCCTCTAGGCATCTTTCTCTCGCAGTAACGACCCTAATGTTCCTGCTGCCTCGGCTCCCTGTGCTCCCAGCTCCTCTTCTGCTGTGGGGCCAACACCAGGCTCTGCCGGCACCCACCCCTCTTCAGGGGCCTGGAAACCCTCCCCAGGCCGCAAGCTGGGGCAGCCACAGTGCTCACCTTGTTTGTTTCCCCTCTCAGGGATCACTGTTCTTTGTTGCCTTATGTCTAATGCCTAACACATGTTTCTTATACTTTTTTCCATTTTTTACTTGTTTTGGTGGGAGGGTAAATCTGGTCCCTGTTAGTTCGTTTTGGCTGGAAGCAGACGTTCTGATGCTAGATTTTTCAAAGTTTCTCGAGTAGGCCAAATTTTAGTCAGAGCGGCAGTCAATCTTCCGTTTTCCCTGCGTTTTATATCACACAACAATAATGCTATTCACAGGAAAGCGGCGTGTCTGGCCAAGAGAGTGCTCGTGATCACCAGATATGCCTCGGGGCCCCATATAATTTTAATCGGAAGGGAAAGCATCAAACAGAGGCTGAAAAACAGCTTTCGCTGCCAAATACGCTTTTACCTGGAGAAAGAACAAAAGGATCCTGGGGAAGAGACACAGGTTTTCATGGGTTTTAAAGAGCAACAGAAAGCAAAAATACGTATGTTCAGGTGATGTGGGAACCGCCCCACAGGGCTCTGGGGTCCCGTTGTCCCTGTGACAGGAAGTCTGTGCCGAGCCCCTCACTGCGCTGTCTGCTGGCTCCTGCCCCACAACCGACAGAGCTGTCGTCACCTGGGACGGGCTCAAAGATGCCCGGCTCCCAGCCATGGCCCCTCAAAGGTGAAAATGCCTCACAGGGACGCATTGCCACCTTATGTAGGTGACATTGACTGAGACCAACGGGGCAGACTGTCTCACATCTAGTTTTGTGCCCAGAGAGTGAAGATGGCTGAATTTCATGGGCGTTTCCACCTTTTGTGTTTTCACGACTGTACCTGGAATACCTGTTCACCAAGACGGCCTTAACTTGGGATTTGAGATGATTGGACACTGATGATAGGCACCTGGTTCAAGTTCACTTCTAGACTCTAGTGAGAAAGGGGTTTGCCAAGCAGAAAGCAGTAGTGCAGCCCCGCCCTGACGGGAGCAGCTCTGAGGACTTGGGAACATTCACAGTTTGCATGCAAATGAGGCTGCTAATTATGAGTTTTTTTCGTATCCATTGAAGTGGGCCCAGTGGGGCTTCAGCATGGAAATGCACTAATAGCAAATTTTTAAAAGTATATTCTCTAATCTAAACTGTTCACAAAAGTAGACTCAGTTTAAATAATGACAGTACACAGCTCATAGGTGTAGCTCAACGACAGTATTCAAACCGTCTTTCAAATGTGCTCGATCAACCTCACCTGGTCCTCCAGGCAACTCCGATCCCCGATCTACAGGCGCAGTTGCTGAGACTCTGGGGGAAGGTACCTCAGTTAACTTGTGGGGCTACAGGGCTTCCTCACCGTGGTCCTGCTTTGAGGAGAGAGAACTTGGCATCCACCCATCCATCTGTCCATCCCCAGTGAGCTGACGTGCTTTGCATACTCTCTGTCACTCGCGCCTCAGCGCACCCCCGATCTTGTGATTCTGTCACCATTTCCAGCAGAGTGTGTTGTGGCCCAGTGAGACCTCAGTGCACAGGGTTTGGGCAGGTGGCCTCTGAGATCAGTTCTGCCCAGTGCTCAGCTCTGTCCTGACACCTCCATTAATTTGATTTACCCAGACCCTGCCTGAGACACAGTCAGGAAACTGAGGCAGCATTGAAGGTGGGGCCTGTGCTTGGAGGGGAGGGACCCAGGACAGCCTGGGATGAAGTGTCAGGGCTTGGCTGTCTTGGGAAGCCCTCGCCCCCTTCCTGTCCCTGCAGGCTGCCCTGGCTGCCGGGGCCCCTGCACACCTCCCTCCCTCCCCCCCAGGCTCCATGATGCTCTTTGCTGGGGGTCAGGGCCCCTCCTGCTGCCCTCCTGTGGGGCCTGAGTTCAGGTTTCTTTGCATCTGTTGGTTGTAGTTTCCTGGCAGAAGAGAATCCCAGCCCGGGGCAGCTGACCCGCAGGTTGGACCCATTTCTACCTCTGTCCCCAGCCATGTTCCTTTCATCGGCCCCTCTCCGGGCCAGCCCCTCCCATCCTGGATGTTGGTGACAGATGGCCTGGTATTTCCCTCGGCCTGGGTTTCCTAGTTGTTCTTGGAGTCAGAGCAAAGTAGATGATGGAGGCAGCACCTGTGGGTCCTGCTGACCTCGAGCCCCTGCCTGGAACCTGTGGCCAGAGCTGGCCGGATGCCAGGGGCCTGTGGGGAGGGGCTCAGGGGCGACTCCATCAAGCTGCACGTGGAGGACACGTGCTCCGTGTGTGCAGGGGACACAGGAGCCAGGCTGAGGGGACTGCGGGGGTGGGTGAGAGGAAGGAAACTGAGCAAATCAAGCCCCTACAATCCCAGACTCGGGGTTTAGCCTGAGTATCCAGCTGTGCCCTTTATTTCTCCGTTTTCTGTGTTATCGGGTGTGACATCACAGTGCCCGGAAGCCATGTTTGTGCGTGGGTCCCACACCAGCAGATGTGCTGTGGCGTGTTACGGGCTGTCCATGTGTGGGGCTAGGGGAGGGACCCAGCATGGAGACGGTGGAGTGTTTCTTGGGCCCTGGACCTGTGGAGGTGGGTGGCCTGGGGTTGTCAGGGGTGGGAACCAGACTTACCTGAAGCCACAGTGGAGAAAAGGGGGGCACTGGGGTCAGGGAGCTTGGGGCCACACAGTGGGAGCAGTGTGTGAGGATGGAACGCTATCCCCCCACCCAGACAAGACGGCCAGAGACCCAGCCCAGGCCCAGAACCTCATCAGTCACCTTCCAAAAAGCAGCTGCATCACCCAGGTGTGGTCCTCACGAGGGGAGTTTACTCACCACCCAGCTAAGGGTGGGATGGGCTCCGCGAGGGACTGGGGGAGAGGAGCAGACCCCGGGGGCACCAAAGGTTGTGGTCATGGCTGTGGTCGTGGGAGACGCAGGTGGGAAGGTCTCAGCAGAGCTCAGCCTGGCTTGGACTTTGGGCACTGACACAGGAGGCCACCCCATGGGGAAGAGACAGAACTGGGGTCCTCGTGGGTCCCAACACAGCAGCTTGGCCTCTCAGCCCGGCCCCCGGTTCCCCTGGCACTGGGCTCGAGTTCTGTGTATCTCGTCCTCACGCCCCAATCCCTGGCCTGGGCTCTGGGCTCTGGGCTCTGGGCTCTGGGCTCTGGGCTCTGGGTGAGTGGCGGTGTCCTCCTCAACCCTGGGTCCTCCTCACCTCCTGCCAGGAGCTGAGACACCCACCCGGAGGAAGCGGCGTCATTTACCTGGTTGACGGTTGGCTCAGCTCTGCCTGCTGCTGGTCGCCTGAATTCCCTGCCATTCCTCCTGCTGGGACCTGCCCAGGAACTTTGGCAAATTGGTTCCAATTAGCACGATTGTAACCCCTGAGGGCACACGGGCCCCCACTTCCCTGTCTTACCTCACAGCCAGGTGCCTTGTAGGGCTTTGAAGGGCAGGGGGAAAAAAAAAAAAGGAAGGAACATGGCAGAGAACAGAGGAGAGACTGAAGGATTCATTTGCCAAGTCCCCGGGGCGCCGGGGGGAAGACCCGCCCTGGTGGCTTGAACAGCAGAAATGGGTCCCCTCCGGCTCTGGAGCTGGAGTCCATCCGAGGCCGTGGGGAGAACCTGGTCCAGGCCTCCCAACTCCTGAGGCTGCCTCAGATCTTGTGGTCCCCAAGCTCTGCCTCCACCTCCACGTGCCCCCCCCCCCCCCCATGTGCCTGTCTGCAAACCTCCCCTTTTATAGGGACAGCACTGCATTGGATGCGGGCCCCCAACTCCTGCACGACCTCGTGTTAACTAATTACACTCAAGCAGCCCATCCGCACTCCTGAGGCCCTGCGGTTGGAGTTCAGCTCCAACAGTGGTCTGAGGTTGGCTCTCTGGGCCTGCTGCCCACACTGATGCCGGTGGGTCAAACTCGAGACCCCAGACTGGTCCTCTGCCCCTCCCGGAGATTCGGCTGTGGCTGCTTCTGTGTCCCTCCTGGGCGGGAACTCTGCCTGTGAGCCATGCTGACCGTCCATGCAGGGTGGTCCCAGCTTCCCTGCAGCCTTCTGACCTGCCATCGAGACCAGATACATTTACACTGTTCTCGGTGACAATCAAGGCTTAATTCACAGTGATGTGGATTGAAAATGGCCCAGTTTACACGGCATGACTTTCCTTTAAGATCCTCATTTAATCTTAGGAAAGTGAACAGTTGGGCTTCTGTAGAAAATTACAGAAACAAAAGCCGGCCTACTGTTGGCTGCCTCATATTCAGCAAGTCTGCCCGGATGCACCCTGAGCTGGGCCTGCAGCCCCTGCCACCATCTGGGGCTGGAGGGTGTAGAGGCAGAGCCTGTTTGGGGACCAGCTATCTGTTCTCTGGCACTGGGCTGGGACCCCGCAGATCAAGTATCCGGCTCTGTTCCTGGCAGCCAGCCCTTCCTGACAGCCCCGGGCACAGCGAAACCACAACCTGGTCCGTGTGGGTTTAAGCCCTCTCGTGTGCTTCCCTGGAAAACGCTGCCAATCTGTCCACAGTCCGGGCAGACCTGCCCACCCTCGGCCTCCCTGGGGGCTCAGGGCCGCGTGGAAGAGACAATGAGAACACGGGTTTCCCCAGCCGCAGGTGTCTTGTTGCCGAGACCTCAGGCTGGCTTCACGTGCGATGCTGACCAGTAGTTATTCGTGCAGGTGATGCTGTTGCCCACAATGTTGCCAGGCCTGGGCTGCAGGCCGCCCACCCTGCCCACAGCACCCACCACAGGTCACGAGTCCTGAAGAGCAGTGCCTGTGACTCAGTGGGGAGGAATGTGTTGTTTGGCTTGTGCTCCTGAGAGCAGAGCTGGCATCGTGTGTGGGAGTCATCCTGCATGTGTGCGCCGTGGCCTGGCAGGCTTGCTGCTGTCCCCTGCCCCTGAGGAGAGGGTGGTAAGCAGAGAAGAGAGACCTGGAGCCTCACTGAAGGGTCCAGAACAGCAGGTGGGCCCCAGGTGAGCCCCGGGCCCTCCAGAACTGATCCTCAGGCCTCGTGGAGGAGATGCTTTTACGGCTTTAGCAGCAACACCTGGGAAGTAGGATAGAGATGTGGAAATTCATGGTAAATCCACCGAAGGCCATTTAGTCTTTGTCTCATGAACGTGAAGTTGGGTGAATGAGGCCCTGAAGCTGCCTCCTGTTTGGTGGGGCCTCGTTTACGCCGGACACACACCTGGTAGACACCAGCAGCAGAGCCCAGCACACCTGGGCGTTGTCGAGGTGACTCATGGGAGGGCACCACCTACTGAGTCACTGTGTCTGCATCCACACCTGCCCAGCCTAGGAAAGCTCTCGCCGAGGCCGACCAGCCTGACCAGTGTCCCATGGAGACACGAAGTTGGCCGAGGTGGCTTTCGCCTTCCACAGTGAGTGAGGGCTCAATGTCTAATTAAACCACCCATCAGGTGTTCCTGTTGGCCTAGTGAACGAATGAATAGGTGAGTAAACCAACAGGTGAGGGAACCTGTTAGGGTCTGACCTACGAGAGGAGGGGGACAGCGGCTCTTCCCTCAGGGCACGTCTGTGGGGCCTGGTCAGCCTGCTAAGCCGATGGCAGGGCCACGTGACCGTGGTCTCTGTGTT
The DNA here is from genome assembly GCF_964146895.1 of Miniopterus schreibersii. Classification (NCBI taxonomy): domain Eukaryota; kingdom Metazoa; phylum Chordata; class Mammalia; order Chiroptera; family Miniopteridae; genus Miniopterus; species Miniopterus schreibersii. The sequence goes on from NC_138110.1 coordinate 83,084,545, forward strand.
CACTGGTGGTCAAGTTTCATTCTGCTGTTTCAACATTTTAAGATGGACGTCCTGACTCTGTGGCAGGTCTGGGCCTAACCCTGAGCTGGGGCCCCTTTGCCACTTCTTATCCCTGTCTGTTCCTCCAGGGGCCCCATGGCCTCTCCTTCTGTTCTGTCTGGACTGTCAAGACCTCTGGGCCACACTGAGGTGCAGGTGACTCTCAGCTCCGCAAGTGTCACTACTGGAAGAACAGTTGTATTTCCTCACGCCGTGTGCGCCCAGCCCGCACCCACGGCAGACATCACTAATCGATCAGGATCACGGCACTCACCCACTGAGCCCAGACAAGGCCGATCCACCACTGATCCTCAGATTAACACACAAAGCAGGGCCTTTCTGCTGTTTTGCCCAAAGCCAGCGGCTTGAGGCTGCTGCTGATGGGGTTTCAAGCTCAGCAGGTGCGGAGGCGACGTCAGGGTCGTCTGGCTTCCAGGGGAATCGCTCGTCATGCTGCTCTGAGCTTGGCTGTGTCTTGGGCACGGCGGGAGAAACTGAAGCTCTCCAATCCATGGACTCACGCCATGGCTCTCCAGGTTATAATCCATCTCCTGGTCACACATGGGCATCGGACTCCTTGGTCAGCGAGAGGAGAGGCTGCCGGCTGTCGGAGCACGAGGGAGGAGCGTGAGGCCACTTCGTCCCCAGCGGTTCTCACTCAGGCTGGTTCCTGTGCAGTGAGTCCAAAGCGCAGCCGTGTTTACGTTCTGAGCCCAGGGGCCCGCCAGGCGGACAGTAGTTTTTGCAGCACTTTGAGAAGGCGACTGGGGAAACCTTGGGAGGCTGGCCAAGTTCTCCCTGTCCAGGGCCTGACGCCTGACCGAGCTTTGCCAAGACCCCCCTCCCCGAAAGTTCCTGCCTGATGGTGTCTAACTCAACCTCCGAAGTTCCCTGAGATGCCCAGGGGATTAAAGACTGCTCCTTAAACCACACCTTGTTTACCTCCCCGAACCCCAAGTAGTAGATGGAAAGCACATTTTTCAGATGCTCGGTTCTCATTCACTTGGCCACGATGCCTGAGCTGTTCTAGCTTTTGATCAACAGTCCTTTTGAAGTCGCCATGAGATGGGGTTACAGGAGTGGGGGGCTCCACACGGAGCCCTGAGGCCTGTGACTTCCTCCCTGCCCCCCCCACCTCCTCCTCTGCTTTTGCTGCAAAAGAGAAGCTGTATTATTTCCACTTGGTCTGTGGTGGAGGGAGCGGCTCCCCCGAGGTGAGGCCCTGGGCTGGGAGGTCGCCCCACCCGGTCGTCAGAGTGTGGTCTGCAGGGTGAGTCTCACCGCCTGTTTCGGGGAGTGGTTTCAGGAGGTCACAGTGATGGGGCTGTGCGCGCAGGACGCTCACAGACCAGCAGGGCCTGGCTGGGGTCCACCAGGCCAGGGCTGCTCCGAGGAGCCAGGGCGTGACCCCACCCACCCATGAGGGCTTTGCATCTGGCAGGAAAGGCACTGGGAGCTGCTGGCGGCCTACCCTTCTGAGCCAGCTCCCGGTAGGACGGCCGACACCCTCCACATCGTCACCATGGTATCAGGCCCAGAGAGAGGTAGGCGAGGAGGCCGCAGATGCAGGTTGACCAGGCGACTGACGGCAGGCTTCCTGCTACAGAGGACACGTCCTGGGCACCTAGGGACTCGCATGTGGTGACAAGCTGCTAACCTCAAAAAAGGAGTCAGCTGATCCTAGGAGCAAGGGGCAGCTGAGACGACCCGGAGCTGTGACCAGAGAGGTTAGTGGGTTCCTTGGGCCTATTCCTCCCAACACTGTGTAAGCAGGAGACAGGCCAATGTGACTGCTGAGAGCTATGGCAAGTGACTCCTAGATGCCTTTTCTCTGACAGGTGGCACTTGAGGCGACAGCTCTTCCCTGCTGCCTGTTCTTGTCAGGCTGATGTGGCTCCTGCTCGACTCTGACTGACCTTGGCGCCCCATTCTCCCTTGGCCTTGGCTGTCCTCACAATTGCAGTCAGATTATGCCATTGTCCAGTTCCTTCTAAACTCAGCAACAGTCAGGTCAGGTCCTCTCCTGCCTTTTTATATATCTTTATTTTATTTTTTTAAGTACTTTTTATTGATTTCAGAGAGAGGAAGGGAGAGGGAGAGAGAGAGAGAAACATCAATGATGAGAGTCACTGATCGGCCGCCTCCTGCACGCCCCCTACTGGGGATCGAGCCCACAACCTGGGCATGTGCCCTGACCGGGAATCAAACGGTGGTGACCTCCTGATTCATAGGTCGATGCTCAACCACTGAGCCACACTGGCTGGATACTCAGGGCCTTTTTAAAACTTAGAGACTTCATTTCACATGAAAAAAACTGTGTACATCTTGGAGCTCCCTAAAAGTTAACTGAAGTTATTTAGAGAAAGTGCAGTTAGAAATAGAGCGTGACCTTGATTCAAAAGAGTGGGGTCGGGTGTTCAGTCCAATTGAATTTTGTGATTTACTCATGATTGATCAGAAAACCCTTTTTCTTTTCAATCTTGTTTTAAATTTTTATTAAAATTATATCTATTGTCCTTCTTAGTAAGTAGGAAAAAGCAAAAAAGCAGAAATGCTTACTTCTAGATTACTGGACATATTAGCCTGGATCCCCCAGAGCAGAGGGAATATGGGCTTGATGGCAGGTGTTGACTCAGCTGTATTGGGCCCTGAGCTGAGCACCACATGCTAGGATGGCTGAGCACCAGAGAGGAGGTGGGAAGCTCCAGGACTGGAGACGGAGGGAAAGGAAGCCAGTGAAAGACCCCTTAGTGTGTCACTTAGTCAAAGATGGCTGTGTAGTAGATCAGCCCAGAACCCAAAAACTCGACAGCTTCAAACGGCAAGTCTGTTTTATCCCCCGTTGTAGAAGAGGAGCCCACATGGCTCTGCGGGTTCCTCTCGGGCTGCGAGCATGGTGTTGGCAGGCTGCTTGTCATCTCCAGGCTCAACGGGGCAGAATCTGCATCCAGGCCTCTCAGACGGCACGGCGGCCTCCTGACCCTGCTGCAGGTGGACAGAAACTTTGGTTTCCTGCCATCTGGGTCTCTCCAGGATGCAGATCACAGCGGGGCAAGACCTGAGGGCAGAGCAAGAGGGAGAGGGCTGCCCGAGGTGGACGTGACGACACCTTTTGTAATCTCAGCTCTGAGTGACATTCTGCCACTTTTGCTCTACTCCAGTCACTAGAAGGTGGGACCACTGGGGGCCATCTTAACAGCCTGGCCACCTGCAAGGTGAGGTCTTCCAAGGAGTTTTCTGCAACATGTCTCAGAGCTGCTCACTCAGCAAATAAAGGAGAAACATCGGCTCCCAGCTGCTGGTCTGGACGGTGCCTGGGCCTGTGCGTCCTGGGCACACCCTCCTGTGGTTTCAGAGAGGCCCAGGCAGGCGTCAGGCAGGAGGGGCTGAGCCAAAGGTGCAGTCAGGACTTGAGTTGGCCCACACTGGGGACTCTCAGGGTCCTCACCCCGAACTTGGTGCTGCCAGTCCAGCCCAGAGCCCTGCAGGCCCCACTCCCAGCCTGCCTTCAGCAGTGTGCTGCGGCCAGGATGTGCCAGCACCCACAGCTCCTGCTGAGCTCCTTTGCTTCTATACCTGACGGCCCATTGCCCCTGCACACCACACACCCTCTCACCAACCGGCTCCTCCGACGAGCTTTCTTTCCCTGCCTCCTTTGTGGCAAGGATGCCAGTTCTCACCTATGGACCAGCCTCCTAAGCCCATGTCACCTCCCTGTTCCTTCCCAATCCAGCTCTGGCCGATCCTCCCCCTGCTCAGCTCCCACCACCTTTTCACTAACTCAGAACTCTGTTCTGCTGTGGACAGAGGTGTCTCAGCAGGTTTGGGGGTTGGGGTTGCAGGCAGGTGTAGGCACCTGTGCAAACATCCTCCAAGCTGCACACTCACTGTGCATTTGGTGGTACTTTTGTTGTGCCAAGTTGGGCCCCAGGCCCTAGAACCAGGCAGCCTTGGGTTTGAAGTGAGTTCGGCTACTGCTGTGTTCCTGTGTGACGTTATTCGAGCTGCCTGACCTCTCTGTGCTTCAGTTTCCTCTCCTGGGGAAGTGGGTGACAGCAGCTCCCATCTCAGACACCGGTGCTGAGATTCAGTCAGTTACTAGTCAAGGGCTCGGAGGCCCTGGCAAGGTGGCTCAGTTGGTTGGAGCATCGTCTGTGCACCAAAATGTTGCGGGTTCAATCCCAGTCTGGGTACTTGCAGGAGGCAACCGATCAATGTTTCTCTCTGACATCGATGCTCCTCTCTCCCTTTCTCTCCCACCCTCTCTCTCTAAAATCAATGAAGAAATGTATCCTCAGGCAAGGATTAAAATATATAATCGAGGGCTCAGAGTCCTGACCGGCTCACAGGCAGCTCTTCCAGTCACTGGTTACTCTTCCCGAGTGGTCAGACCCGTTTGCCAGGGGCTGTCTCCGTCCCCACCCTGTTTCTGGTTTTCCCCATCATGTGGCCTCCGCTTTCCTCACGAATCCCAAACCAGGTCCGGGGGAGTAGAGCCTTGGTTGCCATCCCCAACCATGTGTGAACACTGCCCCAGGCCTGGCACTGCCCACGGCTGTGCTTCCACTCACAACAGGTCAGGCTCCTCGACAGTGGGACCCTGACTACACCACTCAGCTTTTCACCCTCAGGGCTCCCGAGGGGCTGCCAGCCTCTGCCTGCTTCTCACCTGCAGCGCTCTGGACTCTGGGCACCATCAAGATGAAGCAGATGGGACTCAGCCAGACCGGAAGGTGAGACCTGAACCCCAGGAGTGACCTGGGCACCGCACAGTGGTGATGCTACCCCCAGGTCTCTCCCGCAGACGTCCTCAGACCTCCTCAGAGAGGCTTCAGTTGGAAAGCGCATCATCACCCATGTCCCACAGCAGCTTCTGGGAGCCTCGGTCATTCAATGTCTATATGTTTCTACTTATGTGGAGCAGCCGAGAAAGGGTCTCAGTCGCAGAACGAAGACTCTGGAAAGTAGGGGGTCCTCATTCCCATCGACAAGGGATGGAGGCAGGTGTATGAGCTGGCAGCTGGCTCCTCAGAAGGACCTGGAGCCAGGCATAGGGACCAAGTCACAAGCTCAGAAAGAAGCGGCGAGACCCTCAGGTCCCCTTCCCAACATGCCAGCCACCAGGAAGACACATTCCCTCCATCCCGGTAGAAGCGGGAGGCTCGTCCTCTGCAGGACACAGTTGTTCCATTGGCACAGCTGCAGGAACATATGAAACACGTTAGGTTAAAATAGTCAACGCACTGTTGGTGCAACCTCTTGGTGCTCGGTCATCCCAGCTTGTGGTGCTCACCTCGTGGCCCAATACGGCTGCATCAACACCTGCCATCACACCCACATTCCCCTCTCGGGTCCCACCAGGAGGTTGTGCGCTTCATGCCCACTCACGTGCACGGGTCCTGGTGCAAAGGAGCCTGGGAATATACCCTGGTGGCCGGTGACACTTGGGTTGTCACAAAGCTGGAGGAAGTGGGGATCAGAGGCCGGTGAGGGTGTGGTAGTGATGCGGCGATGTTGAGAGAAGCCCTCATCTAGGAGGTGCAAGCTGAAGTGTTCGTGGGTGAAACGGCCTGTGTTACTTGTGCAGTTAAAAAGTAAGTAAAAAAGTCAAAGACTTTCTGTTCCCCCGTCTGGGGTGGGGCGGACGCCTCCTTTGCAGAGTCCACGGCGTCTGCTCAGACCCAGTAAAATGCCACCTCTGTCCCATCTCCCGTAGATGATACCTCAGACCTACAGATCTTAGACCAGCAGAGAAACACACGGTGTCAAAATTGGAAGTAAAAGCGAAAAAGAAGTTGAGAGAATTGATGGGGGGCTTTAGCGAGTAGGAAATGGGGTGCAGAGGGGAGCCACCGAGAACGCTGCTTTGTTGTGGTGGTGGTTGTTTTGAGTATAAAAATAAGTCTAAGGTTATGAAAAGTGTTGCTTTAGTAAAATTAAAAACTAAGGAACCAATGAAGTGATTGGGGAAAGTCTTGCTGAAGCAAGGGGGCCCTGGCGCGTGCACGAGGCCCAGAAATGAGCACAAACCAGGGCACGTGAGCCCAAGGCACCCACAGGCTTCCCTCCCGGCCGGCCGCCCAGCCCCTCCCACTTGGTTTCTGGAGCCGCCGGGCTGCTCTGCTGGGCAGAGGCTCCTGGACCCTCCGCTCGGAGCTCCTGGACATTCGATACCGGAGTGGAAAGGAGGCTGAGAGCTTTAACCCCTAAATGCCTACGGTTGTAAAATGGGATCTGGCAAGTGATTAAACTGAACTGCAGACCTAATTGCTTTCACTTAAAATAATATTAAAGCAAATGTGATCTTGTGTTTAGCTTGGAGGAACGGTACCTTCAGCCACACGGCTCTGTTCTGGGTTTCACAAGGGAGGGCTCTGCCCTGCAGACGCTTAGGCAAAACACGGAGAAATGAAGTCCCTGGGGTCTGGGAAGTTAAGCTGTATTTTTAAATGGAGCAAATGGCTACTTTGGGGAATTGTTCACCCCTATTTCTGCCTCAGCCCCGAAAGCAGACACCCCCTCCGATGGAGGGAACAGTGAGGGGCACCTGAACTTTTGTTGAAATGGCCAGATGCCACGTGGGCTATGGTGTTAGGGTCCCTGAGGGCTCCAGCCCTGACTTGGCCGTGGGGCCCAGGGGCCTGGGTGCAAGAGATGGAAACTGTGACTCAGAGGAGCCTCCAACCCCTGGGCCCTGTTCCAGGTGTCGGCAGCGGGCGGCCCTGCTCGGAGCCCGGGGCAGCCGCCGCCAACACAGACACATCTCCACACAGGCCTGTGTGCAGCCGGGCGGGTGTCGTGTGTTTGTGGGCAGTGGGCACCGAGCGGACCCGTGGACTCCATCTGTAGGACATATGGAAAGTGGTCGGAAGGGAAAAGCCTCTGGAAGAACCAAGGCCACAGATTGGAGCCCCAGTGTGGGCTGCCTTGGAAGGAGCTAGAAGAGGAAAACAGTGAGGGACGCGCTCGATCGGCTTCCGCCAGTTCCCAGTTTCTGAGTTCACGCTCAAATTGACCTTTGCTCGGAGTTGCCAAAACAGCTGTTCACAGGGCGAAGGTGGGGCTCCAGGGGCCTGAACCCCCTCAGGCCCCACCGCCACCCACCGAGAGGCAGCAGGGGCTGGCTCCATGAGGGGAGGGGCACAGGGGACAAAGGGACAGCCCTGGGCTCGGCACAGCTCGCCGGGCACTCCTCACTTTTTTCCAGCAGTCCCAACTTGGAGAAAAAATATATGAGACAGAGCAAGAGATGAAACACACGGTCATAAATCCAGGACCTGTTTTATTGGTGTTTCTATGTCAGATGCTCAGCTTGGAAAAGACTTTTCTACATTCCAGGCTACCCCTGTGATGGCGCGAGATCACGATAAACGCAAAAGTTAGAAGAAAGGAAAGTCCATTTTGGATCCAGGAGAACACATCCTGGTAAACAGCCGCTCGCCTCCAGGCCCCGGCCACGGCTAAGCTGACCGGGGTGACCCGGTGACAGTGCCAAGCCCTGCACTTGAGCTCTCCCGAAGCGCCGCCAGGGGCTCCCCGGGAAAGCCGCTGTGCCGGGTGCAATCTGGTGACATGTTTCCCATGAGCAAGAGTGAAAAGCGTAAGAATACGACGGACGGACTGCAAGGCGCCCTTGGGCAATGAGGAGGGCCGGTTCTCCACGTTTGCCTGGATGTGGCGCCGCCTTTTCCCACAGGGCACGTGCTGCCAGGAATTAGATTCGCCCAGATCCAGCCGAAACCAGCAGCTTCTGAGTCGGCCGCTTGCCTCCCGCCTGGCCATGAAAAGCCAGTTTCTGTCTCGCTGTGTGCGTCTGTGTGCGCAGCGGGGACCCTCCGCTCCGGCCGCCAGGCCGAGTAGGTGGGTTAATCTGCTCCAGCTGTGCCCACGATGGGGGTGGGGATCCCCCCAAGCAGCTGCAAGCTGTTCACTGTATAAACTGAGCCCAAACGCGGGTGGGAGACCCAGCTGTGCTCACACAGCCGCCCAAGCACAGCACCTCCCTGGGCCTGGCTGGCTGACAGGGAGAAGGGAGAGATTACTGTAAGCCCCAGGTATTTTGTGAGCTGGAGGCCAGCTGGGGAGGGCAAGGGCGCCAGCGACACCTCCAGCTGGCAGGCACTCCTGGCAGCTACATCCCCAGAACTGTGTCCCGGTGGGCGAGCTGCATCCAGAGGCCCAGGACTCTCCAGCTGCCCCCGAGGAACATGTGGCCGGGAGGGGGGCCTAGCCCCCAACACCAGCTTGACTGGGCACCACAGACTCAGGGCGGCCAGAGCCCAGCCCCAATGCCAAGCACCATGGGGGACTGCGGCATCCGTCCCCCCCAAAATGGACAGCGAGAGGCAGCCAGGCAGGGAGCGGGGGAGGGGAGAGAAGGGCCGGCTTCCAGGTGAAGTGAAGACCCAGAGCTCCCAGGGCAGCCACTGCCGGGGGGGGGGGGGGGGGGGGGCGCTGTCCCAGGAATCCTGTTGGCACCGACTCCTCTGTTTTCACTTTCTGCTGAAAATTATTTAAGTGATTTTGCTTCTGAGACTTAGCCGCAGGCGCCAGGCTCTCCTGCGGGGGGCGGGGACCAGGCGAGAAGCTGGGGCCACGGTCACTCTTGTTCACGCAGTCGGTGCGCAGTGCACATTCGAGGGTGAAGACAAGCAACACTCGCCACTGCGGCAGCCTGAGGATGGACAGGACACGGGGGAGGCGGGGACGCTCCCAGTCATGTTGGGGACAGCGCTAGCCACGCAGCCACTAATCAGAAGAGGCCGGATCACCAGCGCTGGTGCTGCTGGCCTGGGGCCTGCCCCCAGGCCCCGCGCAGCCCCAGGTTCTCTCCACAAACACAGGGAGGGCACCAGAACCGCACACCTGCTGTGAGGCCCTCACCGTCGGCTCAGCTCCCAGCACCCCGTTTTATGGGCCAGGAGACTGAGGCACAGAGAGATGCAGCGCCTTGTCCAAGGCGGCACAGCTCAGCAGCCCAACAGCTCTGGCCTGCAGCTGTGCTGGCTGCGTAACAAATAGGACCTGAGACCAGGGATTGTTCCCGGGATGTCCATGGGTCAGGGTCCGTAATGACAGGGCTGCTCCCTCACCGGGTTTCTCACAAGAACAACCCCAGCCAACGCTGTGAGCGGGTTCCTACCTGAAGCCTGGAGAAACGTGGACTGTCACACACCTGTCTGCTGCCGCCTCCCCTCCCCAGGTGACTGACCAGCCAGCGGCCCCCTTGCCCTGACTCCCAGAGACAGGACTCAGGTGCCCGCAGCAGAGCCAAGAGTCGCACACGAAGCGCTTGTGAGAAAAGGCGAACGTGGTGCGTCTACTAATTCCGTAACCTGATTACACGTTGACGTGGGAAGTTCTTGATGGATGGGGTTAAATAAAATACAACGTGAAAACTACGCCTCTTCATTTTTACGTTTTTAACGTGGTCACACAAAACCTAACGTCTCACACGTGGTTCCCATTAGGTTTCTATCCCACAGTGTGTGTCTAGAAAGTTTTCCACCTCCCACCAGTTTTATGAGAATCGTGGATAATCCACACGTGAGCATGTGGTCAAGGGAACTCTCCGTAGTTGTCACAAATAGGATTTGGGGGAAATGGGTTTGATCTCTGTTTTATTTTCCATTTTCCTATTAAAAAATAACTTAGTGGAGAAAGACTTTGAGGTAGCACATGGCCTAGAATTATTTTTCTGCCCAGATTCAGGACTGAATGCCCAACACCCTTCTGGCTGACAACAGAGGCCCGTGGGACACACGCGTGTGCATGCGTGTGGACACGTGGGGCACAGTGGGGGTGCTCAGCACCTGGCGGGTGACTTATCAGAGGAGGAAGTGACACGAACCAGCCAGGGGCAGAGAGAAACTCAGACACGGAGGGAGAGAGGCCCGGCCGGCAGAGAGGAGGGTGAAGGCGCCTGGTCTCCAGCTTCAGCAGCCGCTGGAGCTGTGTGTACGGTTGGCTGGTGGGCTGACCCACGACAAGCCTCCCCGCTGGGCGCGTCTCACGTCCAGGCCCAGGCCTCCTGGCCCCGCGGTGTCCTTCCCACCGTCTTTCCCGCCTCGCCCTGGTGGAGCCCTGGGAACCGAGGAGCACTGACCTGTTCCTCTGATTCCATCGTGGGTGCAGATTTGTTCTTAACTCCCACCCTTTTCCTCAGCAAATGTTCTTTATTAAAAGACAGTCAACGGGAGCACTAAGCCGTACTTGAGTAAACCATCTGTGCTCAGGGGTGCCGGCCCCTGCACTCAGCTCTGCACCTGTGACCAGTCATCTCCCGCCTGCCTCAGCTCCCGGGCACACGGTCCGAGCAGTTCATGCTGGTGGCACCTCAGGGATGCGCCTCATCCTGCTATTTGTGGCCAATCTTTCATCATCTCTCAAGGAGCCTGGAGCAACAGAGTTCAGAAAAAAGAGCAGATAAGAACCTTGAATAGAAACGTGGGTAATGAGCACATTTTTGAGCCTTCTGGGAGCTGAGAGCCAGAGAGGCCACGAGTCAAGGCCGCTCATCCCGGAGCACGTGTGGCCACTAGGCCTCGCCCGCCACCAGCACCACACGTGGCTCCCGCAGGTCCATGGCTTCAGAGTGGCTCTGGGACAGGTTCACTTTCGGGCCCAAGAGCGATGCTACCTGGCGAGATCTGTCTTCTCCTCGTGGGACAGTTCACAGCATCTGGCCAGTTGGTGGCAGTTCGAAGGCACAGGGTCCCCTTGCTCCATGGCGCCAACACCGTCCTGGCAAAGGGGCCTCTTGTCCAGTAAAGCAAGTCCTACCTTACTTGTTTCCTTTTTTTTCCCCATATATCTTTATTGATTTCAGAGAGAGGAAAGGAGAGGGAGAGAGAGAGAGAGAGAAACATCAATGATGAGAGAGTCATTGATCGAGCCCACAACCCGGGCCTGTGCCCTGACCTGGACTCAAACCCCGATCGCCTGGATCCTAGGTCGACGCTCAACCGCTGAGCCATGCCCGGCCGGGCACTTGTTTCCATTTCTAAAACCACAGCTACGTCCCAGTTGCACAGCCCCAGTCACAGTGTTTCAAACATTCGTGGTGCTCATGGGACCTGAAGCCACATCCATGGCCAAGCCGCCTTTCCCTGTGGTCCCTAGACTGTCCACCCGCCCAGGGCTCCTGCCTCCCCACACACCTGCCATGGCTGTGGCCGTTCCCCCCGCAGAGCCACCGTGCCCCAGCCTTCGTGGGCCCCACGTTCCTGACATTCTGAGCAGCGGGTTTGGGGAAAAATAAACCAGCCCCCAGCTCCACAAAGTCAAGCGTTAGCATATTGAGTTTATTCAGAACACAGATGTGTCTCCTGGCGTCTGAGCCGCCACACAGGCCACCGTGAGACGCAGCTGCCAGCCGAGGGGGGGCGCTCGGTGCAGGGCCAGCACCAGCGCCCCCAGGGCTCCAGGACAGGCCTGCAGGTAGCACCTCGCTCTGTCCAGCTGCCCGTCGCCGCCTCCCTCCTCACGGCTCACGTGAACCCTGGGTCCTCCCGGGGAACACGAGCTCTGCTCCGGGGCAGCCCCGCGGCTTCTGGGCTTAACAGACGTGACATGAGTTCCTGACGCTCCAGACATCGCGGCTCGGAAGCCACACGAGACGGTGCTGGCGGCGGGGAGCTGTGCGTCGCCAGCGCAGACAGGCCGAAATTTACAACAGTGACCTGGGCCTCACCGGCCCCCGTGACAGGGTGTCAGTGAATCACGGCTTAGTCACCGGGGGCTGGGCCAGGTTGGGTGGGTGAGGAAATTCGCGAAAGGTCAGACAGTAGGAGTTTGTCTAGACGCCCTATTTTGGATTCTACGCGAGGTGTTTCTGTAGCAACCCTCGAAAACACGGTATTTTAGCAATAGCGTAGCAAGCTCTGTTCTCTGCCGTCAGCTGCAGCCGCTCTGCCCACTGACCCTGCTCACCCCCAGCGCCCGCCACCGAGGCCGATCCGGAGGCGGAGGGAGACCCCTTGGGAGGCCCGGCCCCTCCCGCCCCTCGGGCGACGCCCAGCCCTGGGAAGGACGCTCAGTGGGCGGAGGCCAGGCCTCCGAGAAGCTTGTCCAAGGTCTGCGGGAAGCGTGCCAACAAGCACAAGTGGCTTATTTTCCCTCCGGGCCTGATGGGAAGGCAGGTTTACGGCCCGTCCCTTAGTCATTCCTCCTGGTCTGAAGCAGACCTGAGGACGGAGGATGGATGTCACATGTGTGACTGAGGTGTCGGGAAGCCAGGGACACGGGAGGGTGGAGAGGAGTGAGGGTCGGGAGCAGGAAAGGGGCGTCCCCCAGGCCTCTCCGTCTCCTGTCTGAGATTACCGGAGTCTAAACATACCTTCCCGGTGGCTCTGAACGTCTGGGGGCTGCCAGCTTTGAGAGGGCGGGTGTCAGGGTGCTGCTCAGCACCCATGGGGCACAGGAAGCCCACCGCTGAGCCATTCGGCCGAACGCTGGCAAGTCCCGGTACAACCTTCTCCGGAGAATCGGGCCAGGTAATAACAGAGAAAAACAACCCGGCAAGTGAAACGGTCCTGAAGGGCTGGCTGTGTTTCTGACATTTTCATTATTATTGTTTTTACTGCTACCAGAATCCCTCCTCTCCTCACCCCACTCGGACGCTGTCCAAGCCCGCCTGCTGGGACGCCTTCCTGTGGCCGCCCGAGGAGGCCGGGCTGGCTCGCCACCTGCCAACTCAAGAGCCGACGGCTGTTCGTATCTCCTGCCCAACTGACCCGACGTGTAAGCAAATGCTGTGGACACCTGGGCAGGTCATTTAGGAAAGAGGTCTGTGGGTCGCCCCTGGGAGCACTGGACAACACAGGTGGGGCTCTGTTTAGGTGGGACCCAGGGACCTGGGTCCAGTTGGTGACTGTTACTCCTCACACCCCAGGGCTCCTGCATCCTGGACGTGGCCCGAGGCAGAGAGACCTTCTCCAGAAACACCTTGGCCCTAGCCCACCACAGGCTCTCTTGGGTCATGTCCAGGCCAAGATGCAGAATATAAGTCCTCACTATGGAAACAAAGAGGGCAGGCGACCTCTGGAGCACCTTGACCCTCCGTGGGGCACAGGCCTGGGTGGAGAGCCGGCAGTGTCTCGGCCCTGGGCCACGGAGTCCACATTCACAGCACCCAGCAGCACACAGACAGCCGAGGCTGCCAAGCAGACCCCACTTTCCAGGACAGATGTGGCCAGGGTTGCTCTCTGTGAGCCTGGACCAGGAATCTGCGCCCGTCAGGAGTAAAACCACAACAGGCCTGTCTGAGTCTGTACCCCACAGAGGGAACCAACGTTTGAATCAAGGTCCATGTGGGATGTGACCCCACAGTGTTACGAATGCAAAGAAACGAAGGACACAGTCGTCCCCTCAAACACGAGCTCAGGCAGAGCTGCGAGGACTCAGGGACAAGGCCAGCACCGCCCGATGTCAGAACCAGACACCGCAGGAAAATATCCCTGATGAACACAGATCAAAAATCCAAAACAAATGCAAGCCAACCAAATTCAACAATTCATCATAAGAATCGTCACAACGCAAGCATATGGACTTATTCCAGGGATGCGAGAATGTCCAGTGTTGGCAGGTCAGTCACGGGATACATCACCTCAGCAGTATCGATAGACTCGGACAAGTGCAACGTCCATTTACGACAAAAACTCGCAGCAAGGCACACACCTCAACACGATGAATGAAGGCCGACGAGCCCACAGCCAACATCACATCGAGGGGACTGGCTGGACGCTTTCCCTGTAAGATCAGGAAGGATGCCCACTCTCACCAGTTGTTCAACCTGGTCCTGGGAGCCCAGAGAAGTCACACCCTCTGCACCGCATCGCGGGGCCCACCGGGGCCAGCTTGGCCAGCTACACGTTTACACACGATCAAGTCAAAAACACACCTCTGTTTGGTGGTCCGTTTCCCTGGTTTTGAACATTTTTTGTTTTCTCCTTAATGTGGGGGAAAAGCAGGAGGAGGCAGGCCTCTCAGCTGCAGAGGGATGTTCACTGTGTCCTGACTCTCAAGTTGCCTGTCCCTCGTCACAGGGACAGGTGAACCACAGGACCGGGCGCTGGAGGCACCCCTGGAAAGGTTAGCACCTCCAGCCATCTGGCCTCCTCCTGGTCCTGACCTGGCTTTGGTCCATCTAGAAGCAGGTAACCCCACAGTGTGTTTCCAACTGCTCACCTGGCTCCAACTCTGGGGTGTCACCAAGGCACCCCACATTCAGCAACCCCCACGCCCACTCTTGTCTGCACCCAAGCAGAGCCTAGTGGTAACCAAAGCCCATGATGGGGCCCTCACTGAGCCTACGGAGAGATGCCAAGAGCCAGGCTAGGAGAGGGGCTGGGCCATGGGGCCTGTCACAGGCTGGGAGATGGACGTGCTAGGAATGTGGGATCTGCTGAGACGTTGGCACAGGCCCTCGGCTTGCATCCCAGCCCTGCCCCTACCGTGGGAGGCAGTGTCGTAATGGAACCACAGCAGCTCTGCCACTAATTAGCAGTGACCTTGGCAGTGTCCCTGGGCCTCAGTTTCCTCCCATAAAAGGAGGGGCCTTGGAGGTGATGACTGGCTGAGGGAGAAGCCAAGGCGTGGGGTGGGCTGGGGGCTGGTCCCAGGGCTGGGCATCACCACCCAGAGAAACAGAAACCTGAGAATAGTGACATGTTTGCTCAGCAAACTCCACACAGACCTCAGCCTGTCTGCAAACTGTGGCCCTAGACTAGCCACTGGGCCTGGGGGCTGGGGAGGCTTCAGATGCCCTCCTGGACCCCAGGGCTGCACTGGAGCTGGACCCCTGCTCCCACAATCAGCCTGGGGAGCCTGGTCTAGATGCTCCCCCACCTGATAGCCCCATAGGAGCCTAGAGGTGGGGGTTCCAGCCCAGAACTGCCCTCAGTGCCCCTTCTTTGCCCCAGGACATAGTGCCACAGGCTGGAGAGGGGCAGACTTTGTAGACCCTTCTCCAAAGCCTCGTGAGACTCTCTGTGGGACTGTGCAGCCCATGCACATGGCACGTCACTGTCACCACCTCACTGATACCAGAGACGGAGCAGGTCAGGAGCATTCTCCACTGGGCAGGGCTGGGCACAAGCTTCGGTCACCAGCTTTCATCCACCCACAGACCAGAGCCCGGGTGCAGGGCTCTGGGACAGCACCGGCCCAGCCCCAGTCGAGGGAGGAGAGGAACCATCAACATGGCTCCCGAACACACCCGGCCTCGTGGACAGGGTGCTCGGCAGCGTGGGGGGTGGGGTCAGCAGGCCCTGCCTCTGAGATGGAAAATGGTCAGTTCCCACAGAGCACAGGGGTGGGTACAGAACCTCCTTCCCACTGTGAGCTCGTCCTTGCAGGACGCCAGTAACTCAGTGGGACCCTGTGGCTTCCTCTAAGCCCCCTGTTCCACTGCGGAAGGAAAATGGCCCAGAGCCTGCCTCAGGCATCACCCAGACCTGTGTCACCAGCAGGACTGACCTGAGGGCAGCGCCAGGCCTGGCCCGATACCCCTTGTCCCCGGCGTCCTGACTGGATGCTGCCCCTCTGCCACCTCCCTGCCCATATGGGGTCCCCGGCATGTGTGTGGCCTGCAGGGTAAGCAGGTGAGTGGGCGGGGTTCTCTGCACACAGCCCTCAGCCTTGTCAGTCCATCACCTCTCCCGAGCTCGCGCCTGATCGGGACCACCTGCTGCCACTTCTCTGGGCTCCATTCTATCCCCATTCCCTCCTTAGAGAGGACTCGCCCTGAGCAGCTCGAGACCCTCGGAAGCCCTTTATGGGGGAAAGTCCTCAGGAGTCTGGGAGCACCCGGCCCTGTCGCCGGGTCAGATGCTGCAGACCCCGCTGGCCCCTCCAGCTGCCGTGTCCGAGCTTCTACAGGCGCTGGGCTCTTCTTTACAGATTCTGCCAGGAAGTGGCTGCCAGGGCTCCATCCCCAAGGTCCAGGCCACCGTGGGTGCTCTGTGTGGCTGTCAGACTCTAAACCAGGCGGCAAGTGTGGGATATGGGGACGACTGCTGGCACCTCCCAGGCAAAACCTCGGGCGCTGGGGCTACAAGCAGGTTCCAGTGCCATGTGCTAAACACAGGTTCATCTTGGAGCCTGAGCACTGAGCTCACGGTGAACAGTCCCTGGGCTGGTCAGAGTGTCCTGCACAGAGGCCTCCAAGCTGCAGTTCCCAGAGCCCAGGCTGTACGTGGACACCATGGGGACCAACAAGGGAGCCTTCGGGAGCAAGGGATCCCGATAAAGAGGCACCCGTGCAAGAGGACCTCCCATTCCCTTGCCCAGACCATCAGCGGCTGAGCACAGGGCACTGCGTGGCTGGGACCCCCTGCCTTCAGGGGTCCCAGCAGCATGACTGCAGCCAGTGTGTCCTGGACCCTCTTCCTACCGCTTGTCGGCTGTCTGGCCTCAAACAAGATTCAGACCATCAGGAGATGGTCACAGTCTAACCTCTCACCCTACTGGCGTGGACAGAGCTGGCCTGTCACCCAGGGAGAGTGGGGACCTGCCCAGTGGGCTCACAGGGCGCCTGACGGATGGACAGATGGGGCAGCTGGTCTGCATTTCAGCTCTGCAGGGACGGCCTGGGGCCATGGGGCACGTGGGGCGTCAGGGACTGGGACAGAAGATGATCGGCCTATTTGCCAAATCTGTTTAAATCAGGTTTTTAAAAAATGGGGAACCCATAGCAAATGTGATCAAATCTGTCCCAGGAAGAAAGGAGGCCCTGAGGCTGACCCTCGTTCACAGTGTCTGCTGCCTGCCTCTTTACAGGAAACTGAGGAAACTGAGTCCCAGAAGAGCCAGCACCTGGCTGAGGCAAGAAGAGGGCTCCGTCTTGGTGTGAAAGGGCCATTTTAACACCATGCGACCGCCCAGCTCCCGTCTCGTTAATTTGCTTGAAAAGGCCCACTGGCTGCTCTCTGGCCTCCTGGCTGCATTGCAAGCCAGCTCACCTGAGGCGATCCAGCTTCAGGCTTCCTTAGGCCAGGGGTCTGGGAAGGGCCCCGGGGGGCACAGGGGGACGACACTGTCCTTCCAGGGTGCGGGTCCCTGTCCAGGACACACCCTCAGTGCAAGCAGAGCGGTCCCAGCTCCCACCTCCAGGGGGAGCCAGAGAGCCACTGGGGTTTGCCTTATTTTGCGGGTTTTTTAACCATTGGAGAGTTTCTAAGGTGAAACTGGGAGGTCCCAACAGCCAGAGTGAGCCCTGCACAATTCTGGAATGTTCCTTCTGACAGATTTACCAGGAGAAACCCACTGAACGTAAAGCTGGAGATTCCAAAGTCACTTCAGTAACTGGCTGGGAAAATCAACCCTTAGGAAGGCAATGTTTTGCTTGAACTATGCTTGATTCCATAAGAATTTCACTCAAGCAATTATACTTTAATGAATGTGGCTGGGTTCATAGATGGCTCTGCATTTCTCAATAGAGCATATGTGCCTGGCAATTAGTAGCCTGGAAATGAGTAGGACAGAGCCGACCGTGAGGCATGTGTAATGTTTTCATTAGGAGTTACAAATAATCTATTAATCTCCTTCTAAACACCCAGCAGCATGCGCGCATTCCTTGCCTCAAAGTCGGCACTACGAAATCGCTTCAAGTAAACAGAACGCCTGCAGGAGGCGGCTTGTCGGTGTGACTTACGGCATGAATCCAACGCCTTGTGTGATCGATCTTCATTAACCCCGGGCAGGTGTCACAACAGTGGCCCTGCAGGGCCTAGCCCACAGGCCTGCCCAGGACATTCTCTCCAGGACGATCTGTGTGTCCAGGCCGGTCTGTGTGTCCAGGGACAGTCTGTCCAGGGCCTGCCTTCTACACCTGAGCCACCAGGGCGACGCCCCTCCCACACATACACTGCACCCTGCTCCTTCCACGCGAAGGCCTGCTGCCCCTCTGTGCCCACAGAACCCCCCTCGGGCAAGTGACTGCCAACCAGTGGAGTCGACAGGTGGGACGACGATGGTGGAGCCACACAGACTGAGACACAGATGCACAGATAGTTCTCTACAAATACGACTGTGAGATGGTGACGTGTCTTTTCACAGCCACACATCAAACAGCGACAGCTAGTGCCGCACTAATGAGCCCACAGTCCTGACTTTGTGAACAGATCGGATTCCGTACCTGCCCAGCAGCAAGTGCACATGACCTGAACCTGCAGCATTGGAAACTCCAAGTTCCTCTCTCATCTCTGACCCCACTGTGCTGAGCCCCTGCTCTCGGTTGTGCATAGGTCCTGGGGTCCTTACTCATGGAACCCTCAGCAGGAGCACATGGCCTCTCCCACCCCATCCCCAGCCATGTCACATGCTCCCTGCCTCGCCCCCAGCAGCCAGACCAGGGCATGCAAAGGAGGCTCCAGCCCTAACCCCAACCCCAGACCCCTCAGCCATCCCAGCTCCACCCCCACGGGGGACAGAGAGGCCCCTCAGGGGCTTTGGTGCTGAGACACAAGGTCCCCGAGAGGCCCAGACCCACCACCCTCCTGCAGGGAGAGGGAGGAGAAGGGCTGCCGAGAACAGACCTGAAGTCTCAGCACGTCACCCAACGGCCACCCTGAAGCCTGGCCCAGCTCCCACCCCAGCAGCCCCGCCAGGCTGTGGCCATCCTCCAGGTGTCCCAGCCTGGGCGTGCGAGCCGGGGCCTCCACCCAACACCCGCCCATCGTGTTCCAGCAGGCTGAGGTCTCCCTTAGACCAGTGAGGAATGCGGGCTGGGCACCATCCCACAGGCTGTCCCCCCCCCCCCGAGCCCCCAGGAGGGCGACCAATCACCTGGTTTCCTTGGGACTTGGCTGGTTTAGGTGCAAAGGGTCCCACACCCCTGGAAAGCTCCAGTCCTGGGCACACCAGATAGATGTTCGCCCAGCATCCTCGGTCAGGTCCCTGGACCCCAGGGTTGGAGCTGCTGTCTGACCTCCTGGGGCCTGAGGGGAGAGGGGTCCCTAACCCTAACCCTAACCTTAACCTTAACCCTAACCCTAACCCTCAAGAGGCCAAGTGAAGCCCAAGCCCCACAACTAAGGATCCCAGCCCCCCCACACACACACGGTCCAGCTCCCATTCACTCTCCACCATCTGGAGCAGAGTCTGGAATTGGGGGTCCCAGGGCCAGGCTCCCAGAGAATCTAGAGGGGTCCTCCGGCCATTCCAGCCTCTGGTGGTGTCTGCAGCCTGGCTTGTGGTTCCATCCCGGGGCCTCTCTGTGTTTTCACATAATCTCCCTCCCCTCACAAGAGCAAAGCCATGGGACTGGGGCCACCCTGTCGAGGATGCCAGGTGACACTGTGTCATGGGCCCTCCGGCTCCCTTGGGCTGTGGCAGCTCCTCAGACTCTCCTTGTTTTGACGACCTGGTGGGTTTGAGGATGGTCATGAATCCAGGGCACATCTGTCCTCATGGCTCATCGCTAGTGACCTTCACCTTGGTTACCTGGCGACCTCAGAGAGGGGACTCAGTCATGAGACTCCAGGGGCCGAGGGCTCCCATCGGTGTCCTCCACAGAGTGGCACCTGGTGGACATCCCCTGTGAGGACCTGGGGCCCACAGCAGCCACGAGTTCATGAGGGGTCAACGCTCATCCCCTCGGTGTCTGGGAGCAGCGGGGGGTGTAATCTAATATCTGCCTCTGACTGCAGGATCGCACGCGAAGCCGCTCTCCCTTCATTAGGCTCGGCTGCCAGACCCTTTAACCAGCAAGTTTAAAGGAACGTGGAGCTTTCCAAATTAGCTTTGAATCTAAGAATAATATGACAGCGAGTCGCGTTAATTAACTTACAGCGAGCTCCAAGAACGCGTTTGCAGGTTGCTTGGCTTTTTATCAAAGGGAGCCAACATCGTTAAGCTGGGAGGATGTTCCCGGCCCACTGGGGACGCAGTGGGGGTGGGAGACGGGCCCCGGGGTGCGGGCTGTGGTTCCCATCCATCTGTGCCGGCTCCAAGCCCGGTCTATAATCCAGAACAACATGACGTTTTCTCTCCCACATCAGCTCACACACTTAGAAGTAATAAGTGGAGCCCCTTTAACGTGGAGCCGGAGCTGCCGTCCCGAGGAGCCTCCTCCCCCTCCTTCTGGGGCAGTTTCCACAGGGACATTGAGATGACAGCACAGGGACCAGGGATACAAGGGAACCAGGGGTCCATGGGGCCCCTGAAATTCGGTGCCCAGTCCCGCCCACCATCCTGTACCCACACTTAGGGGTCCCGTGTGTTCTTTAAAAGGGTGGCCTGGCTGGGAACATGGTTACGAAGGGCCCCAAGTCACCAGGGGGGGGCAGAGAGGGCACAGGGACAAGCCCCGTGCCTGTTACCGCTGTAATGGAGACGTCACGGTGGCTTGAGCTCGCGCCACTCGCTCTGCGTCATGTGGAAAATCAGGACAGGGACCCAGCATTCTCCACTCTGGCTGCCAGCAGGTTTTATGATGACATCTCAGCTGACAAGACTTGTCCGGAGCCCGAACCGCCTGGTGATATGTCAAACATTTTTCCATAACCTGGGAAAATAATTTTAAGTTGACTTTTGTGGATGCAACTCACCCAGCAGTGTTAGGGACCGAGGGGGGCTCGGGGGGCACAGAGAGAAGCCGGGACAGGGGAAGGGGTTTCAAATCCTTCTTCGAGAAAGGGAACTGTATAAAATTCCTCTTTTATTAAAAAAAATCCAAATATAACCCATTATTCGGATAGACTGGGTGGCACACCTCTTGGGACTTCCCAGTGACACCCTATGGAAGGGCCAGGGGAGGAACTCGACTCACCAAAGCATGAGTCAAGGTCCAAGTCCCAGTAAACCAAGCACTGAGAAGGGTAAGGCCTTGGTGTCCAGAATTCTCTAGGATTTTCTAGAATTACCTAAACAGAGAGGAGAAAGGGGTACCCCATGCCCCTGGCCTGTGTTGAATTTGCTGGCTCTGAGGGTGAGACCCCTGCCCTGGGGTGGGAGGGTCAGAATCGGGTGTAAAGGACCCTCGTTCAGCACCGTCACTTTATGCACCAAGTTCAGGGAATGTGCCCCGATCGGTGCTCGCAGGACAGGCTGGCCCCGGGGATACACGGCATTGGTAACCCGACCCGCCCTCACCCAGCCCAGGGGTGCCATAAGCAGGTCTACTCAGTGCCCCTCCTGACCTGGCCTCTGGTACCAGGACAGGGAGGCCCTCACTCTGTTCCCCGGGCGCTCACACATCCCCTTGCCATGCACGTGGAATGGAACCAGCCCCAGAATGAGGAAGAACAGAAAGATTTTAAACACAACCAAGTGCCCTGGCCAGTGTGGCTCAGTGGTTAGAGAGCCAGTCTGCAGACTGAAGGGTCCTGGGTTCGAGTCCAGCCCAGGGCACATACCTCGGTTGCAGGTTCGATCCCCGACCTAGGATGAGTGCGGGAGGCAAGCAATTGCTGTGTCTCTCTCACATCGATGCTTCTCTCCTCTCTCTCTCCCTTCCACTCTCTCTGAAAAGCAATGGAAAAAAATATCCTTGGGTGAGAATTTTTAAAAAATAATAATTAAAAAAAAAATTAAAACACAAGTGTTAGGTGATGCCACTGAGCTGCTGGATCAGACCATCCCTGAAGCCTGTCCGTCTGCACCTGTCAGCTAGAGGGACCAATAGATCCCGTCTATTGTACTGTTATGTGAGTTTGAATTGACGGCAACCTGACTGATAAAGGTATGAGTAGAAGGGCAGAGATTACCTTCCTGTGGGCCAAATGAAGCCCCCAGCGGTGTTATGAAAGGGCAGCTCTTTTTCCCTGTCTTGTAAAGATCTGCTGCGACAGGGCCTTTGGACAGCTTTCAGCTGGCTGACCGCTATACCACAGACAGAGCTCACTGACTTCAGGACTATATATCCTGCTCAGGAAAGTCAGTTTTATGGGCTTTCTAATTCCTAACTCTCTGCATTAAAGAGAATATTTAAAATAATAAACAGCTATGCTTTCGAGAGCAGACAGTGGCTCCAACTCCAACTGGAGAGGCCACTTTTGACTCACTGGCTTGTGAGGGAGTTTTAGGTGCAAATGTAGAACTAACGGGGGGTGTCGAGTGGGGTTTTCCTGAGTGAGTGTCCAGCTGCAGCCGTAACCGTCTCACCAGCAGAGCTATTCTGGGGAAAGCAGGAACAGCAGGCGCAGTGGAGATACTCATGATCGATCCAGGCTTCCTCTTTCGCAGAAAACTCGGAAGTTTCCCCTTCCGCATTCCTGTGGACACCCTCCTGGGTGTGGGACACGAGGCCCCCCGAGACCCTGCTGTCCGCTGACTCACCAGCAGGGCCCTGACAACGGGTGAGTTGCAGTCACATTTCAGTTACTGGGCACTGGGTGCTGCGTGCTCACAGCCGGAGACGGTGATTAAAACCTGAGTGGGTTCCTTCCTTTGCATTGGAGCTTGAAAAGAAAAACCCATGTTTCTCCTTGGGAAGGCGCAAGAAAAGAGCAGCAGGACAAAACAAGCACCTCCAGTTACAGGAAGGGTCTGCACATTTAAAGGAGTCCAAGGACCCAGCCACAGACACTGGGGGGCTAGCCCAGGGGCGGGGTGGGAGGCCCACAGTCAGACCCGAGCACTGCTGTAAACACTGGACTATGACACAGAAACATCCCAAATCACCAGCAAAAAAACAAAAAACGGGTTCTCCAATAAATGGCATAGAGACATTTTGAAAAACTAACTTAGGAGACAGCATTTGTCCCAATAAATTCCAGCCAGAATCAAGCTGGGCACGCTGGGGTTCCCCGTGCAGACCGGCGGGTGCAGGGTGCTCTGTCACCCTTCCACCCCCAGGCTCCACGTGAGAGCCCGGCATTCCCATCAGGGGCCGACACCAAGCCCGCGGGTCCTGCACCTGCAGGAGCTCTTTGCTGCACCTGCTACTAGATTCGGGACAGTAGGCACAGGGTCCCCACTCCCAGCCCCAGACTCCGGGCTCTGCAGGGAGCTAATACCTGCCTGGAGTGCGGGGCCCCTGGGGGAGCACCTTCCTGGTGGCCTCTGGAGTTCTGCCCCCAGCTCTTAGCGTGTTCACCTGACTGGAGACCCAGCCCCACACGATTGCTGGTGCTTGTGAGGACGAGGTGCCTGTGGAGGGCAGTGAGGCCCAGGGCGGAGGGGACATTCTCCTCCCGGGAGCACAGCTGTGGCTGCGAGCCCTTCTCCTGGCCGGTCTTGCCGCCACACGGGCCTGGGGCCCGAAACCTCTGCGCCACATTTCCCTAGACCCGTGATCGACCTCTAGCCCGCTCTGGAATTAGGACAGGCTTCAGTCCGTTATCAAGCGGGCCCGTAACATCCCGAAGTCACCCTGGGCCGAGAAGCCTCGTGTGCAGACGCTGGGACAGGCCCAGAGCTGCTCACAGGCCGGGGCAGCTTCTGACTCCCGGCTCGCTGCTTGCGCGGTACGTGCAGGGTCTCGGAGCCGGATCACAGAACAGGTGCAGATGCGACAGCTGGGACCCATTAGCGCCCACGGGTGTCCTCGGGAGGGTGCTGTCATGCCCATGCTAAGAATAACCGTGCCACGGCTTGTGGCCACAGCATCAGGAAGTCACTGGAGTTTTCCACCCACTTTCAGAATCTGCGCTGGGGAGAAGCCTGTGTTTAAGGGCTCCTGACAGACGGGTGGCAGCCCGATGCCCCTCGGCCAGAGCCCGCCTGACGCACAGCCGGCTTGACGGGCCCGGCGGGCCCGCACCGGCCATCTGGCCGCACAGAGGCGGCCCCAGGAACTCGGGGGAGGCGGGCGCAGCGGCCGTCCAGTTGACATTCGTCTCTAACACTCAAATAAGCAGGTGTCAGTCCTCCGCTGGGATTCTAAATTGAGCTGCGAGCGTCCTTCTGCCTGATGTGCAGCGGCCAGCGTGGCCCACGGGTTCAGGTGAGGTGATGCTGACGGAAACGAGCCGTGAAAGCAGGAGCCCAGCTCTCAGCTCACTCGCCCGGGAAACAGAGGCAAACGTGGCTGACCTCGGCCCGCGCCCAGGGCCCAGCGACACCAGCCCTGCGCCTGAAACCTGCGGGGCACCTGCGTCTGACTCCGGCTTCCACTCGGGCGGTTCTGAGGTGCCTGGACCTGGAGAACTCACACCTAACGAAGGCTGGACACACCCAGAGCCTGGACCTGGGGTCTCACCTAAACCTGAAGTCACACCAGACCTGGGGTCACGTTGCCCCGACAAGCCGCACAGGAGGCACCCTCAGACTTCCATTCGCAAACTGGAACGAGCTCCTGGTCGGGCGTTCTGTGAAAACGCAGAGCACAGTCCCCCCGACAGGCCTGGACACAGCACCTGCGCGGCCTCCTGCGGGCAGAGGGGAGACAGGGCTTGTGCTCTCGGAAGACTTAAGTTTGGTCTGGAAAAGCGGGGGGAAGGGGCTGGGCTGGCGGCTCCTGATGGCCTCGGCTGGGAGGAGTGACCACGCCGAGGAGGAGACGCGGTCACCAGCTGCCGTGAGCCCGCGGGGACGAGGAGTGGCTGCCAGCCCTGTGGTGGCCGGCCTTGGCCAGGAGGCCCAGGGCACCACATCCTCTGGCAGGACCCAGGTGCACCCCAGTGGCCAGATGCCAGGAAGGGGCTCAGAGGGTCCCCCAGAAGACCCCAGGTGACCCCAGGCTCCCATCCCCAATCAGAATGAACCACGCTGATGTCACACCCCAGAGTCTGGACAAAAAGCCTAACTTCTGAGCAACGGTTTCCAAAGGCTCCAAAATTTGGGGCTGGGGCGCGGTCAGGTTTTTCTCTCGAGGTTTCCGGGTGGCCTCTCCGAAGGCCCCCTCTTCTCTCTGGGCCAGAAGGGGGAGAAGGCCGTGGGCTGGGAGCCCATCTCCACCTGGAGCTGCTAACAACCTCGCTGAAATGTTCGTCTCTGTTTTAAAGTGACAGAGTTCGGCTCACCTCTGATCCCATGCGTGGCGTCTGTGCCAAGGCAAACTTCGCCAACGTTCGGACCCTGTAAGCAACTCTGACCTAAACGTTTTATAAGCTGGACAGTGTCTGTGAACACACTCAGGTGGTAGCCTTTCTTGAGATTCTGGTGTAAGGAAGGAGCACGCATTGTGCTTAAAGGGCAGCTGGGCCTCCTGGGCTGTGTGCTTTCTGGCCCTCAAACCCAGCGACAGGGCCAGGGAGGGCTCTGCCGCCCTCCTCAAGAGGGGCACGTTGTCTGAAAGGCCAGATGCCCTTGGAGCAGCCAGATTCTGCAGGGACAGGTTCATGCACAGATACTCTCGCCGGCCGGGGACGTTCCTCTGGGAGTCGGCGCGGGAGGAAACAGCCTTGGACCACGAGAGCAGGTTCACTGACAAAAGAGAGCGCCACCGACCCTGAACACGTCCTAGGTTCCTTTCACAGGCGGAAGGGAGTGTGGTCGGCCAACTGCCGCAGCGTGAAAAAGAGCAGAGGAGGGCCGGAGTCAGCAGTGGCCAAGCGCCCGTCCCGCCGGGGACTCCGGCACCTCACCTACGGGGAGCCGCACGGCATCTGTCCTTTGTGTCTGGCTTGCGTCCCTCAGCACACGTTGCAGCAGGTGTCAGACTCCTTCCTTTTAGGCTGAGTCACATCCCCTGGTACAGATGGACCAGGTTTGCCAATCCGTTCGCTAGAGGGTGGACACCTGGGTGGCATCCGCCTCTGGCTGTTGTGAATCACAGGCTGTGAACATGGTGTACGAATACCTCTTCAAGGTCCTGCTGCCAGTTCTCTTGGGTACATACCCAGCCTTCGCTGCATTTTAACGTATGATTTTATCTTTCTCTCAGCAACTTTTTACACGTTTGTGAAATTTAACTCATTAGTTTAATTGAGCTATACCTGTAAGTACCCTTTTTACATTGATAACCAACGTCATCTCCCAGTACGTTTTGTGCTAATAAACGTCTGTGATTGGAGAGGGAGTGGGGGGGCCGCTAGACTGTCTTCTCCAGCCCCCCAGGGCCATGCTTCCCCCGTCTGGTTTTGCTTTTCCTTAGCTGAGTCCTTGGTGACCCGTGGACCCCGTCCTTGAGTCTCACCGATGCCGCCTACGTTTGGGTTCTGCATCGGTAACGACTGGTTATAGCCGAGTTCCTTTCGAGATCTGAAAACGGTGGACTTCATAGGACTTCACCTCGTGCCCCCAGGTGCTGACACCCCAGCCCCACCACCCTCAGTTCAGACGTCTTGCTCGTTTCTTGTCCCCGTCCATGGGACAGGCCTCAGTGAGGCCCCAGACCCTTCCTTGAAAACCTGGCGCCCTGCTCGGCCTCCGCTAGAGGGCGGGTGATGCCCACACTGGTCCGTGTGCGGGCGCCGGTCACCACTCCTATCAGACCACTTCGTTCTCCGGATACAGTAGAGCTGCCCTTCTCCTGACGCACCTGACCTGTTCTTTCCCTGCTTCCTAACGACTGGGCTTTGTCGCTTTTGCTTGGAGTAGGCTATAAAAACGGGAAAATAAATCTCATCCTGCAGGCATATTTAAAAGTCCAATGGCGACCCCGTGTGGTGACAGACAAGGGTGCAAACCAGGGAACCTCCGAGGCCTGCACGAGTCCACGGGCCGGCTCAGGTAGGTGCCCGGGGGCTGCAGGAACTGGGGGTAATTAGATGACCCGCTGCAGGAACTGGGGGTAATTAGATGACCCGCTGCCAGTCCAACTGCTCCGCAGATCTCTGGTTCTTGTAACGCTTCGTAGATCTCATCAGCTTCTTAATTCTTTAAGATCAAGTACTATGTTTATTATCAAATTTACTCAATTTATTTCCTCAACAAATACTTCTTAAGACCTTTTATATCCCCCAAGCCTTTTAAGCAGATGCTTAATAATAGGAAATAGCACCTCTGATGCCATACAATTGTACCAGAGCACACTTTGTCCTCACAGAATCAATTAGCACATGAATTCCCTCCCAAAACCTTGCCGCTATTTATGACATGAAGAAACTGCGCGATGTCTCGGATTCCTTCGTTCCAATTTCCCCCCCCACGAAAAAGCTGGCACTCACCATGACAGGAAAAGGCTAAGTGTATTTGCGCAAGCAAGGTCATTATCTTGCTGTGGTAAAAATAATTCTGAGAAAGTGTAATTTAGTGAAAGAAAACCTGGAGTTAGAGACCAAAACCCAAATGCCATCCCTCCGGGGACCAGAGTTACTCAGCCACGTCAGCTCACTGCTCTGAAGGTCAGTCTCCTCCTCTGGAACGCCCGGGGCTGTCACCACCGCGAGGTGGGCCGGCTGGTGTGGCGCAGTGGTTCAGCCTCAGCCCAAACACCAAAAGGTCACCTGCTGGACGCCCGTCAGGGCACACGGCCAGGCTGTGCCTGGATCCCCAGCAGGCATGTGCAGGAGGCAGCCGATCAATGTGTCTCTCTCATCGTCGATGCTTCTCTCTCCCTCTCCCTTCCTCTCTAAAAATCAATAAAAACATATTTTAAAAAAATAAAAACTTTTTTAAAAAAGAGTGAGGTGGGACCTCCTCGAGGGCAGACATTGGAGGTCAAGGGCTCACTGGGGCAGACAGAGGCTGGGGACAGACTGACCCGCCGTACCGCAGCTCACTCCCAAATCCCGACCCGAGGGACTCAGAACGGCCAGCTTGGCCTCACTAATCGCGACCAGCGCCCGAAGGTCCTCCGCGCTGCTACTGTGCCCAGGGGAGACCGGCTCCCGGCACGTGTGGACCACTAATCCTTCCATGAAGGGCCGGCTCCTGAAGCATTGTCAGAGGAGGAAGCGCCAAGTTACCGAGGGCCGCTGTCCCCGCACAGCCGTAAAATGAAACAAACCCCAGGCCTCTTGCGTCAGAGGCTGGGGAAGAGCAAAGGAGCTGGAAGTCTTCCCTGCCGATGAGCAGGCGGAGGATCCCAGACCACACGAGACGCGGTTTCTGTGCCTCATTCCCACGGAGCCAGAGGGAGGTGCGCTGGCTCCTCCCGCAGCATGCAGTCAGCACTGGGCCCAAACCGTGGCGCTTAGGGCCCCACAAGACTTGTGCCACATCCACGTCACTTGTGCAGCGGATATGTAATATTTTTCTTTAAATTAACTCTAAATGTAATCCTTTCTTTTAACTTAGCCTTATCCTAAGTAAAACAAATAACATCATGGGTTTAATGCATTTGTCCTATTTGTTCTGTTCCACATCCAGACAATTACAATAACTATGTAACGAGTAAAATAAAAAAGGTCTGTCCATATGCTATTAAAAGCCTCTCGCCCGGCACGCATGGCTCAGCCGTTGAGCGTTGACCTAGGATCCAGGTGACGGGGTTCGATTCCTGGTCAGGGCACATGCCCGGGTTGTGGGTTCGATCCCCAGTCGGGGGTGTGCAGGAGGCAGCCGATCAATGACCCTCATCATTGATGTTTCTATCTCTCTCCCTCTCCTTTCCTCTCTCTGAAATCAATATATAGTTTTTTTTAAAAAGCCTCTCTTGTTCCCAAGGACTCTGTAGCAATTTTGGGGAACTGTGGAATAAAGGTTTGCCTTTGCTGAAGCTCCATGCGACTCCTCTGACTGGCCCAGCGCGAAGCCCGCTGGCCTCCCGCCTGCTGCTCAGGCGCCCGCCTTGCCCAGCCAGGACCAGGCCCTGCAGAGAAATTCGCCGGCGGAGTGTCTCCATCTAGCGGCCGCCACTCCCGTTAGGAAAAGCAGGCTCCTGCGGTGGCGCTGGTTACGAGGTTTCCTTTTAGGGGGGTGAAAATGTTCTGGAATTAGTGGTGGTGGCGCATAACTTTGCGAACACACTAAAAACCTCTGAACTGTGCACTTTTTTTAAATTTTGAGAGTACATTTATTAAAGCTGGGGAGAGTGAAACAAGGAAGGGCTTAGGACAGAAGCAGCAACGGGAGAGAGCCTCGGCGGGGCTGTTGGGCTCCCTAGAAATGTCCTAGGAAAGAAGTGAGCCTCGGCGGGGCTGCTTCAGCCCCTGGGAAGTCAGGGAAGAGGGGCCTTGGAGACGGGTTCGGGGTTTGCCCAGGATGAGCTGCCGCTGCCCATTACCCTGCTGGTTGCAAGTCTTGTGTGATCCCCTAGAGTTTAGGAGATGCAGGCCTTTGGGGGAAGGAAAGGCCCTTTATACATTTAAATTGTGCAGTCGAAAGGAATAACTTACATTTAGAATTTATATCTCGGTTTTTAAAGAGGAACCATTGTGAAAGGATTGGATAGGAACAGGAGAAAACCCTGTTCCCGCTTTCTTATGGTGAAACCGCCCAAACCAGAGAGGTAACCATGGTGAGGACACCTTTTCCTCGCCTTGGTGTTGGGGACAGGAAATTTACATCCAGGGCCCAGAAGTCCTAAAAACGGAAATTGATGCTGTCATTTGTGTGTCTGTGAGCCGTGGCCATGGTTCCCATTAAACACACTTTCCCCAGGATTCATGTATCTGACATTCTAAAAAGTGATTTCTTTTTAAGGCCACTTCTCCCTAAAAAGTGCCTCAGGCGGCAATTTCGCAGACCTGACCGTGCAGCGAGCGCTCACTGCCGCCTCCCGTCTGCAGGTCCTCAGTGGAGTCGTGGGTGAGACTGTGGCGCTGTCTTTGAGGGGGAGGCTGAGAAACATCTGTGCTTGGTGGAAGCCGTGAGTTTGACAAGCCCCTGCATCAGGTATGTAACTGGCATACCCCTCCCAACTACACCCCCTCCCGGGACCCCAGAGCACAGCCGACGTCCTATCCCACACCAGCTCCAGGGCCTCCCTTGACTCGCAGGGATAGATCACTGCAATTACTCTGGGACAGTCTTTGTCACTGGAGGCTAAACCCCCAGAAACAGTCACTGTTCTTGTCTAGGATTCAAGCACTAATTTTCCACACACAGCCTCAGGTGCGGGAAGTGGAAAACATGCCCAACCACTCTGAATGTCAGTCTCCTCATCTGGAATGCCTCTGTTCCGGCCAATTTGTGGGATTTTTTTAAAGGGACTGTTTCTGATTGATGCTTGGAAATCAGCACGTTCCATCCTTGATTCAAACCCGCCCCACACGGCGAGCAGCTGCTCCCGGGACCAAGCACAAGGGTCCTCACCCCCAGGACTCTGCCTCCTCCCAGAGGCACATCACCGTTTCAGATTCCATCCAAAATTCACACAACATGAATGACTGCCTCCTTTAAAAAGACTTAGCATGTTCTTTTTAGTCAAAGTGCGTTTGTTTTCACTAGTTCTCTCTTCCCCGAGAGCCGTTTTGCTGAGGAAAGGGCCGTCAGCCAAACCAGGGGGCGGTGGCAGAGGCAGCGAGCACCTGAGGGAGCCGTCGCCAGGGGCTCACAGGACACGGTGCAGAACAGAGGGATTGTTCTGTAGGACTGTGCGCAGAACAGCTGCTGTGGACCCGACCTATTGCGTAGTGACACCGTCGCACACGTGTGGTGGGCTGCAGAACCTTATCTCATGGAGCTCCCACCTCCAGGCGACTTTAAATTCTCGTGTCAGAAGTGCCTCTGGTTCCCAGACGTGTCCGCAAGGCCCCTCCACGAACAGGAACTTCCTATCTCCAGCTCTTCCTCTGCCCCACTCATCGAAATAAAGAAGCTGGGAGCCACGGCCCCATGAAAACCAGTGCTGCTGTATCCTGAAAAACAGGCCCCAGGGAAAGAAGAAAGTGGAGGAAGCTGGGTGAAGGTCCCCCCTTTGATCTACTTAATCCTGCTAAAAACAAACAAAAATCAAAGACAAGAATTTCCACTTTGGGCAACAGGCAGTCTAGATGCCCTGAGAGCCTTCACGCGACAGGCTGTTTGTCTCTAAGGTTAGTTTCCAAGTCAGCTCGGGCTTGGAGGAAGGAAGGGACATCCTAAAGGCCCCCAAACCAAGGGAAACCCAATGAGCTGAAACAGAAACCCTCAAAGTGGGGCTGCCTCAGGGAGCTCACCCGTGTCAGAGCTGCTGCGGGCACTGGCACCACAGCACAGGTCCAGAAGTGCCCCGACCTGGGCCCTCTGGCTCTTGTCAGAACAAATGTCACCAGGGGTCCCACAGATTCACATCAACCCAACATGAGTTTCTGGTCAAAGGGCCAGGCCGCATCTGTGAACAGGAGTCGGGGGAACACACACAAAACAGGTTTAGACCCACAAAGATCGAAATCATTGAAATGCTCAGATTCAGAATTGTAAAAAGGTGTGAACCGTTAAAGAAAAAAGGTTAAATTACCAAAAAACAAAAAAAACAGAGCAAGTGAGAAGAGACTATAAACAGGCACATTTGAAAACATCCAAATAGAATTTTCACAAATGAAAACTATAATTTTTGAGGTAAAGCCTCAAAAGATGAGTTATCAGATTACACACAGATGACAGAGGTTAACAAACTCGAGGCTACATGTGAAGAAATCCCCCAGGACACTGAACAGAGAACTGCGAACACGAGAAGGATGTGGGAGATGGATTATACAAGAAGATTTAACACGTATCTCCTCAGGGCTCCAGGGACTAAAAGGGAAGAAATGTTTAGAGAGAATGCTTGAGAATTTTCAAGAACTAATAAAAAATAGAATCAACAAGTAACCCACATGCAGACACACTCGATAAGATCACACCAGAGACAAAGAGAGGACAGGTCACCCGTGAAGCCACGGCACTCAGACGCGGGCAGTTTCAACAGTGGAGCCCAGAATCCAATGGAATGATGTCTTCTAAATGAAAAAAAAAAAAAAACAGGAACAAAAAGCATTGTCATCTGATCACCACGTGTCTCCTGAAACTCAAAGCTATCTTTCCACAATTAGAGCAAAATAAAGCATCTCGGATGGACAGAGACTGAGCTTGACTCCAGCAGAGCTTGAATGAAGGAATTCTGCAGAATGAGCTGCATGGAAGTGAGCACCGACCCGCGAGAAGGGTGGGTCCACACAACACAACGTACAAATACTTATCATATAGGGCATGTCACGTGTGGGTAAATATTAAACGTGCATTATTTCAGTAGAACCACCTTCTCTTCATTGGAACGTATCCTTCCTCGTATGTAAATTGTCTGTTACTTAAAAAAAGAAAAAAAATGGAAGCTATGAAAAGATGCCAAATGGTCATCAGAACACAAATTAAAACCCCAGATTCCCCCAGGCCGGTATGCTCAGCGGTTAGTGTCAGCCCAAGCATGGAAGGGTCAAGGGTTCGATTCTGCTCAAGGGCTCAATCCCCGGCCCTGGTTGGGACACATGTAGGAGGCAACCAATTGGTGTGTCTCTCTCACATCAATGTCTCTCTGTCTCTCCCCCTCCCTCCATGCTCCCCAAAAAAATCAATGGAAAAAAAATACCCTCGGTGAGGATTAACCAAAAAAACAAAACGAGAGAAACCCGAAACCCCAGCTTTCACCTAGATTGGCAGAGACTAAGTTGTGGAGGACGTGGCGGGAGTGCAGGGCCATCTGGGAAAACGCCAGCTTCTGCACCCACGACTCAGAGAGTCCACACCTGGGTCCTCACCCTCAGGAGACGGCAGAAGGGCTGCCACAGCACCTTCAGCTCGCCAGGTGGGAACAAAACCCAGCGTCTACCCACAAGAGAATGGCAGACGCGTCCTGGTACAGCCACGCGGAAGCCACAGTAAACCGGCCCTAACCATGTGAAGCAGTATGATTTCTGGATACACAGTGATGAATGGAAAAGCCATTCACAGATTTAAAAGAGCGTGTATATGATGCATTTTTACAACCACGCAAACTAAGCAATATATTTGTGTAAACAGCAGATCCTCGAATAGCATCATTCCGTTCAACGTCGTTAGGTTATAACGTTGAAGGAGATACTGGAAGAACCGAACTCTTGTTTTTAATCACCAAGCCTGGGGTAAAACTGGTTTCATCTTATGTCATTTTGCCTAAAGTCTCAGAACCCACAGAGGACAGTGGGTGAGGCCTTCTGCTCAGAGGCAGCAGACAGAACCTGGCAGGAGAATGCAACCTGACCCGGAGGTGGCCGATCTCCCCGTGTGGAATCGAGGGGACAGGATGAGAGGGTGACCACAGGCCGCTGTAACAATATTGGGAATGTTCTAGACTTTAGGTTGGCTGATAGGTTCATCTTAGGATTCCACGTGGTCTTTGGTATGTACAAAATTTAAGTGATTTTTAAATGGGGAGAAAAGAAAGAGAGATCCAGCCAAAGGTTCAGACGGCACTGCTGGGGCAGCCATGACTCAGAACCCTGGTCTCTGCTCCATCACTTCCCCGGGAGATGTGCGGACTTCTTGGATAACCAGGGATCGAAAAATCAGCAGCTGCTGCTGGGGAGGCGGCTCCCTTCAACGCCTGGCCACGCCCGCGGGCCTGGGCTTCGGAGGGGCCTCTAGGTAAAACTGGGGGAGCAGCGGTGGAGTCGGGACGCAGGCGGGGGACAGGGTGCGGAGCGAGGACCCCCTTGGGGGCGCGTCCTCGAGAGGCTCCGGGACACGCAGCCGCTTCGCGCTCCGTCGTTGCGCCCCGGGTCACCCATTCCCCGACTCGCGCGCCCCGGCGACACACAGCTGGCACGTGACTCCGCGGGATCCTGGTCCTGCGCGGCCGGCAGGCCTCACCCCCGATTCCTGCAAGCCCCTTCCCTCCGGGTCAGTCCGGCGCGACCTGGCGAGCCCTCCAGGCTCCTCATTTCGTTCACTTCGCCCCAAGAGCGCCTCGTGCGCGCTCGGGCTCGTTCATCTTCGTCCCCCGACTTCCCCCGGCCAGGGCCGGCGCCGGGGGAGCCCCTCCTCGCAGCCGGCGCCTCGGCGCCCGAGCGCAGCGCGCGACCAGCCTCCGCGGCTCGCGTCCCGGCTGCGCGGCGCCTCCCGGCCCCGTCTGCGCGCCTCGCGCTCGTCGGCACCGTGACCTCCGACGGGGAGCAGGCTCGGGGCGCGCCTCCAACCTGAGAACCGCTTTCAGCCCCCCGCCTCCGCTGCGGCGGGGCGGGCGCTTCGGGCCCCACCCAGCTCGGGGGACAGCGGGGGACACGGGGAGGAGCGCCCGCCAAGGTCACCGCGACGGCGCCGAGGCCGCCCCACGCGGGCACGTGGGCGGGGCCGCTCGCACCCCCCACTACGCAACCCTGAGCGACGTGGGGGGGCCCACCGCCCTCTGACCCCTGACCACGCACTGGCTGCCGGGACTGCGGCTCAGAGGCCCGCGTGGCATGCCGGGACTCGTAGTCCTCAGGACGCCCGCCTTAGCGCGCGAGGGGAAGGTAGGACGGGGCCCGCGTGGCACGCCGGGACTCGTAGTCCTCAGGACGCCCGCCTTAGCGCGCGAAGGGACCTTAGCAAAGCGGGCCGCGTGGCATGCCGGGATTCGTAGTCCTCAGGACGCCCGCCTCGGCGCGCGAGGGGACGGTAGGACGGGGCCCGCGTGGCATGCCGGGATTCGCAGCGCCTGATGGGGATCCGCGGTAAGGCAGCGCGGGGTGCATGCCGGGACTCATGGTTTAAAGACCCCAGAGCCTCGGCGTGTGAAGGGGCCTGTGGGACAGCGGCGCGCGCTGCACGCCGGGACCGTCGTTCACAGGGTAGACCGGGGGCAGCGGCCCTGTTCCCGCCGCGCCGAGCACCGCGGGCTTGGTCCTGGGACGCCTCCGGTACCGGTGGCCGGTGCCGCGCCTCTCGGTCTCGGCGTGCGCCTGTGTTTACAAGCGGGCCCCCTGGCGCACGCACGTGGCGCACGCACGTTACGTCACACGCTGTCCCGGAAGTCGGCGCGGACCCGGGCGGCGGGTGGAAGCCGGTGCAGGAGTGGGAATCGCAGCGCAGCCGCCACCGCCGCCTGGGCCGGGGTCGCCCGCCCGCCCGCCCGCGATGGGCGCCGGGCCCTGAGCGGACCGCCCGCCGCATCTCCGCAGCGACCCCGCGGGCCGCGATGGAGGCGCCGCCCGCCGACCGCGTTCCCGCCGAAGGCACCCCGCCGGCGGCCGTGGCGGAGGTGCGCTGCCCGGGCCCCGGGCCGCTGCGCCTGCTCGAGTGGAGAGTGGCAGCGGGCGCGACCGTGCGCATCGGCTCGGTGCTGGCCGTGTTCGAGGCCGCCGCCGCCGCGCAGCCCTCCGGGCCCGCCCCTGCCCGCGCCGGCGCCGGGGGCTGCGTGCGCGCCGAGCGCAGGCTGAGGTCGGAGCGCGCCGGCGTGGTGCGGGAGCTGTGCGCCCAGCCGGGCCAGCTGCTGGCCCCCGGGTGAGTGCGTCCGGGGCGGCACTCGGCGGGAGCGGGTCTGGGGGCCGCGCTCGGGGCGAACGTCGCAGGGCGGGGCTCCCCCGCCCGGGCTGCGCGCCTTCCCGCGGTGCGCGGCAGTCACTGCTCGGGGCTTTTCTTTAGAAAGCGGTTGCGTTCCCCCCTCTCCTGCAGTAGGTGCGGGCCCCTGAGGCTCCGCGCTCGTGAGTTTGGAAACCTCGGGGCGGCGGCGAGTGCGGGAGGAATCGGCGCGCTCCACGCTCGTCGCTGTGAACTCCTGGAGAGGGGCGGGGGCGCGCCTCAGACTCTCGTAAACTGCGGAACGCGGTTGTAAAACCTGGCGCGGCTCTGCGCCCTGGTTCAGGCCCGAGGTGCAGCTGGGCGCGGGCGGTGGTGCGCCCTCCTGGGGTTGGCTCAGCTGCGGGTCCTTAGATTTAACCTCGTTAAGGAGCCGTTTTCCCCTGTTGAGGTGTGTGAGCCTGGCGGCGCCCCGCGCGTGTGCTCTTGAGATCGGGTTGGAGTGGACACAGGTGTGTGTGCGCGACTCGGGGCCGAAAGGCGGGGCTGAGCATCCTGCCTCCTGCTGGAGTGGGTGGTGCACAGCGTTCCTCTGGGGGGCCGCAGTGTGTCCCCCACACTCAGTCGGTTTTCTGTCCATTCCTGCCTTCCTCTGCTGGGGCTGCTCACTGTGGTCTCCTCCCCTCGCCCTGGGGCCGCGCTGACCCTCAGCCGCTGAGCTGTGCTCGCTCCCGGAAGTTGATGTGGAGGACAGGACAGGACAGGGTAAGCCCATCCTTTATCGCACCCGGGAGCCTCAACCTGCGCCTACTCTCCCCGGCTGCTCTTCTTTGGAGGTGGAGCCGGGGTCCTTGGCCTGCAGACACCTGCCCACTGAGCGCAGGTGGGGCGGGATGGATGCTTCCCCAGAGCAGGCTGCCTGTTCTCTTTAGAGGGAGGGGCTCACTATTGTCTGTGTGACACGCTGTTGCCTGTTCTCATCACTGCTTTGAAGTCATCTCACTTGACCTGCGCTTCGGCCTTAATGCACCTGTAAACCCGCCAGTCTGTGCATGATGGAGGTGAAGCTCGGTGCCAGTGAAGAGCTGTGGTCCTGCAGTGCTGTTGCTCTGTGCAGCTCAGGTGTGGGGGACACTTGGCCGGGGCTGTTCACACATAAGGTTGAGGCAGGAGTGGTGCAGGCGGAGGGAGCCCTGTTCTACCAGTGCCTGGGTCCACATGATCATCTGGGCATGTTGTTGGGTCACAGTGGCCGTGGAGTGGTACAGTGAGGTCCCAGTGGTCTGCTGGGTGATGGGAAGGAGGCCATTGTGTGTACACGTGTGTGGGTTTTCCTTGGGACAAGATAGGAGCTGGCTACGGGGCAGGGCCGTCTGGGTGGGGAGGGAGACCAGAAGGGACCTGGGGGGCTGCCTCCATGAGTCCATGGGGAGCAGCCTGGGTCCTCCGGTCTGTCCTGCGGTGTTCTGCCAGAGGGCCTTTCTGAAAAGACAAGTCCAGTGGCCTAGGCTCATGTGTTTCTGACCAGCCAGAACAGCGCATGCATTTTGGGTGCAGCCTGGTGAGTCTTGACAGACGTGCCTTAGAAACCACCCCCCAGTCGAAACATGGACATCTCCCTCTCCCAGACATGCATCTTACCCCCATCTGGTTCCTCTTGGGGGCATTTAATGCTGACACTCTCTTTCTCTAGATACTCCCTCCTTGATGTTAGTCGGTCCTGGGCCTGGTTCTGCAGCCTCTGTGACACTGATTTTTTTCTAATTGTCATTCTTTTTTCTGCCCACTCTTAATCCTTGGGGCTCCCAAAGGTCCATCATGTCTGCTTCCTTGTTGGTGGCGATGCCCTGGCCCTGTCCACTTCCTGGCACACATTCAGCTGTGCCTGCTGCCAATGGCCCCTGTCCCTCACTTGCTGGTTTCCAGGAGAACCTGCTGGTCTTGTTTGTATCTCACCCATTTCCTTCCCTGTTCCTTGGGTCCAATTGGCCCTTAGCCGGCAGGTTTGCTCCAGGCCTTGTGGCACTGTGGGTGCCTTCTGCTCTCTGGGCCGGCTCCGTCACAGCGGTACCCATTCTGGTGCCCTGGGGTTTGTCTGCCTGCTTGCTCTGTGCCCAGCGCCCTTTGGCTGGACCCACTGCTCTGTGTTC
This sequence comes from Miniopterus schreibersii, assembly GCF_964146895.1. Classification (NCBI taxonomy): domain Eukaryota; kingdom Metazoa; phylum Chordata; class Mammalia; order Chiroptera; family Miniopteridae; genus Miniopterus; species Miniopterus schreibersii. The sequence goes on from NC_138110.1 coordinate 83,121,876, forward strand.
CTGCTCCAACCTCAGGCCTAAAGCCATAGCATCTCACCTGCTTCCTCATCATCTGTCAAGACCCAGACTTCCTCTCACCTGGGTCTGTCCTGGAAGCTTCCTTCCACCTAAGGTAGAGTTATTCCTCTAGAGCAGAGATTTTCAACCGTGTATCCCAAGAATTTTTAAAACGTGCAACACCTGACTAGTTAGGGGAGCTGACCTCTTTTCTCCTTAGATTGTCAAATGAAAAATGACAACAGCCAAACTGTGATGGCTGTCTGATATTTTTTGGTATGCTGCAGAATTTTAGTAATTAGTTTATGTGCCATGTGATGTAAAGGGTTGAAAACCGCTGGTCTATCATCAGTGGCCCCACTCTGGGGTCCCATTCAACCTTAGTGACCTGGGCATGACAGATTTCTTAGTAAGTACACAGAAAATTTGATGAATTAGTCTTGATCAAAACTAAGAACTTGGCTAATGTTATTAAGGGCAATTGATGAAGTCCAACTACATTTTGGGGAATTTCTGAAAAAACATCCTGCAAGCCACAAGTTTTAGTTTAAAAATAAGTGACTAAATGCAGACTTTGGGCACCCTTCAGTCCCTGGTGGCGTGTGGCCTGCGTGTTCTCACGGGAAAACAGTTCAGAAGAACCCGTAGTAAAATGTAAGCAGCACTGGCACGTTTAACCCTTGTAGATGGTGAACGAACCACTTGCTCAGTTTCTCACAAAACCTGCCACCAGCGTTCCAAGGGACAGACAGCAGACTTCTGCCAAGTTCCAGGGCCCCACAGCTCCCTTCAGAAGACTCATCAGCTGGGGATCCAAACGCTTCTGACTCTTGAGAAAGGCCTCGGGTTCCTTTGCTGACTCTGCCACATGCTTTCAGACAGGTGTGGGAGGGTCCCCAGTGGGGGATGGAGCCTGAATTAGCGTTTGAAGGGGGTCTGGGAAAGTGGGTGGGACCCTGTCCACCGGGAGGGTGTGTCCTTAATGCAGCAGCTGGGTAAGGTGTTCTGAAGGAGAGGTGGGTGGGATTGGAGAAGAGGGGGCAGGTGCTCCTGTGGAGGTCACTGAGCCTGGGTAACGAGGAAGGGGTGCTCACATGGGGATGAGGTTTGAGGGTGGATGGGGTGCTGCAGAGCCATACACCGGGGGGGGGGGGGGCGTGGAAGAGAGCAGCTGGGGTCCTAAGGCCGGACTTGGCTCTGGAAAGCAGAGGCACAAGGCCAGTGGTGAGAGATGAGGAAATGCTGGGTGCCCTGAGCGGGTGGAGGGTAAGTCTCTGCCAGGCAGGAGCCTGAGGCAGGAGGCGTCTGGCCAGGCTCCTTAGGGGAAGGTTGTGGTGAGGAGCTGTGTGGGGTCCTGTGCAGGGGCTGGTCTGTTCCTCTTATTGTTTAAGATGGGAATTAGAGCAGATTTTTCCATAGAGGTTTAAATGGTGTTAACAGGAGGGGAGAGTGTGCTCCAGGGAGAGGAATAAGCTGATGGGGTTGGAGGCTGCAGACGGGACAGGGAGGCCCTCGCCCTGGGCCCGACCCATACGAAGAAAATGGTAATTTCTGCCTTCGTGGAAACTGGAATGATTGCAATGGTCTGTCAAACGCAGGTGCGTCGAGCCTCTCTGTGCACTTGGAGCACGGAGGAGGCAGCCACTTATTACTTGGTGGCGGTGGTGTTCCTCGTAGTAACAAAGTTTCAGTTCTTGTAGGTCGTTTATCAGGAATATAAGAGGTTTGAGATAGTTTTCATTTACCCCCACATCTCCTCCCCTGACGGGACATTTTTAGTTCCTGCACCTGTTCTGTGTGGTTGGTTGTGTTTTATGTGAGAGGGGCCTGCAGGTGAAATGGCTCTTCCTTCATTTACAGACAGAGAGCCAGGCCCTGGGGTGGTAACCCACCCAGGTGCGCAGGAGGCCTGGGTGCGCAGCCAGGCCTTCCTCCCACTCAGCGCTCTGTGGAGGGTGGTAAGAAACAGGAGCCTCAGGGCCTCCCTTCCTGATTTCTGCATTTTGCCCCCGTGTCTAGAGCGGTTCTGGTCCGAGTAGAAGGATGCAGCCACCCTGTCGTCATGAAGGGTTTGTGTGCCGAGTGTGGCCAGGACCTGACCCAGTAAGTACCCACCTGGTGTGAGCACAGTGCTTCTCATGGTGGAGGGGGACCGTGGGTACAGAAGTGTAGGGTGGAGGGCACAGGCGGGGGCCGGGAACTGGCTGCACGAGGGTCATCTCGCCTGGTCACTGCGGTGTGAGGGAAGGGATGACCGAGCAGACCTCACCTCCCTTCTGTCAGACCCCCATCCTGGAGGCAGCCTGTGCTCCAGCAGAGGGCTCCGCCTCACCCCCTGCGCCAGTGCTGACCCCACTGGGGGGGGGGGACGGGACTGTGTCTTCGTGGGTCAGTGTGTTTTCGGCAGAGCTCTGAGGGGCTGGAAGGTCACCATCTCGCCAGGCTCCTGTGTGTTTTAAGTGAAGGACGCCCCGTGGCCGCCAGCAGCACTTGGACCACGTAGAAATGAAAGTGCTCACTGCCGCCTCGGTGAGCGGCTGGAGGTGGCCATCTCACGGCCCTCTTACTCCCGCAGGCTGCAGAGCAAGAACGGGAGGCAGCAGATGCCGCTGTCCACAGCCACCGTGTCAATGGTGCACAGCGTCCCAGAGCTGATGGTGAGCTCCGAGGTGAGTGCCGGCCACCTGTGGGTCCCAGAGCAGGTGGAGGGTGGCTGGGGAACGTTCAGGGTTGGCATCACCTTGGTTTCTGAAGTGACCACTGGAAGGACGACGGGCGGGGGCTACGCTTGTCTCTTTCCCAAGTGATTCCACCTGGGAAGTACCTGGCTCCCTGCTCTCCAGGCTCTGGCTCTGTTCCCCTGGAGCTGGGTCTGGGCCGGAGAGATAAGATTCGTGAACACGGGGCTGGGTGAGCGGTGCTGTGAAAGCAGACCCAGTCCAGGAGGCCGAGGGCCGGGCTCAGCCCCGTGAGCAGCTGCTGCCAGGACTGGCGACCGTGGGGGAGGGGGGTGAGCCCTGTGGGTCGAGGACATTGGCTGTGCTGGTGCAGCAGACTGGGTGCAGGGACCTCTAAGAGGCCCCAGAGCTCCTGGGGGCCCCGTGTGTTTGTGTGCCCAGGAATTAAAGGTGTCTGCACAGCTGGGAGGCTTGGAGTTTTACTACACCTGTTCTTTTTACCTGTTCCAAGAGCCCCAGAGTCCCTGCCACCTCACGTTTTCATGGTCGGGGTCTAATGGTGGGGAGAGGGAGCATGACCAGGACGGAGCTCAGGCACAGGTCTGTTGGGGTTGTATAGAAACTCAGTTACAAAGCAGTTTCAGAGCTTGTTACAATTTTATTAGATTCGTGCTTTTAAGTGATACCTACTTTATTTTCTGTGAGAAAGACAAAATACGAGATACAGGATTCAGGTTTTTCTGAATTAATGGACTTTAAACAAGTGTAAATGCGTGTGTGTGTGTGTGTGTGTGTAACACAACTTGGGGGTTATATGATAAAGAGGAGACTTAAGTGTCCCCCATTTTTCCTCCCATCATGGAATCCCTGTTGGCTGCAGTCCCTCAGGAACAGAGGGTAGAATTCTGTGAACCTGATGAGGCTGGGCGTTTGTTGACAGGAGTCATGAGTGTCAGTCGCAGTGAGAAATGGTCGTGGTGCGGGCCCCCAAGTCTTTGTCATGGGCCCACGTCAGTCCCCTCCGTCGGCTAGTTGTGCGTGGTGGGACCAGGCCCTTCCAGAAGCAGTGTCCCCGCTGGCCCACAAGGGCGACCTCTGTGCCATGCAGTCCCCGGGCCCACCTGGGTCTCTTCCGAAGTGAAGCCCAGCTCTGAGTGGCAGGCACCTGTGACGCACGCTGCACGCCTGCTGCCTCACCTCGGGTCCCCGTCGTTCCCAGCCCACGCCCACGCCCACTGCCCCACTTCCCTGCGTTCTGCAGCTCACGGCATTGAGTTGCTCCACAGCATCCAGCTGAAGTTTCCTAGTAACAAGCACTTCTAGCTCCTTTTTCATGGGCTTACCCCAGGGGTGGGGAACCTTTTTTCTGCCAAGGGCCTTTGGATATTTGTAACATCATTCATGGGCCGTACAAAATGATCAACTTAAAAATTAGCTCTGCAAAAAACCAGATTTATTGAATTTCGCGTCCCGCCTACAGTTGCCTAGGCAGGGCCAGACCCAATGATTTCAGCCATGGGCCGGATGTTCCCCACCCCTGGTTTACACCTTTGGTGAAACAACAGGATTAGGTTCACAAGGCAGAGTGTTTTTCCGGGTGGGGTGCACACAACCAGCTCCAGGCAGCAGGGGGAGCAGCCCTGTGGCCCCGCGTGGTCTGAACAGCAGCAGGTTTGCTGGTGGGTGACACAGAGGACAGCAAAGAACATGCTCAGCTTCCACCTGAATTTCATTTTGAATCCAGATATACTTACATTGTCGTTTTTCCTGTTTCTTTTAACTTCAGCAAGCTGAGAAGCTAGGGAGAGAGGACCAGCAGCGCCTGCATCGGAACAGGAAGCTGGTGCTCATGGTTGACTTGGACCAGACCCTGATCCACACCACCGAGCAGCAGTGCCAGCAGATGTCCAACAAAGTGAGTTCAGGATCTCAGGGTTCTCCCACTGGCAGGGCCTCCACATGGCCCTCGTCACTCTCAGCGCCTCATCGTTGAGCCTGTTGTGTGCCAGGCTCACACCTGAACACATCATTAGGGGCTGAGGGCTCGAGACCTGGGAGGCCTGGAAGTGGACAGCAGTGGGGGCAATCTTGGGCGGGGGGAGAGGAGCAGATTTGTGTGCCCTCCGGGAACATCTTTAGTGGGGGGGGGGGCAGTGCAAGTGGGCTGGGCTGCAGGTAAGGCCGGATGTTGCCCTGTGTGATTCACCGGGGATTCAGAGGGTCAGGACAGAATGCTGCTTCAATTCTGTGCTCGGTGGGGCCGGGAAGTTGAATTTCTGGACCCTTCAGAAGGTTTGCGTGCAGAGGGCTGTCCCCACCCGTGGAGCTGTCAACTGCTGCTACCACCTATGGAGACTAGCGTCACTGAGATTGTCGTCTGTCTGTAACTGTCTTGCTGCAGGATGGTTGCTGTGTAGCCCTCTGTTAACGCTCGGGTTTTCGCATCCACAGGTTCATCAGTCTGGTTAGGACAGCACCATGGGAGGGTGTCCTGACGGAGGGGCCGGGCCAGGCCAGGCTGGCACTCGGGTTTATCGCGGCTTTGAAGTTGGCGTTTATGACAGTTGAACTAGTTGTAACGTGCTGGTTTCTCAGCCAGTGTGGTCTAGAAGGCGAAGGTGTCCTGGCGTCTGTGTGGCCCGTCCCATCTGCTGCTAGTGGCTTTAGTGCCTCTGCCACACCCTGCCCACAGGCTCATCCCTCCACTGGGCTTGGTAGCAGCCTGATGACAGGGCTTTACCCGCCACTCAGAGCCCACCCACACGCTGCAGCTGACCTGGGTGCTGCTGAGACTTCAGAAAGATGGGTTTAGTTCTTAACTCTGCAGATCCGAACTTGTGCCTTTAAGGGAGTTTATTGCCATTCAGTGACTGTTTACTGCTGAGTGGGGTGAAGGTCGTTTATAAGGCTTCACTCTTGAGTGTTCTAAGTAGCCCGATCCTGAAGGGCTCTGGCTGACTAGAGCCGGGAAAGTTAGCCAAGCCTGAGATCGGCACCTTCCCTTTATAGTTGTTATTTAGAGCATTTTAACTGAGAACATTAATGACAGGATTAAAGGGTCTGAGTTTACTTCCTCAAGAGAGGGAGCTTATTTGCATATTAATTGTGTACAAGCAACTGAGTGTTACTAATTTCACTATCTGCTAAGGTGGTTTAAAATGCTGTTTCAGGTCCTGTGATGTGTCTGTAAGTTAATAAAGCTGTGTCTTAAAGTGGTCTGTGAGGTGGACTAGCCTCCGTGGAACCTGTGGTTTGCTTTTATTGGTACCTGGGGAAGATGCTGTCAGTAGACTAATGGGAACCTGATCTAAGCCACCTGCTGTGGTTCTGCAGTTGGACAGATGTCAGTGTGTGACAATACAGACGTGCGTGACATTACTTGGGGACACTTTGCTTTATCTGCCATCAGAAAGAGTAGGCGCAGTCGTCAGGAAGCGTAGGGTCTGCTGGTGTCCTTGCAGCCCTTCTGAGATGCAGTAGTGACTGGGTAGTGGTCTCAATTGTCATAGCTTGTTCCTGTGGGTGTTTGTCCCAGGCACTCTCTGTACTTGTAGATAGTTGCCCTAGTTACCATAGGTAATTACTGTAGACTGGCAACAGGTAGTCGCTGTGATCTCGATGGTTGCTGTGGGCAGTTGTGTGGTTGTCATCGATGGTTGCTGTGGGCAGTTGTGTGGTTGTCGCGGGTAGTTGTGTGGTTGCTGTGGGTAGTGGCTGCAGAGGGGGCTGAGCTCACTCCAGTGGAGCACGTGTGAGGAAAGCTTGTGCTGGGTCAGTTGGCTTCCTGCCTGGACCCATTGTGATGGTGGGGTGGAGTTGGTGCCCTCGGGTCCTCTGTCAACTGGCCATTCGCTCTCTGCAGGGTATCCTGCACTTCCAGCTGGGCCGGGGTGAGCCGATGCTGCACACTCGCCTGCGTCCACACTGCAGGGAGTTCCTGGAGAAGGTTGCCAGGCTGTACGAGCTGCATGTCTTCACCTTTGGTAGCCGGCTATATGCGCACACGATCGCAGGTGAGTGTGCGGCTCCAGCCAAACTGCGAGAGATGCACCCGGAACACTGATGCTGGGTCATTCTAATTGTCCGTGATGAGCTCTGAGTCAGCCTCACTGGGAGGGTTAAGTCTAAAGTTCAGCCACTGCTCCTGCCCCTCCCTGCCCTGTAGTCACTCTGGTCAGGTAGGGCCAAAGACCAGTTTGGAAGTTGGTCAGGACCACAGATACCAGGAAGAGGAAACTTCTTGTGTAAGTGATCTTAAGAAAATGTTTTATTAATTGGTTTGGAAACAGCTATGGAGCCATGTCACTTATGTCCATCTGCACTTAACACTCGAGGTGCAAATAGAGCAGCGTGACATCTCGACGTGGCCCTGTTCCATGTAGTGCCCTCATAGGACATTTTAATCACAGACACGTCAGCAACACTAAAATCATCTTGTAACTAAAATTCAACATACATGCTTTTGGCACGTGGCTGCTGTGTGACTGCTAGGACACGCGGTGTGAAGACTAATGTGAAGACGGAGGTTCTGTGACTCTGTGTCTGATTCTAAGGAAGCATTGAGACCTTTGCCATGTGCACAGTGGAGCCTCTGGGCATCTTAGACATGGGTGACCTTGTCCTGTTTTCTCTTCAAAGGCTTTTTAGACCCTGAGAAGAAGCTTTTCTCTCACCGAATATTGTCGAGGGACGAGTGCATTGACCCGTTCTCTAAGACAGGGAACCTTAGGTATGTGCCTGCTGGGGTCGTCACAAGACCCACTGTTGGTTCCCATCGTGTGGATGCCCTGGGAGCATCAGAGCAGTGATTCTGTATTTAGCTTCCATTTCTGCCACTGTCTCCAACCAGACCCCTCCCCCGCCTGTCCCTGGCGTCTAGGCAGTGGCAGGAGCCCAGGAGGACAGGGTCTGAGGAGAGGGGCCTGAGAGCAGGGCTGGGGCACAGGAAGTGCAGGGGGCTGTGGGTGGAAAGCACAGAGCTTCCTTGAGTAGCAGGTGCGCTGTCCGCCAAGTCACGAGTTCAAAGAAGGTGTTTGGCGTTGGTGTTGGTATCTCAGGTTCACATTCCCTCAGGAGCTGGCCTGCTGCTAATGCTGTGAGTGTTAGGAGAACCTGGGTCACTTGATGGTTCTTTCCTGTAAATTGCACTAATAGTCCTGATATACTTTTGCTTCTAGAAATCTCTTTCCTTGTGGAGACTCAATGGTTTGCATTATCGATGATCGAGAAGACGTCTGGAAGTTCGCCCCCAACCTGATCACCGTAAAGAAATACGTCTACTTCCAGGGCACAGGGGACATCAATGCTCCCCCCGGGTCCCGGGAGCCTCTGGCAAGGAAGAAAGGTGGGCGGCTCCCTTCTGGCCCTCGAGGAAGCATGAGTGTTTGCTTCACTGTCTCCCCTGCTCTGGATGCAGGATTCACTTTGTTGCTGTTTTTTTGTATGTCAGTGTTGCAGGGGCTGTTGTATTTATGTTGTACTGAAAAGCATGATGTTATTTGGTTTCAGTTTGAGTTTTTAAATAGTACTAATCTGAAAATTTTTCAGTTGAGTAGGATTAAGTGAAATGTTCTGATATGTGCAGTTGTTGCTCAGCCACTAGACTAGGACTGAGAGGGCTGGGGCTTCCCTGCAGAGGAGGGCTCGAGGGCCTATCTGAGCAGGGTGTGGTGGGTGTATCCTGCGGCTTTTCCTCTTCTCGAAAATCACGGTGACTTCTCCCTTTGTGTGCACGTGCAGTGACTTACCCTCCCAAAGGCGCCGACGTCCCAGATCAAGCTCCGTCTGTCATGGACCCCGAGGAGGGAAGGCAGGTCCCTGGGGTTGAGCAGAGTAACGGCCTTGGGAAGCCCGCGAGGGAGCTCAATGGGGACTGGGCCTCACCTGCTGCCCGCGCCCCTCCGGCAGACTGTAGGGGGCCCCCGGCCTGTGCTCAGCAGCAAGGCCGGACCTCGGCTGAGAAGCGGCCTCAGGGCACTGCGGGCAGCGACCTGGACTTTGACTTGTCCAGCGACAGTGAGAGCAGCAGCGAGTCGGAGGGTCGGTCCTCCAGCACCTCCGACGGTGAAAGTGGGGAGAAGAGGAGCCAGAAGGAGCCTAAGGCTGTGCAGGACACGGGGAGAGCTGTGCAGCCAGGCGGGGCCCTGGGCCCAGGAGGGGAGAGGCCCGTGGGGGCAAATCACTGCGGGGAGCCTGTGCCTGCGGTGCCGGCAGAGCCGCAGGAGGAGGGGGAGCGGGATGGCCTCTGCGGGCTGGCCGGCGGCCCCGCCGACAGGAAGGAGGCCGAGACCGAGTCCCAGAACAGCGAGCAGTCGGGCATCACGGTGGGCGAGTCGCTGGACCAGAGTGTGGAGGAGGAGGAGGAGGAGGAGGATGGGGACGACCACCTGGTGCACCTGGAGGGCATCCTCGCCCGCGTGCACGCCGCCTACTACGCCCGGTACGACCGCTACTTGCGCGGGGAGGCCCCAGAGGCCCCTGACATACGCAGGATTGTCCCCGAGCTCAAGAGCCGGGTGCTCGCGGACGTGGCCATCGTCTTCAGTGGGCTACACCCCACCAACCTGCCCGTGGAGCGGACGCGGGAGCACTACCACGCCACCGCGCTCGGCGCCCGGATCCTCACCCAGCTGGTGGTGGACCCCGACGCGCCCGACAGGCCCACCCACCTGATTGCCGCCAAGGCAGGTGAGTGGCCGGCCCAGCCTCTGGGCCCTCGCTGGGTCCCGCCCTGGGGTGGGGGCAAGGGCACCCGAGGGGGCTTCTGGGCCAGGCGTGCCTGCGTTGGTCTCAGCTGGTCACCCTGAAACTAGCATGGCTCCCGTGTCACGTGGAAGTTTCAGCAGTGTCTTCCTGTAGACGCACAACAGCAGTACTCTAACCGGGCCAGCTCCGTGCCTGCCCGTCTGGGCCCCTGTGTGCACGTGGGCGTGTCCTGGGCGGGTGCCACGGGCTCGGTGCAGGGCCCCTGGACAGCAGGGCTGCTGTGCCCCTCCCTGCAGGTACAGAGAAGGTGCGGCAAGCCCAGGCGTGTGGACAGCTGCATGTGGTGAACCCTGACTGGCTGTGGAGCTGCCTTGAGCGGTGGGACAGGGTGGAGGAGCAGCTCTTCCCCCTGAGCGAGGACTACGGCAGAGTGCAGAGGTGAGCTGCCCACAGGCCTGTCCCCTCTGGAGAGCCCCCCGGCTGCCAGCCTCACTGCCCGCAGCCCCACGTGGCATCCGCGATGGGCGGTCCTCGGCTTCCTCAGAGACCTCCCACCTGTGCCCTGGCTGCCCCACTGCAGCTCCTCCAGGCTCTGCCCTGCACAGATTATCTGAAAAAGGGGACGGCTGCTGCCTAGTCCTGTGACTGCAGCAGGGCTCAGCCGCGAATCTGGTTTGCGTGTTTCCTTCACGGCTGCTGGAAGTTACGTCAGCCACACAACTGCCGTAGAATCGGGGTGGGGGAGCTGGGCCAAGGCGAGGAATACGGAAGAGAGGCTGGTGATTTTTTTCAGAAAGACTTAAAAAATCTTTCTGTTCAGTTTGAATGTTGTATTTAGAGGGAAAATCCTGCGACAGGCTTGAGGGAAACAACAATGCAGCCTCTGTGCTGAGGTCCCAGGTGGGGCCCCTCTTTGTCTCATGTCTGTGCCGTCCTGCCCAGGGCTGTGCCCTGGCATTTAAGAAGGGTGGTGTCCACACCTTCATCCACACAGGCTCTTGAGCATCAGGTGGAGGGACCTAGTTTGCGGGCCTGCGAGGGCATCCCTTGTCCCCCAGTCAGTCTGGGCCCCTTCTCATGGCCTGTCCTCACCCACAGGGAGGATGGCCCCGCAGCCTTTCCCGACAGGCAAGGGGCGCTGCCCGCTACCTTGTTCCATCCAACACCTGTGCACCCCAGGGCCCAGCCCGGCCCCGACGTCCGGATCTACGACGCCAGCACTGGCAAGCTCATCCGGAAGGGCTCTGCCGGCCCCGGGCCCCCCGGCTCCCTGCAAGTCCACACGGAGCACTCCTCCTTCAGGTACATTTGGCTGCACCACGGAACACCCTTGCTGGTGGCTTCCCTCGGGTGGGCTGGGCACAGCATGTGTGTGGAGTCAGGCTGTGTCTAGCTCTGGGTTGGATGTGGTTTTCTGCTGAGGGCCCTGACTGACCACGTGGAAAGTGCCTCCCACTTCCATGAGGGACCTTTCTGCACTCTTTCCTATCTGCGTCGGGTCCCAGCTGGAGCAGTCAGGGTTACCTGTCATCTGCTGTGCACCGGCTAACTCACGCCTGCTCAGTGCCGCCCTCCAGGAGCCATTCCATTTGCTGACCACACGTGTGCCGCTGTTGCCCACATCCCAGCAGATGACAGGGTGGGGGGCTGGGTCTGACCCCCGACTGCCTCGTCCCCAGGACAGATGGTGTCATGAGGGAGGAGGGAACCTCTGGGCCCGTGCTGGGTGGTGGTTCTCAGCCTCCCTGGCTGCCTGCTGCTTCCACGCTCAGCCAGGTGGGCAGTTGGTGGCGATGGTGGGTGTGAGCAGGACGTGGAAGTGAGACACCCAAGTGGACCAGCATTGACACTTCCCGGGGGGGAGGGCGCTTGCTGAGTGAGCCGTCCCCACGAGTCCTGTAGGTGCGCCCTTCACTTCCTCTGCTGACAGAATCCGCCTGCCTGAGGTTGAGGACCATACACCCCACTGTGTAGATACGCTCGGGGCGGTGTCCGAGGTGACGTTCTGGGGTAGGCGTGTGGTCCTGCCTCACATTCTTGCTCCCCCTCGGCAGCACTGGGCCCCCGAGCGGCTGCCCTGAGCTGGGAGTGGCCTAGACAGGCAGTGGCATTCCTCTGGCCTTCCCCTGGCAACACTGACCCTTCAGAGCTCAACGGGAGCCATGGTTCACTCAGAGAGTGTACGTAGAGCTGTCCGAGTGCCAGGCAAGGTGTCTACTGGCCCTGCCGTGGAGCCCCAGGTGCGTGGACAGATGCCCAGGGTTACACCAGTTGTGTTGGGCTTTTGTTTGGGAGTTTGTTGTTTGTAACTAGAAGCATCATCACTAACCAAATTCCACCGTTTAAGGAGCTACATTTGACATCTCTGTGCTGCTGCTTGTGTTCCTGTGATCTCCAGTCACGACAGGGTGGAGGGAAGGTCGCGTGGCCCCTTAATAAACGGTCAGTTGGCCAAGTTTGCTGGATTGGCGTCCCACCCACAGGTGCAGGCGCCGGATCACAGGGCTGGTTCCTTCTCGCATCTCGACCTACCTTCGGGGTCTTGCTTCAGCAAGCTGCCCTTTGTAGCCTTAATATACCATTTTCTTGCTGGGTTTTTTTTATTTTTGCTTTGTCCTTTCTGGGATGTGTTGGTTGAGTTAGAAAAGCATCTTGTAGTCAATGCTGCCGTGGAAACAGAGGACACGGTACTTTTCTTCTGGACGGCGTTCTTCACTCTGAATACGGGGGGTGCTGGGCGCTTTTCTTGTAGCTGCACTTAGGGCTCAAACATTTATAACGTATAGTATTCACCGTGAGACCTTTCTTGCAGTATTTCTCAAGGTGGGTTCCGTTTGCATCCCACTCTCTGTGGAGACCCTGTGGTCCAGTGTGAGCTCAGCCCCCCCCCCCCCCCCCCCGAGCACAGGGGAGCAGACCTGTGGCTTCCTCTCTGTCACCACAGCAGCAGGTCCATGGGTTGTTGGTCGATCGAAGGTTCGGCTGAAGCCCGTGATGGACGCATTCGTGCAGGACCTGGACTCAAGGCAGAGAGACTCAGTAGTGTTTTGGAGTGACCCTCATCCAGGCTGTCCTGCAAAAATGGACTGTGGGCTTCTAGCTCTGCGTTTGCTGTCCCAGAGGGCCCTCCGAGGAGGGTGGCTTCTGGTTAGCGTCTGACGTGGGTGGACTTCCAGGTGCTCGGTTGGGCCTACGTGTATCCCTGCCACAGAGTGGGCGGGGTGTTTATTGCTGAATCTTTCCTCCGTGGTGAGACTGTCGTCCTTCCTGAGGTTCCCCACCTGAGAGGAGACTGGATGGTGCTGGGTGCACATGGTTTTGTTTCCGTCCCTTCTGGGTATCCAGCTATGCTTTGCCCAGGAACAGGACACTGTGGACCCGTCCTGACAGCCTCATGGTCTCAGGAGGAGGTGCTGCACCATAAGAGGTTTTCTGGGGGGTGGGGGGGTGAGGCCAGGGACAGCGCTCCTCAGGAAGTCACTGTGATATTGTCACAAGAGCAGGGCCAGGTGGCCCTCTGTGTGGATTTCCCCACTGGCATGATGGGACAGCTACAGCCCAGTGGCCATGGTGGCTGAGCCCCTGAGAGCAGCTGGGTGGTAGTCCCATGTGGGCATCCCCTGAACTCAGTGGGGATGTCGTGGCACCTTGGGATGGGGGTCCCCGGTAAGGAGGGAAAATGAAGCCCCAGCAGGTAGGTACCTGGGCCTATCCACACATGGCTGCCCAGCCCCTAGAACAGGTCCCCATCCATGGTCAGCAGTTCAGATGCAAGGTGTGTAGACTGCACGTTCAGGACCTGCAGGCTCTGGGCCTCGTGAGCCCCATGCCTTCCCCCCCAAGGCGCTCGCCAGACCTTGTTTCCTGCTGGTCCTAGTGCTCAGGTGCCCCCCCCCCCCCGCCCGCCGTGGTTCCTATGTGTCAAGGGCGGTGGGAGGGGGAGCCCCTTCTCCTCACCCTGAGAACGGCAACACAGCCTGTTCTGGGCCCGGGACCCTATTGTGACAGGGCACCTGGAACCCATCTCCCTGGAGGCTCTGGAACTGTGAGCGTCTGACACACTCACTGAGAGGTGTGGGTTCTGGGCTCGGACGCTGGCCCATCCAGGGCGCTCGGAGTCGGGTCCTGGTGCCAAGTGTGGGTTGGTCCTTTCAGGACCTGCCCAGCCCTCTCAGGGTGGGACCTTCTCGTGCCCCAGCAGGTCCCAGCCCTCTCAGGGTGGGACCTTCTCGTGCCCCAGCAGCCCCGCTGCCTCTCAGTGTCACACAGCATGAGGTGTGTCCCCCTTTCACTGGCACCTCCTCAAGGTCTCGTGCTGGGCCAGCCTGGGCCGTCCGTGTGCCCTGGGCAGGAGCACCTCCTCTCTTTGGACTTTTTTCTAACTGGGCTGCTTGCTTGTACTGCCAAGGTTCAGGGTTGAGTGTACACGTTGGATACGAGCCCTTTGTCACTTCTGTGACTGCAGACTCCCCTCTGCCTGGTGTCCGCTGTCTTAGAGTGTTTGGCAGAACAGAAGTTCTTACTCTGATGAGGTGGTTGATTTTCCTCCCGTGGGTTTCACTTTGGTGCTGGCTTGGCAGCCCTGCCTCGTGCCAGGTCCTCTCCCTGAGAGGGTGCAGTTTTCGTTTTAGGTCTTTGTGTGTGTCCACCAAGTCCGAGTGCTGAGGCCCTCGGGGGGGCGCTGATCACACTGGAATCGGGGGACAGTGAGGAGCAGAAGGCTGCCCTGGTTCCCTGCTATCCTCTGACCTGTGCAGTTTCTCTTTTTCTTCATGTTTGAGGCAGACATGGGTGTGACTGTGCCGCAGTCAAGGAGCCCGTCCCCCGTCCTCTGTCCTGGCTCCATCACGCGTGGTGGAGACCCTGTGCCGCCTCTTCCCAGCCCTGCGAGCTGCGTTTCCCTCCCCGCCTTCAGGACCTTTCCCTGTCTGAGCTGGGGCTTCGTTGTGGTCCTGTGGCTGTGCTGTTTCGTCCTGTCTGGGACTCACTCAGCCCCAGACCTGAAGGCTATGCCAAGCTCCTCCTCCTGGTCCCAGGGACAGGACGTCGAAGCCTTGTGACCGTCTCACGTGTCCCCAGAGCTGTTCTCCTCATTCCCTCTTCAGTCTCCTTTCTGTCTGGTGGAGATTGCTGGTTTCTGTCCCATCTCTGAGGTCACTGGTTTTGTTCCCTGTTCCTCCATGGTGACGGGGAACCCCCCTCTGCGTCTCCTTGGTTGGTTGGTCAGTTGGTGCTTCTGTCTCCTTGCCAAGGCTGCTGTTCCCTTTGTTTAAAATGTTCTTGTAGCTGCTGGTGGATGCATAACTATTTTCCAGATTGAAAAGAAACGTAATGAGAAACGGGGCTTGTTTGCATTTTGTGGGTCTCTGGCTTAGCAAGGACAGTGGTCCCACCGCCTGTCAAGATCTGTTCTTCCGGAAAGATGCAGGAAGAAACAGACTGTCCCCCCCTTACCCTCCGCCCCCGGCCTTAAGGGAGAACTTCCCAGGTGCCCTGAGGGACTCAGGACCCTCAGTTTGATGACCGATTTACAAGGTCTTGGGACATGGGGTATCGAGCCTTTCCCCCTCGCGCCTTCCCGCTGCAGCCCAGGCTCCGTCTAGCTCCACGCACCCTAAGGTCCGGAGGCCCCTGGTCAGCTTCTGAAGAGGGGAGTGCTCGTTCCCACCTTCCATGTTTTTGTTAAAACTCTGGAACCATTTTTCTGAAGGGAGACTATACAATGTATTTATTTTTAGTAAAAAGATCCCTTTGCCACTTTTCCGCATTCATATTGGAGCTCTGCGTGTTGAGCTGATGGTAAGTGGGCCTGGTGTCCCCGTCAGAGCGTGAGGGTCAAGCACTCAGGGTGGTGGGTGGACTGCTGGCGAGGCCGGGAACATGCCGCTGACCCTTGAACAGCGGGGTGTGACCTGCACAGTTGAAAATTCACATATAATCTTTGAGTCCCCAGAGCCTCATTGTCCCTGGGCACCTTCGGGGGATCAGTTCCAGGACCCCCTGGGGATACCAGACTCCGGGATGTTCAAGGCCCCTCTGTAGAACAGCCTACATCATGCACACGGCCGGCCCCCCGCACCCATAATTCCCAACTCAGATCAGAAACAGCAGGTGTTTACTGAAGGCCGTCCACGCACAGGTGGACCCCGTGTTGATCAGGAGTCAACTTACTCTGACTTGAATAAGCCGAGATCAGCATTTTTTAGGTTGTCCTTTCTGATTCCAGGTTAAAACATTTTACCTTCCTTAGATAACATATGATCAGTTCAGTACAGTTGCTGCTTTTTAATTTTGTAGTTTAGACTTTATACCCCCATTTTTCTTCAAAATAACGAGGTTTTACTACTATGTGCTCAGTGTTGTAGAGATTGAACCTGTGGTTTCTGGTTCCCAGCCCCAGAGCTGCTGGCTCCAGAGACAGCGCTCAGAGAGGAGTGACTCCCGCGGTCACGAGCCCCTTAAACTCCACGGCCGTGACAGGAGTCACGTGACAGGCCGTGTGGGTGTGTCCACGAGACCTGACCATGGAGACGTGTAGAGGGAGCTGCTGGAACATGATGGAACCGTCTCTGGCTCACACGGTGTCGGCTCTGGGGCGGTCTTTGCTGGTTGGTTTAGTGTATTAATACTTAATAGTTAATCCAACTTCAGACACAGAACTCAAGGTGCCTTTTCGCGTTCTCTGTGGGTAGGTGGCGTCTGTGTCTTCACTTCGCCGTCACGTTTCCTGTTTTCATAGCCTGGATAGTAGAGATGTAGTGAGTTTGTTTTTTAAATCTTAGGGCTTGCGCAGCCTTATTTTGAGGATAAATAACACTCCTTGCTGGCCTCTTGGAAATTTTTCATCGTCGCTCTTCCTCTCTGCCCTTTGTTCTAAAATGAGTGAAGCCCGGCAGATGCTCTGGGCGGCCGTGGGTGTTGCATCCACTGGAGGCCAGCAGACTCGAGCCAGCGGGCAGAAGAGAGCATGTTTCTAGAGTGTTCTGTGTGTGCGCGTGTGGTTGCCTGTCGCGGGTCGGATCCGATTCAGTGATGGGAAGGTGAACTGAAACTGCCTTGCCTCACGTGGGACCTAACATGTTCTTTTCAGAGCTGTTCAGCCACATCAGCAGCAGATGTTTGGTGAGGAGCTGCCAGATAATCGCGCTGGGGAGCAGCCCGGTCCCAGAAGAAAGCGACAGCCCAGTATGTCAGAGACCCTGCCGCTGTACACGCTCTGTAAGGAAGACCTAGAGAGTATGGACAGAGAGGTGAGCGCCGTGTGACGGCCGCGCCCTCGGCCGGCCCCGGGACCCAGTGTCCTGCCTGTGGGTTGGGACGAGCACTGTGTTTCTAGGAAAAGAGATTCACAACAGTGTCGAATCGCAATAAGTGCACTAACTTTGGGGGGGGGGTGTCCATCAGTGGGCCCTCCCTTCCCCACTGCTCCCTCGGGGCACCTGATAGCATCTGCGGTTGTCGTTGATGAAGGGGTGCTCCTGGCATCACGCAGGTGGGGGCCAGGGGTGCTGCTAGACAGCCATGTCAGTCAGTATTGTCTGTCTCGTGTCCATCTCTAAAACCACAGAGGCCCGTGTCAGCGAGGGCCCTCCTGGCCCTTATTTATGCTTTCACTTCCGGTCGTGGGCCAGGCCCCTTGGGGAGGGGCCACACCCGTCGGGGTCTCTGTCTCTAGGTGGTTAGCACAGCGTCGTTCTTGGGCTGACTTGTTTGAAGGGCCGATGTAAGAACTATGTCCCACGTCCCAAGTAAACAGACAGCACTAGAGTCCCAGTGGGCCCTGGCGGGCCGGGCAGTGTCCTCTTCATCTCAGGGACAGATCCCTGGCCACAGTGCTCACCTGCCTGGCACGACCGCACTGTGCGGACAGGTCATGTGGTCTTCACGGGGAATGCTGGGCTGAGTGCTGAGGAGGAAAACAGAATTTCAGTTTATTTTTAGCAAGAGCAGGAAGATGTACATGGTCTGTTCAGTATAGCATCTCAGATTAGCATCCTCAGACGATACTTTATCCTGTGACCATTAAGCTGTTTCTGTAGGGGCTGAATTCCTCTAACCCATCACCTGCCTCAGAGCTCACAAGGCACAAGCTGCTGTTTCATACAAGGTTCTCTCTCAGAGAATTTCCTCAACACGACTTCTCCAAGCCCCAGTGGAGGGACGCTGCCCCCTTAGGAGGGGCCGGGAGGGAGGACACCTGGGGCCCTCGCTGCTCTCCTCCTGGCCACCTGTCTGTCCCCGGTTGGTCATGGGTGGCCTCACTGCTGGGACGTGCAGACACCCTGCCCGGTTTTCAGGCAGTGACAGCATTTTTGACTCTTGTTTATTTCGTATCAGAGGAGTTTTTATGTCAGATGAGTGTTGAGTGTGACTCTTCCTCTGAAACCTAGTATTTGTTACAGAAATAAAAAGTAGCCTTAACGCTTCAGAGACTGTTTTGCGGAATAGGAAGGATTGAAGTGAGACCTCTGAGCTCTGCCAGGGAGCAGGGGGTGAGGATGGCGGGCGTTGCGAGACGGGGGCTTGTTTCATCTCCAGCAAGGAGCCACGCTAGTGCTGTGGGCGGCAGGTACCCTGGGAAGCGGGGATGTGGTCAGCGCTCCCTGAGTGAGTAGGAGCTGACTCTCCTCCTCTTCGGGGGGTCCTGGGGAGCCCCACGAGGGATGGCGGGAGAGCTGAGAAAAGTGGGGGCATGAGCATGCCAGGAGTGGCCAGTGGTGCTGGCCTGGGCTGCTGTCCCCACGGCTGCGTGCAATAGGGAAGGGCCCTCGTGGAGTCTCCCCAAGCAGCTGAGCAGAGATGTCTGCTCTTTCTTAAGACTTAGTCAAACATGAGGCTCCTTCCCCCTGGTTGGCGCCCACTGAAGGGGTCCTGTGGCTGCTTGTGCGAGGGCAGTGAGGGCAGAGTCACTCCTGGTTCCCTGGTCGCCCTGTACCTATGGCAGCCAGCAGCCTCACCAGAGGGGCCTGTCCTTCAGAGTCTGCTCCTCGACAGGGGTGTTACGTGAGACTCCAGGGTGTCAGCAGACCCTGTGACCATTGGACATGTCTGTCATTTGTCATTGTGAGTCTCAGAGAACCTCCAAAGCTTAGGTGTCAGCTGGCCAACGAGGAGACGCGTGGACCCGGTGGGTCCTCCACGCCAAGCCAGACCTCTCCTTGGTCACATTGTCTCAGCAAGTACTGGTCCTAAGGGTGAAGCCTGAGGGTTGCGCCGCCTCCTGCGTCCTAGGAGGGGCTCTGTGTGCACAGTAGGAGCTTCAGGTGGAGAGAAGTCACAAAAGTCCCTGTGAAACCAGGAGACACATAGATAGGAGCTCCCCGCTCCACACGCAGACGGAGAGGCATGTCCTAGTCCCAGGCGGCAACCCTGCTCCCAGCACCTCTCACGGGAGGACAGGTTGGAATGTGGAAACTGGGATCAGAGCCGCCGGTCCTTGCTGCTGCCAAGGATCCTTGTTCAGACGAGATCCTGTTCTCGGAGGTGACTCGGGACATGTGTGTCTTGAGTTTCTCCACTTCTGATGACTTCCGCCCTGACTTAGCAGCCGAGGACCTGTCGTTTTGCATAAATTCCTTATGTGGGGGCTCTGCCGAAAACATTCATGTCAAATACAGTTAAGTTCTAGGAATCGTGACATATCCCCAGGTCACCTGGCACGGTTTTGTAGTTACCTGGTGGCACTCGTTTCAGTAAATGGAGGGTCCTGAGAAATGTGACTGTAAATGTGAGCTTGCTCATCTGTACCATGTTCTGAGGTCCCTGTACTCACTGTGCTCTGTGAGGTCCTTGCACTCGCATCTATGCAATATCCTGAGGTCCCTTGCTCACCTGTGCTCTGTATAGGCCCCCGTGCTCACCTGTGCCCTGTCCTGAGGTCCCTGGGACTCTGAGCTTGTTGTAGTTGTGTTAGTCCACCAGAGGGGGCTCCTAGGCTGGGATCGGTGTTGACAGGAGATGGGTTTGCAGTGGCTGCCTGCTGTGAACCAGGGTGTCAGGGCCCAGACGCCTCTTCCAGCCCCAGCAGCCTGGGTCCCGTCATTTCCGTGCCCACTTCCTTCTGCCACCAGAGCTGTTTCACACACAGCTCAGCTCACCCAGGAAGCACATGTGGCCCGTGGCAGGTGTTCCAGGGGCTCCACAGCTGCCCCCAAGCTGTTTGTTTCAGGCGCTTGTCCTCATGGTGCACCCGGCAGCACCCTAGCATCTTAGAGCCACGTCCTGCAAACCCAGATCTGAGAGAATTTCTGCTTGTGTTTCTCAGAGAATTGGAGGTATGTGCACGCCTATTGTGGTTGTCTGTTTTAGTCATGTTGGTGCCAAGTAGTTTGTGTGTGGAGCTTCCCTCAGAGAAAGGTTTTTGCCAAACAAGGGCCATAGTGTCGTCGGGGTTCCCAGGGCTCAGGGCCATGGTGAGGGCGCTGGCCGGTGCTTGTGCTGGGACAGCCCAACACGGGCTCCCGCCATCCTGAGACCGTGACCTGTGTTTGTAGAGGAGACACTCTGGTTGAACTTGTAAGCTTGTTTCTAAGAGCACAGCAAGCTCGAGCCTCGTGTGCTGTCTGCGTGTGTTAAGACATGTCCTTAGAAGAAGTGACCATAGATTTGCTGACTGATAAGCTAAAGGGCAGTTTGGGACGAGCCAATCAAAGTGTCTGTCCTGAGGCAGGCTGTCAGATGGCCCCCAGAGGCCACCGTGCGGGTGTGTCTGCCCTGCCCTGGGAGCAGTACCGTCCTGTCATTAATTCTGAACAAAATAGCACATTCTCCACTGGCTCAGTGTTGAGACAAGCAGGTCCCCTCACTGCTGTGGGGATGGTGGGAGGCGGATGTCACGCACTCGTGGCCTCGTTCCAGTTGCACTGTGGGTTGGGATTGGGATTGTGCATAATACATTCATGATCCTTGGCCCAGATTATGGCTCTTCTTGGGATTGACGTCTCCATTCCGTGCGTTGCCTGAGGCCGGCTCCGTGGGGAGGGCAACACGTCTCTCACAAGTTAACTCAGAACAGTGAAAACGGGTGCAGTTGTGGTCACTCAGCACTTGAGACCATGGCAGTGTCCCAGTTGTCGTGGCAGAGCAGGGCGCTGGCTGGAGTCTGTACTTGCTACCCCAAGTCTTCTGGGCTAAAGGGCTGGGAGCTGCTTGAAGGTCATTCCCAAGGTCAAGCAGGTGAATTGACCAATGGCCTTGGGTTGCAGAGCTCATCTGGGAAGTGAGCCACCGGCGCCCTTGGTGACCATTGTCATGACGTTGGCAAGGGGGGGGTGCAGCTCCTCCCTCCCTGGCTTTTGGGGCGGGGGCAGCCTGGGTCCCAGCACCTCGAGGCTGTGTGGAGGCTGTGTGGAGGCTGTGGCAGTGTGGCGGCCGGTGGGAGCGCTGCAGACCTCAGCCTCTGTCCTGTCCCTCCTGCTGCCGTGCTGGTGTCCTGTGTCGCTCAGGGCCCGCCCTGCTATCCAGAGCGTGTTTGCCCTCATCGCCCTCACCTGGCAAGTCCGTAAATGGTTAACCTGCAGGCTCTTAGAGCAAAGGCACAGGCACCACTGACGCCGCGGCCTGGACTCCCAGTCGTTCAACGTAAAATCCCATAGCGTGCTAAACACGAGGTCCCGTCAGAGTTATGCAGCCAAAAGTGACTCCAGGCTCTGCGCCACCCCCCACCCCACCCCCCGTGAGCCTCATCATGTTCCTCAGCTGCTGATGTTGGGCCGAGGAAACTGCCGAGCCCAGTGTGGGTGTGTAAAGTAGTGTTGATCGTGGGACCCCAGGTGGCACTGGAAAGTGTGTCTCGTAGGGAGAGCAGGGTCAGCACGTTAAATCTGCACTGTGTTTCATTTCTTGGGAGGGACGTGGGTGGTTCTTTGGCAAGTGGATCCGTAAGCTGACTGCTGGCCCTTTGGCAGGTGGATGACATTCTAGGAGAAGGCAGCGACGACAGCGACAGCGAGAAGAAGAAGCCCGAGGAGCAGGAGGGGGCATCTCAGCCCAGGGAGCCTGAGGCCCCAGTGGCCCAGAGGGGGCACACGCTCCAGTCGAAGTCACCCGGAGAGAGGAACGCAGCAGATCCCCGGGGGCCCAGGTGAGGGTGGCCCCGGGGGAGGGCTCGCAGGAGCAGCGCGCATGCCCACGCGCTGTCCCTGGGAGTGGCAGCACCTTCTGCTCAGACACGATGCTCATGCCGCCCCAGGCCTGGTCTCCACGCGGCTCATAGACCAGGCGGCTGGGTTGTTGTCACCCTCAGCAGGTGGTGGGAAGGGACCCCAAGTTGCTCTATGGTGGTCCTGAGATGGCCAATGTTCTTGTCTTCTGCTTCTGAGCCAACCACACACAGATTCCTTAAACTTGACATTTTCCAAGTGTTACATCATGGTGACCTGGGTTTTCGTTCAGATTTTGTGGTTTCAGTTGTTGCTCAGGCGGCTGTCTGTCTTCTGCAAGGGGTTGTGTCTGTTCCCAGTGCAACTGTGTTTGCAGTGGGATCCAGGCAGCCCTCCTGGCTGTACTGGGAGCCCTGCCCCTCTGTCCTGGTCGCGTCGGGAGGGTACCTGGCCCCTGTGTCCACAGCAGGGACACAGGTACTCGCAGGAGCCTCCCTAGCCCTGGGAGCCCCTCACTGTGCTGGTAGAAGACCTGGGCCCATGGTGTGGTCGACACAGGTTGACACTTTGTGCTTTTCCCGGTGCCTCCACTGTCCCACGAGCCCACCCAGAACTGAGTGATTCTGTGTAGACCCTCTATCCACTGAGGCCCTTCCCCCTGCCAGGCCTGACCGTAAGCTGCTTTGCACCTGGGTGAGTGAACACCCAGTGACAGGCAAGGCTGGGCAGACATTCCAGCAACAGAGGGAGACAGATGGTCCCTGTTTCATTTGCAGGACTTTCTCAGAGACAGGAAACAGATTTGCAGCCGCGAAGTGTAGCAAGAAACACAGTCTCCCTCGAGGCGGCCACTTTGAGCTGAGTGGGTTCTAGGCTGAGCTCCCAGCTAACGTGTGAACACCTTGCTGCCCGGTCACAAGTTTAGACGTGTTTCTGTGTCCAAATGTTGCTGATCCGTCACGAGATAACTTATGTCTGCACTTATGTTAATTTACATAATTTTAAACACTTTGCTGAACAAAGTAGCCAGCCACAGGGGCGAGTTCTGGCTTGAAATAGCCGGTCAGCAAGGTGTTAACTCCGTGCTGGGTGAGGACAAGCTGCACACAGTCATCTGCTCGCTGTGTTTGCATTTCTGCAAGCGTTCCAGGGGGGTTTCTGGGGAAGGGACATGAGGACTGGGGCCTGGCTCAGTGGTATTCCTAGTGTGAGATGTCGTCTCATCTGTCTGTGGCATGTGCTGTGGTTATGAGTTTTTAACCCAACAGTGTCTTCTGTCTCACATAGAAAGAAAGAAAGAAGCAGCGTTTTCACCAAGACTCAGAGGGGACAGCTGTAGCCCACTGGGGACAGCCTCCCCCCAGAGGTCTGTCCTCTCCTGGGGGGAGGTGGACACGGCACCACCCAGCACAAGAGTTAGTGTTTCTCTCTGAAATCCCATGAAACGTGCTTTGGGTTTTTTGTTCCCATGTGGCCTGTTGGCGCGTGCCGACCTCCCTCTGCGTGGTGGCAGGGCCCGTGCTGGTGCCGCACGTGCGGTTGGCAGTACATCTTGCCGATTCAGCGGGGCCGAGCTGTTCTCAGGCATCCAGATGCCACCGAACTTGACAGTGCGTCTTCTCAGAAGCAGAGAGGGGTCTGGTTCTCCTGCTTTGCCAGGAGCTGACTCATCCCTTCAGATCGGCAGCTGCCAAATGCTGGCTATTGATGGCAGGGCTCCAGCTCCTGGAGGTCAGTCCCGAAGATAAAGTCAGGGATGCATCTGCTTAAGCCAGAGCTTCCCCAGTGGGCGCCCCACTTGTCTGTACCTGGAGGCGCCGCTGCAGGTTTGACCTGAACGTCAGCGTAGGACCCTTCAGGCTATTGGTGGAATCGGTGGGCATGTCGAGACACTGGGTCAGCGCAGTGAGCATAGCAGTTTCCCATCGTTACCGTTGACAGCGATGACAGTCGACGTTCCCCTCACCAAAGACTTTTCTCCATGTGCCAGAAAAGTCTAGTCTTGGTGCTGTGACCATCCCATCTGGTCTGTGGTAAACACAGAAAACTGCCCTGTTTTCAGGGCTGGATTCCTGGCACCTGCCCATGCCCCCCCCCCCACCTGCACTCCCGGGCGTGGTGACCCCATGCTTACACGTGGACACTCGGGCGTGGAAGATGTTTCTAACATTGGTGATTAACCTGGAAGGCCCTGAATATATTGGGGTTTGTCATTTCTAAAACAGAGGGAACGAAGAACTCCCCTTAGGAACGTCAGTCGCGCTCTCTTCCCCCACCAGGCATGGGTGGTTTGGGCTGTTACCCATGGTCATGCCCTGTGTCCTGACCTGCCTTGGGGTTGACGACCCACTCATGTGGTCAGAACCAACACCGTCCAGAGCCTTGTGGGGGGGGCAGTTTGTCTGGGTCTTAGATGGAAGAGCCACGGTTCCCGTGACTGTACACAGCAGGCTGCTGTGTGTTGGGGAATGGGCGGCAGCTCCAGGTAGGCTGGATAAGTGTGTCACTCGTCCTTGGCCCCGAGCCTGGCTGGCCCTGCTGTCGCCCACCTGTCTGTAACTGGCCCCACTCCCTGTGGGCAGACTGAGCCTGAAGCCACCCAGAGTGACTGGAGGCTCCCTCAAGTCAGAGCCTCCCACGGAGGCAGGTTTATGGGCTGGGCTGCTCCTGCGTCCTGTTCGAGCCAGTTCTGACTGCGGCCACTGCCTGGGAGCGGACAGTGACCACAGCCTCCTGCTCCTCAGCCCCCTTTCCTTATGCCCCTTACGTCCTGTGGGATTGAACATGGTTCACTGTCTACCTGAAACAGTTTGTTTTTTGTTTTGTTTTTAATATATCTATTGATTTCAGAGAGAGGGAAGGAGAGAGAGAGAAACATCAATGGTGAGAGAGTGATTGATCGGCCGCCTCCTGCACGCCCCCTGGGCAAGTGCCCTGACCAGGAATCGAACTGCAGTCTCCTGGAGCCTAGGTCAGTGCTCAACTGCTGAGCCACACCGGCCGGGCTGAAACGGTTTCTTTGTTGTAGATTCTTGACTTTCTGATGCGTCACTGACGCCAGTGTTGTTTTCTTCTGTCATCCCCCACGTCTCGGTCCTGGCAGGGAAGGTAGCAGAGGGAGCCCATGTCATGCTCCCGGGTCAGGTGGCCACGTGACTCCTTTACTTGAGACAATGTCCTGGGTCTGGTGGCCCCACCTGTGTTCTCCACCTCAGAACTGTGGTTTGCTCCCATACTGAGGCTGGAAGCCCCTTGGCATTTGTAAGTCCCCAGCTGACAGCAGCATGCTGAGGGGCCACCTCACAGCAAGTGCTTCTCTTTCAGGGGCCACAAGAGGAAGCTGAATGAGGAAGACGCAGCCAGCGAGTCCAGCAGGGAATCCAGCTGTGAGGACGAAGAGGGGAGCAGCTCGGAGGCGGATGAGATGGCCGCGGCGCTAGAGGCGGAGCTCGACCTCATGTGACCTGCAGGGCTCCCAGACTGACGCAATGTCATCTCCCCTCCCATGACGACCTCGACCTCCCATGCCAGCTCTCAGATGGGGTGTCCTCTCCAGGAAGATGTGTGTATTTTGCAAAGCTCCACCTACAGAAACGTTATTTTGCAGAAATGGGTG
Source organism: Miniopterus schreibersii (assembly GCF_964146895.1). Lineage (NCBI taxonomy): Eukaryota > Metazoa > Chordata > Mammalia > Chiroptera > Miniopteridae > Miniopterus > Miniopterus schreibersii. The sequence goes on from NC_138110.1 coordinate 83,146,973, forward strand.
TTTTGAGAAGTTTTACTACCGGAAAGTCTACTTGTTCCGTGACAGTGATGGGAAGTGTGGGCCGTGCCAAAGATCTGTGGTGCTCGGCCACGTAGGACGGGGCCGCGGTTCCTGTCGTGTGGTGAGGGGCCTGGAGGGTTTTCCTTTAAATTCCACAGCATATTGTTCAGGGCGAAGTCGGGATCCGACGAGACACGGGCGCAGCAGGAACCCAGCATCCTGTGGTCTTCACTCTGAAGCCACCAGATAGCAGGGATTTCTGAGAGGCCGGTTCACGCGTGGACAGGCCTGGAGCCCCGCTGCCCCGCAACCCTCAGGGCTCGTTTCTGAGCAGTGCCGGGGTCCCTGGAACCTGTGTCCTTCTTTTCTCAGGACCAGGTTGCACACGGCCTGCCGTCCGCGCCTGCTCTTCAGATCTGGTGTAAAGTTTTGTATATTTCATATCTGACCCACCAAACAGGTCTTTCCTCCATTTAATAAAGGTCCTTTTTGTAAGCTCTTCTGTCTGGTGCATTGCAGCAGCGAGTGGGCCATCCTCTGTTCCTCCGGGGGGCCCCTGAGCCCGTCCCTGTCATAGAGCTTGTAGAGAGGGACTTGGCATGCCCAGAGGTGCCCGGAGGCCCCAGGAAGCCCTAGGAGGCCCCAGCCATGGGAGTTTGTTCTCGGCTGACCATGGCTGTGGGTCTGCATTACTGGGATGTTTTTCAGAAGCCGACAGTAGAGCACTAAGAATGCAGTGACCAGCAGCATCCAGGACGTGGCTCCAGGCCCTCCGGGACAAAGCCGCAGAGAGGAGGTGGGAGGAAGCTTCCCACTGCATGTGTGCCCACATGGGAATACACGTATGCATGCATGCACAGGCATGTACATACAACTCACGTGCATGTGCCCACACGGGAACACACCACCACTCGAGTTGACGGTCTCTTAGTCACACACAATTTCCCACGCCCTCTTGACCTCTAGAGGCTGAGCCGGGCACCAAGCCACATGGAAACAAAAGCCCTCTTAGGATCTGGCCTCTGACCCTGAGCTACGCCCAGCAGCGTGAGCTGACAAGCACATTCTCCCAAGTGGGACAAGGTTATAAGGTGACACGTCACTTCCGAGGGCAAACGTGAGGAGTCAGGACAGCTTCTTCCCGACTCCACCATCTCCCCAGAGGTGATAGTGCTCCAGCAAAGTCAGTCCAGATTTGAGATGGGGGAACTCAGTTGGGGACTCAAGGTCAGGACTGATCCAGGGTCAGAACCCACCCCGCTCCTGCCACATCAGACCAGGGGCTCTTGGGTCTCAGGGAGCCCCCACCCTGACGATCACTGATATGCCTAGTCAGCCCTGCAGAGAGCTCTGAGGCCCCCAGGAGTCAGCACCCCACCAGGTGGAGGGTCCAAACGAGGTGGGTGGGGGTGTCAGCATCTCCACTTCTCTGTGAATGGTCTCAATTCCAGATAAGACAGCCAGCCCTGTGAGGACCAGTCGTCCAGTTCACTGCTCACTTGGTGCTGGGCCGGGTGCTGGTTCCTGGGAAGACGTGCCCAGGTGCACAGGGCAGTGGAGAGACCACGGAGGCCGGTCCTGCCCAACTGCATTTCTTTGGGGCGGAGTGGAGCAGAGGTACCTGGGACAGCTGCTGCCCAGCTCACGGCTGCTGAGGAGGAAAATGGTGACTCGAGGCCCATGGGTGCCATCCTCTGGGGTGGGGACAGTAAGTGGTGGTAGACGGCTGTACAGGTGGCCAGAGACACACAGGCTGTGCCTGAACCTCCCACTGACCCAGCTTTCCATGGCTCTGCCCAACACCCAGCAGGTCCTCTGGGGAGGGAGGCACGCAGGCAGGAGGGCAGGTGGACAGGCAGAGGGGCGACCGCAGGAGGGTGGTGCAGATGAGGCCCCCTGAAGTCAGCAGGGGCCAACTTGTCACATCTTCCAACCTCTGTGGAGTGACACCTCCCCATCCCTGCCTGGGCCAGTTTTGGACACCACACTGTGACCTCACCAGCAAAGGTAAGAACATGCAGGACTGGGTCGAACACATTCAGGTTGATGAGCTTTGTTCTTCAATGCGTTTCTGTCACGGTAGGTTTATGAGAGTTAATCTTAAATAATGGCTTTTTAACAGCTGCCCAGCTCTCGTGGCCCAGAAGCAGCCCCTGGACACCCCGCTGCCCCCACCTGCGCTGGCCCCGGCAATCGCTAGGCGAGCAAACGTTCTCAGCACTTGAGATGCTCACTTGCTCGGCTGGTCTCTTAATAGCCTCTTAAGAGCCTCTGTTCTTTTCATAGAATCAAATAAGTGTAGAGCAGGAGAGACCAGATTGGGGGATGGGGGCCAGCTTCTGGAACTTTCTCTCAGCTGGATCCCAGCATCTTGTAAAGGGGTCAGGGGCAGGGCCTGAGTCTGAGTTTTCAACAGGCTCCTGGGCAGCACAGCCCCATCCACCTCCCTTGATTTGAGGTAAGGGACTTGCTCCCAAGAGGGGCCCCAGAACTCCCCCAAATCATCACTCGCTGGTTAGACGACTATTATCCCTCCCTCCTCATCTGCTCTGTCAACTGGCCTTCACCTCCCTTTTTTCTTACTAAACTCATTACAGTCTCAGCTATTATAGTACATTCACCTATATACATATACCTACACACATGCCTACACACGTGTGCACACGTGCACTCACATACCTGGGAACAAGCACACGCACACAGTCGCCTCTACACACTCACCTACGAGCACACTGACACATGCACACAGTCACCTATACAATCACCTGTGAGCACACTCACACGTGCACACACAGCAAACCGTGAGGCTGGTGAGAAATCCCTGTGAGCAGAATTGCCTCAGAATATTCAGCTGTGTAATGACAACAGGGAACCAGCTGCCTGCAGCTCTGAGCCTGCAACACCGGGTTTCTCTGGGGCTGCAGCCTCCATGCAGGGTCTCAGCAAGCACGTCATAGCTGCACCACTGCTCCCAGTTCAGGCAACTGATCGGGCCTGAATCTGGGCCGTTGTGGAATCATTTCTCACAGCACCCCCACAGGCAGTGCCCAACCTGCTGTTTGTCAAATTAGCAAATGTCCCCAGTTTCAGAACTGAACAAACAGCCACCTGGTGAACAGGACACAGTGCCACATGGCACAGGTGGCCGCTGCACAAGGACTGTACCACCCCTCCCAGGTGAGCCGCTGCAACAGGACACAGCACCACACCACACAGGTGAGCCACTGCAGGCTCGTTTGCAGAGGAAGCCCTGGTCCCTGTGCAGCCTCCACTGGGCTGATGGTCCGGCCATATCCACCTGACCGTCCAGGCTCAGGACCCTCCCCTGTGAGTCTCCTCAGTGGGTGCCCTCCCCCAGTGCAGTCTCCATGCATTCAAGCAAACTCTTCATTGGAGCAGACACCTGCCTTTTCTGGGCACAGCTGTGGCTCCTTCGACTGTGCAGGTCCCCGGGCAGAGGCAAGGTTTGTTCTGCCTGTGGGGAGGAAGCCAGGACCTCCTGCCCTTCTCCTGTGGGGAGACGAGAGCAGACTGGTCACATGCAATCTCACCTTCGGCAATTTTAGCTAAAGATATTTTATCCTGGAGGGAAACACTTCAGAAGTCTCTGGGTGCATATAGGACGACCTCACCAAATTCTCTCATTGAGAGTGTGGACCCCTGGGCACGTGCTGTGGTGATGACAATAACGATGCTGAAAGTTTTCAAATATCACCCAGCTGTATCTGGACAGAGTGCAGGGCACTAATTCGTAGGAGGGATTCCTCTCCCCGGGTCAGTGTTGCATAACAAGGCCGTCTTCTGCGAGACCTGCTGCTACTCTGGAGCCAGCCGGCTGTTGCATTTCCTTCTAAAATCCAAATCTATAACTTGGCCAGAGACCAATTTCACACACAAGAAAAATTTAAATCTAGCAGCATTTGGTACTTTTTTCTCTCAGTAGCAACTGTGTCTAATTGCTGTGGCGGTCCCTGCATCCTGTGAGCATGTCGGAGGGAAGCTGGGGCCTTTGGTGACCCAATGGACCTGCTTACAGAGCTGTGGGAGTCCTCCTATTTCTGGTTCTGGTAGCTCTGGTTTGTGGGTGTTGAGACGGGGAATTTCCAGTCATTCACAGCAAATCTAGGAAAACAAGCAACAGGGACACCATTCAAACTTCGGTCTCCTCCAGGTCGCTGTTGTTCCCAGAACCACGGATTAACCAATGGTATTAACCGGGACCCGGTTTCTCTGAGCAGTGGGACAGCCCCGCCCCACAGGCCCTGAGAGGGACCATTAAGTCCGTGTGCGCAGATGAGGGAGGTGCTGGCAGGCAGCTTATGGAAAACTGTTGACGCGATTGGAATTGTTGGGCCTGGAGAAGGGAGCAGGCAGGCCGCATTCATTACCCAAAACACCCTGTTTTTAGCTCCAAAGTTCCCATGTGAGGTCTGGGACTTAGGGGAGGGTGCGGCAGATCACTGTTGGGGGTTCTTGTAGTTGGCAGCACCCTGTTCCCACCCACAAGATGTCAGTGTCCCCCACAAGCAGCTCCTTCCTCTGTCCCAGCAAATGTCTGCCAAGTACAAGACCCCCCCATACTGTTTCCCCCAAACTCCAGGGAGCCGAGACTGAGACCTGGAGCACACAGGGAGGTACCTGCTTTCCCTCCCCTGCAGCACCTTGGCATCTGTGTGGTCTTGGGTTTTTCTAGTTGCACTTGGTCCGGGTGGTGTTTGGTGGCAGCAATGGGACAGGTGGAGGTTACAAGACATGATCAGATGACTTCCAAAGTCCAGTGGGAGAGAAAATGGCAGGAACAGCTCCAGGATGTCTTCATTCATCTGAGAAAAAAAGACGTCAGTGGAAACACCACATGAAGGGCAGCAGGTGACAGCAGATGAAACTGAGCATCACCTGGACCAGGAGCATGTGCACACCTGCTCCAGCCACCCACCTGCTCCAGAGGACTACCTGTTCCAGCTCACCACCTGCTCCAGATAACCACTTGCTCTAGCTGACCGTCTGCTCCAGCTGACCACTGGCTTCCAGACACAGGCAGCTCCCACCTGTCTGGCCCCATCAGAGCTGTTGTGACCGTCCCAACTGCAGAAGCAGAGCAGGACCCTGAGTCCGCAGCCACCTACCCATGGGAGTTGTGTTTTACAGCTGATGGAGTCCACGGGTTTTAGGCACCCCACAGGCAGGGGGAACGAGGCCCATGTGGAGGGGTGGACAACCGCAGTGGATTACAGGTTATCGGAGCCCTGGGGTCATGCCCAGAGGCCAGGGTCTTGGGGACCAGGATGGCAGAGAGAACCCAGAGCGGGTCACGTCTTGTCTCCACCTGGCTCAGGGAACACTGCCCCCACAGAGGCCCTGCAAGAAATCCCTGGGGCCCCGTCACCCACTGTCCACAACCCAGGGATTCTGATGCTGATTTTTCCAGGGGCCTCATCTTGTCCTCAAAACTCCAGGTCAGGGAGACCATACTCCTTCCGGTCTCGAGCAGGGACAAGAAACCCTAACTTCCTCAGCTGTGTTGTGTATACCAGGAGAGGAACTCTGCCCACAGCGAGTCCCCTGAGCCTGGCAGGCAGGCAGCCACGTGGGGAGCCACGTGCAGCGTAGCAGATGCCAGCAGGCCAGCCACAGACTGAAGTGCTGTCAGAACTCCGGGAACGCCTTGTCATTGAAACCAGGCCTCGGGGGTTGTTAATGTTATTCCTCAGCAAAGAGAAACCAAAGCCAATGTGTGGAGCAGGAAGCTCCCGCCCACGCGGGGTCCTGGCAGAAGCCCTGGGTGCCCTGCACTAATGCAGTCACCAAAGACCAGGTGGACCCGAGCTCGGCACACACCCCCCCCAATGCTGTGAGGGTGCGATTGTGCAAAGTAGGGATACGGGGCTGAAATTTACCCAGAAAAAATTCTAACAAAGGGCATTTCCACCTGAAGTACTACTTATTTGTACAGGCAATGGTCTTACTGCTTATTTGGGGAGATAAGAGACTATTTTTTAAAAGTAAGTACAGGAGTAACGACACTAGGTGAGACCTGACTGGCATGGCCAGGTGACAGTCCATTGTCAGGTGACAGTCAAGAGAAGACAGTAGCTTCTCTCTGTCTTTTTCTCACTGCTGTCTCCTGCCTCTGTGATCTGAGCCACCCGTTTTCTGTGGAGATGGAAGTGGGGGGGGGCTCGTGTCTGGGGAGGGAGAACTTAAAGCCCACGTGAGGGCTGAGCCGGGACGGATGAGCCACCCGCCGTCTGCGTAAACCGCCCACCCTCTCCCATCTCGGGTGCCGTTTGCTCATCCCCAGGTTTGAAGGCTGGTGGAGCTACCTGCCCGGGCGTTTTCTCCTCCAGCCTGCCTCCCGGCCTCCCGAGAGCAGCAGGTTTCACCCATCCTTCAGGTGGGGGAGCCTAAAACATGTGACTGAACCGAGCAGCGCGAGCGGCCTGTCCCCCGACACCTGAGCAGCGAAGGCTCCACTCTGCTCACAAAGGCAAGAAAAGTCTCTCCAGAATGTCATTGGTGCCAAATAATTCAGAAGAAAAGCAAGTCCCAGTCATCCGAAACCTAGTACGCTCTACAGAACTGAGCAATTCAACTACTTTAAAATGTCATTACATCAGATTTGAGATTGTTTCTGAGAATCATGACAAGCAAAGTCGAATGTTAAATTCATAAGCACAGAATCGACAGAGGTAGTAAAAGAGTCGAGCGTTCCACTGAAGAGTTCGATTAAATGATAGGAGGCACTCCTGAAAAAATACTGAGCTGCTCGGTGCATCAGGAACCTTCATAATAACAAAGCAATATTGAGACGTGTTCTGTAAAGTGCCCCCTAGGGCATGGATTCTGAACGCTCGCCGGCTGGTCACTCGCACCGTCGGCGCGTCAGGAGGAGGGGAGGGCCTGGGAGCGGAAGGTGGGCCTCGGGCGCCTGAGGGACCTGGAGAGTGTTATGCTGAGTGAAATAAGCCAGTCAGGGAAAGACAAGTACCCCATGATCTCACTCATATGTGGAATCTAATGAACTAAATAAAACTGACCAACAAAATAGATCCAGAGACATGGAAGCTTGGAGCAGATCTCAGGGGGAAGGCGGGAGGGGGAGGGGGTGGGGGCGGATCAGCCAAAGGACTTACAGGCATCTCTGCGGAGCCCATGGGCACAGAGAACAGTGTGGGGAAGGCCTGGGGCAGGGAGTGGGTGCGGGGTGGAGGGGGGCAATGGGGAAGAGGGAGGACATCTATTTCAACAATAAAGATAAATTTTTAAAAAAAGGAGTGAACTTTGTAAGAAGGAGATTTGAGGAAGATGGAGCCGCCGCCTTGTGATGGGAAGTGTTTGATCCATCAAAGCAGATCACAGGGCAGACGAGAACCACGCAGACAAGAGGTGCCAGCCATTGGACATCTGAGGGACCACAAAGTGACCTGAAGACAGAAAATCCCGCGAACCCCTAAGAAAGAAAACCAGAGAAGAGAAACACAGGAAGGTGCTGCTCTCAGGCAGCCGCTGGATGAAGCGGTGGGGCAGGGGTGGTGACCGGGGAAGGGCCCGCCTGGAGGAGAGAGGGTGGCTGGCCACCACGTGCGGGGGCGGGTGACAGAGGAAGAAGTGGCTCTTCCCACAAAGAAGAAAAACAGAAAGCTAAGGACCAGGCAGACAGACAGATGAAAGCAAGCGCGCGTCTGAGGGGCTGAGGAGCCAGGAGCAGAGTCTGGGGGGAGCCTGAGAGCACTGTCCCTTCGGGAGAGGAAGCCCGTCCCTTCCCGCTCTGAAGTATCAGCCAACACGGGGGAGACAGACAGACAGAAGCTGGTCTGTGTTGCGGGGGCTGGGAGGGCTGGGCCGTGATGAAGGGCCCGGGTTGCTTTATGGGGGGTGCGATGCTCTATCACCTATTGTGGTGACAGTGTGCGGCTCCGAGCACCCTGAAACCACCAACCTGCACAGGTGAAGTGGGGTCACTGTACGGGGTCTGAGTTCTCGCTCAGTAAAGACGTAACCAAAAGAGGGAGGGAACGTGTCACCTTGTTTTGAAAATCAGCCAAGAAATAAAAACTATAGCTCAATGTCGAGAAGACAATTACTGATTTGGGAAACACTGGTAAAGGGCGTGATTAGGCGTCTGCAGAGTGACCGTGTCCGTCCCTCTGTCCCCTTCCTCACTTGCGCACCTTCGGTGGGTGCTCAGGAACACACACTCAGGGCCAGAGGAGGAAGCGGAACGCAGCCTGCCCGGCCCGAGGCCGGACACGCCAGCACCGGCACGTCACTGTGGCCAAGACAGTGGGTCAAGGTACACCTGCAAGGTGTTCAAGGCAGAGTGTTATAGTGAAAAGCTGGAGAAAGCGTGTCAAGAACAGTGTCAAGAACTGCGTGACCTCTCCAAGGGTCACCTGGGTTCAATGTTTCAAAGCTCCTTGGTTTGCAGACATGTTCACTATTTTGTTTCAACATTCCCGAAACACTGTAGATCATGACTGTTTTGTTAGCACCTGAAATAACCACGATACTTCAGGTGCTAACAAAACAGTCATGATCTACAGCTTGTTTACTATGAGCCAGGTGTGTCCTAGTATTAACTCATCTCATTATGAAAACAAATGGTGAAGTAGGTTCTACTATTAGTCCCACTTTATAGACCTGGAAACTGAGGCACAGAGAGGTAAGTGACTTGGTCAAGGACCCACAAACCTTCAGCGGTGGCCTAGGATTTGCACCTGCCATGGCCAACAGGGGTACAGCTCGCTGTTTCAGAAAGAAAGGGGTATTAGTCCAGTGCTACAGAAAAGTGGCGTGAAAGACCGTGTTTGTTGTCCTTTTGTGGGGTAAAGGGGTATTGGGGCACTTACCAGTCCAGACGTCTGATTAGTTTATTCAGTTTCAGAAAGGCCTTTGTCTCCATGGACACCTCCCAAACAAACCGGAAAACGGGCAGAGACAGACCATCAAGTCCAAGGCAAGTTGATGGTTACTCAACACCAGACTGAGGAGAGCGCCGCTGGCCCAGGCGCTCCTTACCTCGGAGAATGTTGACTTTATGGACGACTTGGATTTACGGGTGTTCCAAAGGCTCAAGGTGAGAAGGCACTAAGAGGTTGCAGATTAAGATTCTGATACTCCTGACAGGCTCACCAAAAATGAGATGAAATTGAACAGGAATGAACTGTAATACACTGTACCTAGGGTTTAAAGAACCAAATAACTGAAAATAGTGGATCATGAAAAATCTAAAAACAGCTGCACAAGTAGAGATGGAGCGATTCATAGATTTTTGTTGACTAAAAAACCAGCGTTGGTGGAAAACGTGACGTGGTGCCAGAAAAGGCTGAATTAACAAAGGCATGGTCTTGGGAAAAGGGGGCGATGGACCCGTCCACTCTGCATGGCCACAGCAACCCAGGGACTCCATACAAGGTGCAGGGCCTGCAACAGGCAGCTGGGGTGGCCGTGGTCAGTGGGCTCACTGGCTAGAGCATCGGCCCACAGATCGAAGGGTAGAGAATTCGATTCCCGGTCAAGGGCACAGACCTGGGTTGCAGGTTCGATCCCCAGCCCCCAGTCTGGGCGCATGCGGGAGGCAACCAATCAATGTCTCTCCCCCTCCACCCTCCCTTCCACTCTCTAAAAATATATGGAAAAATATCCTCAGGTGAGGATTTAAAAAACACACACAAAAACCCCCAAGAGGCAGCTGGGGTGAAGCTGGGCCTGGAACAGTAAGGGACTGGGGAATATTTACCAAAAAACTCCTATATACTCAACCAATATAGATAAAACTACCAGCAGCTGGGCACCCACTGTGCCAGGCACAGCTGAGAGCTTTCCATGAAGCCTCTTGTTTGCTTCTCTGTGTCAGTGAGTTTCTCCCGGACGGTCGGCTTCTGTGCGAAGGGAATCTCTCCTGGCTCCCAGGCAGCACAGATGCCCACTGGGCAGTGCCTGCTACAGACACGGCCCAGAAACACTCCCGAAGGAGGTGGCCTTTCAAGGATGGGTGGCCAGGCCTCCCTGGCTCCAAATTCAATTAGTGTTTCTATGGAGAAAAAGCCTCTTTCCGGGCCTGGGTGTTGGGGCTCAGGCTGCAGACACTTCCTTCTGGTAACTGAAATCCTTTCCCAGACCGAGCCTGGTCCCTGGGGTCCGCTGGCCCCTCTGCCCCACAGCAGGCTCTGCTGGGGGCCTGCGAGCGTCTCCAGACCCCCAAGCGGCCCCCAGGGCCCTCGGCAGCGCCACGTGGAGAGCCCGCCGGTGCCCTGTACGGAGGGTGGCCTGCGGGGCGGGAGGGGCCCTGCCCCAGCCCCCGTGGGTGCGCACGAGCGTCTGCACGGTGGGGGCGCGGGGCGCAGGGCGGGTCCGGGGCTCGCGCGCGCGGGGGTTCGCTCCCAGTGGACGCCTGGCAGCCGCGCGGGGTCCGCTCGCCCTCGAGACCCACGGCCGGGCGCGAGGGGGCGCCGCGCACCGCAGCCAGGGGGCAGCCTGGGCCGGGCCGGGCCGGGCCGGGGGCGGTGCGCGGGGCGGTGCCGGGCTCCGCGGGCTGCGGGCTCGGGAGACGCCACGCTCCGCCCCCGGAGGCCGCCGGCCGGGCTAGTGGAGCCGCAGCGCGCGGAGTCCGGTCCGAGGTAAAGTTGCGCGCGAGATGGGGCCGGGGGTCTACACCGGAGGGTCCCGGGGCGGAGCAGGGACGGCGGGAGGGGCTACACCGGAGGGTCCCGGGGCGGAGCAGAGGAGGGGGCGTGGGGGCCTCAGGCACCTGTCCCGCCGCGGCTGGTCCAGCTCAGCGGCTCCGCCGGCCGCGCGGCGCGGTGCGGGAGGGACTGGGGAGAGACGTGGGAAGCGCCTTCCTTCCTCCTACCGCCCCTCCACCGGCCCCTGGAGCTGGGGTCCGGCCGTGCTGGGCGCCGCCCCCAAGCCCCCGCCCCGCCCGCCGGCGAGGCGCGGGCTCCGGCCACCCCGCCGCTTTCGCGGAGGTCCCGGCGGCTGCGGCTCGAGCCTGGTACCTGCCGCCGCCCCGTCGGTCCGCGTCGGATCGGCCAAGCCCAGGTAAGAGCAACGACAGGGGGGCAGAGCGGCGTCTGCGACACGGGGTAGAGGCTCTGGGTGGGAAGTCGGTGGGGGCACCGGAGCGGGCTCTCGGGGCTCGCGCCCTGGCTGGGTGGGTGGGCTCCCCAGCTCCGGGAACAGGGGGTGGAATGCGGGGGAGTCCTCCAGGCCCGGCCCCTTTCTCACCCCTTCCTGCCTCTCTCGTGGTAGTGAACGCTGCCCCCATGCGCGCGCTCACACACGCGGGCGCACAGATGCACACACGCGCACACACATGCACACGCGCGCGCACACGCGCACACACATGCACACACGCGCGCGCACATGCATACACATGCACACACGCGCGCACACATGCACACAAGCACACGCGCAGTGCCCTCTCCGCCTTCTCTGGCCAGGGCGCGGACCCTGCGCGGACCTGAACCTGGCAGAGGGGGCAGCAAATTCTGCAAACGCGGAGCCTGAGCTGCCCGAGCCCACGGAGGAGGAGCCGGGGGCTTGCACACTCGTCCGCAGAGCTCGGTGCTGGTGCTGGGGGCGCAGAGAGCAGATCAGGGTTGGGCAGTTGGCCCTGGGGCAAGGAAGGAGCAGGCGAGTTGGGCTCTCACTGCACCCCTGGAACTCCTCCAAGCCCGCAGGGGACCCTGTGGCTTCCCTACACCCCCTAAGTGTTTGTGCTCCAGTGGTTTGGGGGTAACTCATCCAGCCCCCTCCCAGCCCGCCTCAGTTCAGCAGGTTGGGTTTCTGGTTTCTGGCTCTTGGAGCAGGGCCACAGTTGTCGACTGTGACTTCCTCTGTCACCTCTCCCAAAGCCACAGCCGAGCCCTGTGTGGGCTGGGTGGGTCCCACTTGGCCTTTACAATCTCAGAAAACACTCTTCCCCCACCTGGAGCCTCCCTTTTCCTCCCTCTTTCCCAGGGCTTGGGCAGCATGTGCTCAAGGCCAGTGTTTGGAGTCGGTGGTTGTGAGATGGATTTTGACCCTGTTGGTGCATTGGGGTGAGGAGTCCCAAGTGCCCAGGCTGGCTGACTCCGCAGCCCTGCTCAGGGGCAGTCACTGAAAGACGGGGTATCGATTAGGTGAGCCCCCCAAAGTCATCCTATCCACCAGGCCATGGAAGCGCGGCAGACTAAGTTGAGAAGTTTTCATTTCTGCTGAGAAATGCAGGGCCAGTCCCATGGACCCCAGGAAGGTATAAGCAAAAGGAAGCCCCCTGCCCATCTCCAGGGTGTAAGGCTCCACTTCACTCATAACTCCCTTAGTCAATGGGATGGGATTGCTCTGGTTTCCCTTAAGCCGTGCATTTTGGAGGCATCATGACACACCACGGGGTGCAGTCCACTTGGCTGTGGGTGCTGGGTGCAGAGCAGCCACACACAGGCAGGATTAACAGTGTTGCCAAGGAAAGACTGTCATATCTGCACCTTAACTGGGGATACATTGTGACAACTTTCAGACTCTTTCCGAGGCTAGTGCCAAATAGTGTTCTGATTCCTCTTCAATTTATATATTCCACTTGGCGGTAGTTTTTTTTATACCTTGAGATTTCCATAATTTAAGAAAAAAATGGGTGTTTTTGTAGGCACAGAGGAAAAGAGGGAAGCAAGTGCTTAGCTGGGGGGGGTGCGGGAGGCTGTGCAGTTTTCTTCTCAACGCCTGGCACCGAGTCCCGGGCAAGCCAGATGCTCCGCAGAATATGTGCTGTGGATTAATTGAGTTATAACAAAGAGAGAGCCCTACCCAGTGTACGGTTGGTGCCGCATCACCCTAATTACAGGTATGTGTGCCATAATTAGTAGGTTGGGCAGGGCACACAGGCTGGTAGGAAATAAAATATTGGTTTTGCCAAGGCAGGTGCATCTCAGCCTCTCGGGTGGTTTGGCAGCCAGGGCCACGCAGCCCAGTCCTCCTGTCTCGGGTCTGGCTGCTCCTACGAGGAAGCTTCTCTTACTCAGGCACCAGGAGGGCAGGACGCGGAGCGCAGTGTGGTGGGAGGAGGGTGGGAGGGCGTTCTCGCTCGGATGCTGGGGGCGGCATGAACGGGAGCAGATGGGGCAGCGCCCGGGTGCGTGGGTGCTGGGGGTTGGGGTGAACCGAAGGGGCGCCTAGGGACTGCGATGAGGACGGTGGGGGTCCCCGGGGTCTGAGAAGAACGCACGTGTGTCTGGACAGCTGAACGTGTGTACTGATGGGCAGTTTCATGGGGGACGGGGGACAGTTTAGGGCTGGAGTCATGGAGGCCCACTGCCTGGAGGTCTCTCCTCGTCACAGAAGCGTTACCCGGTAGCCCCAGCCCAGGGCAGTGAGGGGAGCAGAGGGCAGCCAGCCCGGGGCACCGAGGCACAGCCTTCGGAGCCGGTCAGGGATGCGGGTGCTTGGCTGGCTGGCTGGCGGAACCTGCCTTTCAGCTGTGACCTGCTCATCACAGTGAGGGCCACTCAGGGTCCACTTGGGCCATGTCACCGTCGCCATCCGGCACTTTCCTGAGAAATTCGGTGGTTCTCTCAAGGTTAGCTGAAGGGAAGCAGAGGTTGACTCTGAGGCCCCCTCCTCTGGGGTCTCACCTGTGGACACCTGCAGCCTTTCCTGGGCTCCATTTACCCAGTTGGTTTGTTTGTAAGAACAAACCTAAATCGGAAAACTTTGAGGAGCAACCAAACCAAATATCAGGTGGAAATAGATGGCTGCAAGGAAGCCACAGGTCCATTCAGAGCCACAGGACTTCTGGGAGGAATTTTTAAACGGTCCAGCTCAGCTTCTCCATGTGACAGGTGGGGTCAGACTGACCAGTGATGCACAAACGGGTTCCTCAGGCTGTTGTTAATGGATCCTTGGAACCAGTGGACACATTCCTGCAAGGCAGGTGGTCCCCGTGAGACCTGGGCCCCCGTTAACTCCCATCCCGGAGCCCCCTGAGTCAGAGGAGGGCCGACCGCCTCGGCCCTCTGACTCAGAGAAGCCTTTGTCAAAGAAAGGAAGTCAGGGTACATTAGCTCTAAATGCAAACACCAAAGACTTACACTTGATTGTGTGTTTAGTGCAAATGGTACTGAAGACCTTCACGTCACTTTATTAAATCAATGAAGCAGGACCCTAACGGAATTCACAGAGCAAAGCTGCCCAGGGCAAGGGCCCTGGGCCCCGTCCAGTGCTCTGCGGGCCCAGGGTGGGCTGGGTGCCCTGTGCTCCGTGTCCTCGCCTCTCCCCCTGGAAACCAGGGCATCTCTTGCTTTAGGGACCCCTCGGCCAGCCTCACTTGCTTACCCTCCAGGCCACTCCTGCTCTGTTCCCACCTGGGCTCAGGCCCCAGGACCAGCCGGCTAAGTGAGGAAGGCAGGCTAGTGCAGGTGTGGCCCGAGCCCCAGGCTGTGATTCAAAGGGTGACCTTCCTGGATATTCTTAACCTTCTCAGATATTTAAACAGTGGCACTTAAGTCTTATCATAGTCTCGGGAGTGTTTGGGCGCAGGGAAATCAAAGGCTGGGACTGTGGGGCCCAGCAGAGCCTCAAAGCCCTCAGGCTAATCTGAACGTGGTGGCCGTTTCTACTGAGTTCTAGCTGGAGGAGCATTTATTTCTGTAAAGGAGTCATTCCTGGCTCCGTTCTTTCTGGCCTGGGAAGGGTGTGGGCGACAGAGGGTCTGCCTCCAGCTGGCCAGGCTCCCAGGGCCCGACTGTGTGTGCAGCAGCACCCGGATCTGCTTCCCTCTGACTTAACTTAGTGAGCTCCCACAGTTTCCAAGAGGACTTAGTGTTGCCCCCCAGCCCTGGCCTGTCCCCGGTGTGCTCTGCTGAGCCCCAGCCCTCCTGCCCAGCGGATTCTGGTCTCCCTGAATTTACAGGGGTCAAACACGGCTGGTAACAGCCAGGAAGAGGATTTCCCTCCTGTTTCCTTTCTTTCTTTCTTGGGGTTGGGGGAGGTGTCTCTGTAGATTAACAGGAAAAAAAGTGAATGACAAGTTTTATACCTGGATATTTTACTTAACGTGATAACAATAATGCAGTGGGCTGACATGCTTCAGTGAAATGAAATGCATGAAAATTGCTGCCTGTTGTGCAGACTGGCCGCTTAGTCACAGGACCAAACAGTCCTGCATGGGCCTCAGTGACGTGGGGATTGATGTCATGAGGAGGCAGAGCTCATCTTCCCATCTCCATTCTGGAGCATTTAGCTGGTTCACAGTTTCTTCAAGAAAATTACAGTTTCTGACTGTGAACAAATTTTCTTGAATATTTTTTCCACCAAAAGAAAAAATAGACATCTTTTACATGAGCAAAGATAGGAAGTATGTATCATTGACTTCTTTAATACCCTCCAAATTAGAAATAGAAAATTCTAGAGGGTCAGGAAGTGTAGGCATGTGGGAGCCAGCGGCCACACCCAGGATAGACACCTTGAGTTTCATCTCGGGAATCGTGACAGGTCGTTCTTCTGAGAAACCCATGATGATGGGGCTTCCTCAGGGCCGTCCCTGTGAGGAAACGAGGGCCCCTGTGGGGTCAGCAGGTGATGCCCGGCTGTGTGAGCTGCGAGGAGACTCACGCGGAGGGAAGGTGACATCAGAAAACAGCGCCTGGCCCAAGGTACAAGTGGAAAGACAATTTGTCATATTTTCCAGATGCAACAAATGTGACTTTAACCACCTGTTATAGCTTTTCCTCTGTATCAGAGAAGTACATTTGGTTATAGGAGACTTGGAAATATCAATTAAGGAAAAGCACACATTTAAAGAAAAATTGTATGTGTTGCCCTCTGCTGAGGTAATGGATCCTAATTTATTGCCGTATTTTCTTCTGTCTCCTTCAGTATTTGTTGTTGTTAATACTCACCCAAGGATGTTTTTCCCATTGACTTTTTTATAGAGAGTGGAAAGAAGGAGGGAGGTGGGGAGGAAACATCGATGTGAGAGAGACACACTGATGGGTTGCCTCCCGCACATGCCCTGCCTGGGGCCAGGGATTGACCCTGCAACCCAAGCTTGTGCCCTTGACCAGGAATCGAACCCGTGACCCTTCAGTGCTCCGGCTGATGCTCTAACCACTGAGCAGCGCCGACCAAGGTTCTTTCAGTGTTTAAATACGAATTACACACGGGTTCACACACATACACTCTAACGCCTCCATGCCCACTGTCCCCATCTGACCAGACAGCGCACACCCCAAGCTCTTCTCCTTGTAGGTCTTGCTAAGCCTGTTTTACTGTTGAGTTCATGGGAGGGAGAGGAGGGCAGGACTTTGGAAATGGAGACTGCGGGCGCTGAGCGTGACCCTGCCTGGGGCTGCTTCCCGCCTCTGTGATGTGGGTGTCCTCCCCCACCTGCCCTGTCCACTTCCCCTGCCCCGTGCCCCTTGCCCACCAATTCAAACTACACACGAGGCCAGCATCGGCGGTGGTGCCTATGGTGCCGGGATTAGAGGTATTTCTCCTTATGTTTTATTATACTCTGCAGCTTTCCGGTCTTCCCATGGGTTAGTTGTATCATTGGAACATTATTTTGTATGGCGATGAGTGTCTAAGACTCATTTAGGCAAATCAATGTAGAGAAGAAAAAGAAACATCCGAATATGCCCTTCTGAGGCCTCGCAGGGTCACCCCCTCCTGAGAGGCCCCTCCCCCGGCGCCCGGCGCACGGCGGTTTTTGCCGAATGGACAGGCGCAGACGTCCTCCATGGGTGGAGGCTGAATCTCAGGGGTTCATACGGTGATGTGTTTTGGCCGAATTAACCCACTAGTCTTGGCCCCGAAGACTCCTTTATTCGTTCAGCGTTTTGAGCCTGTGAAGGGCCTGGTTCCAGGGAGGTGGCAATGGGGGCAGGACGTCCGGTCCTCCCAGGAAAGAAGGTTGTGGGACAGAAGCAGGTCCCCACCTCACCTCCTTCCTGCGGCGCCTGCCCAGTGACCCTGCTGGCCACCCCCCCACAGGACAGACTAACCACGAGCCTGCCGGCGGGGAGGGCCGCCGGGCCAGGGACAGAGGCTCCGGGCCCGTCCCAGCAGGAAGCGAGTGGCTGCAAACAGTTTGCTCTCCCACCCGGGAGCCACGTGATGTCCACCCTGAAAGAGGACTTGACAACTGCTCCGTCATCCCCACGGAGGTGCAGGCGGAAACCGCACCCACGGGTGAGGACGCCACAGGGGTGGGGGTGCAGTGCGGCAGGAAGAGTGTCCTCCCCCACGAGATGCGGTCCTGGCGAGCGGCGAGGCTGCTGCTCCTGCCTCCCTCCTGCCTCCTCCCTCCTCAACATCCTGAGCCAGGTCTCCGCACTTTTCACGACAAATATGCATCTTAAGTGAGAAACTATTTGAAATGAAGAGAACATGTTCCTGAAACAAGAGATACAGCTATTTATTTTTGGAGCTCTGGCTGCTGAAGTCAAATTATATAAAAATTAAATGATTACCAGTTCGATCCAAGTGGATTGTCTCCCCGATGAACCGAAGTTCCTGCTGAGCTTCCAACAAACTTCACCTTATCTGAAGCTGCTCATTCCAGGCTGCGTTTCTTTCTGGCCCCAGGGATGTGATTGGTGAGAAGGGTCACATGGTCCCGGACCCTCTGCGTTCCCGAGGCCTGTGCTCCCACGCCAGCTGGCGTCTCCTGACAGGGCAGACTTGCGGACCTGCCTTCACCGGGACGTAACCGTAATGTTTTGTTGCCAGAGTGGAAGTGGTTTACGTTTGGTTCCTACGACTGTATGAAATGAATGATGGTTCTTCACAGGCTTGGTCTCACCTGTCCTCACACAGGGACACTGTTGTCTCACTACCTGATGTCACAGATTTTTAAAATTCCTTGTTTCAAAAGTTACATTTCTTTAATATAACCAAGTGGTTACAAAAAGGAAAAGGAAAACCTTTCAGTGACTGGAAGTCTCATCCTAGAATTCTGAGCCTTATTGTTTGCAAAGCAACATGTTACAGAGTATCGTCCACCCTGGTTTTCAAAGCTTGGCTGCTGTGCGGATACAAAAGTATCTCTCTGTCCGTCTGGGCTGCTGCGGAGAGAGGAAAGGGGTTAGTCCCCGGGAATCAGAGGCCCAGGCGGCCTCAGCCAACTCCCTGACTGCCGGCTGACATCAATTTGAGTCTTAGAGCTTAATCCTCAGGCTATTAAATGCCGATAAGGATTTAACACAGAGGCATACTGATCATACTGTTGTTTCACGGGACTTCAGTCTCACCATATAAAAATCTATACGATGTGATTTCCCCTCTAAAATTAGAATACTTTGATTTTTTTTCTAGATACTAAAATTACTTGTATCTTTTGTTTTTAAAAAAAAGCAGGAGAGAAAACATAACGAAAAAAAATGGAAATCACCTAAAATTTCATGGCCCACACCTACTCCATCGGGAAGTTTTTTACACACCTGCCCACGGAGAGCGACGGTGTGAACACACACACAGTCACACGCCTGTGCTGTGCTATAAACCAGCTTTTTCTGTGAAGCACCACATCACAGGCATCGTGCCCCAGACCTGAAGAGGACATGGGCAGAGAGAGAGATGCAGGCCCTGGAGGGAAGAGGTAGGTGTGTGAGGAAATCATCGGGAAGGTGGGTCTGCGCCAAGCCTGGCACGGAGTCGGGAGGGAGAGGCCCGCATGTCAGGTCAGGAACGTCAGGGGTTCTGTTCCGTGGTCAAGTCAAGCACCCTGAAGTCAAACCAAAGGACAGTTTCTGGAGCGGGTGGTCTTCAGTGCAGGTGGGTGCTTCAGACGTCGATGGAAGACTGACTTCTGCAGAAAGTCGGCGGCCCGGGTCTGCGGGATGTGCAGGGCTGGTCCCCGAGGAAGCCATGGCTGCTGTCGGGCTTCTCTGCTGCTCGTCCCACATCGGTGCTGGAGAGAGTGGAGAGATAACCTCCACTGTGTGTGCCCTTCACCTTGGAAGTCAGAGTGTGTGCCGTCCATGCTGGCCCTGAGGGACACTTGCGTCATAAAACTGATTTGAAAAGAAGTGACCAATTAGGAATTGTCGTGATTTCAAAGTAAAAACTCAGTATGGGGAACATCTGCTTTGGCTGACACGCACTCTGTTCGGGTGACTGAGAAGGCACTAACAGTGCCCTTGAGGAAGCCGGCCCTTCTCCCTGGGGTGGGAGGACATCTGTTGGTCTTTTAGGGGACACGATGGGAGTCTCCAACCCCTTCTGAGGACCATCCTGGGGACCCTCACATAAGGCTCAGGGAACCCTGGGTGGGGCTACTCCAGACTTCCCGCTCCTCAGTGCAGCCCCCCCTCAGGTGCCGGGACACGGGTCATATGGGGGCGCACCCCCTCCACCCCTTGCGTGATAGGCAGAGGACAGGAGGGTGACCCCTGGATCCACAAGAGTTTCAAACCAAGTCTCCTTCACGCTCCCCTATGATTCCAGTAGCCCAGTCCCTGTAAAAATGTATTCCCAGTGGTTGGCATCAGGGTTGGGTTGGACCAGAGCCACGACCTCTTGGGCAGGGCAGTCATCCAGGCCCAGCAAGGGCTCAGAGCCCCACACTGGGACAGGGCTGGGGAATCCAGGACAACGGCTCTCGAAGTTCTCAGTCTTAAGACCATTGAGGACATAAAGGAGCTGTTGTTGAGTATGTTGTATGTACAATCATGTTAGAAATGATGGGAGTAGGACAAACTGTTGAGGGCCCATGCCCTGGGGTCCCTCGACATGCCAAGGGTCCATCTACTGTCCCCAAGACAGCCTGAGAGGAGACATGCTCAGTATGGATTTGGGGGTTGCTAGAAGGAAAGCAGAACTCCCAGGAGTGTTAACCTTCCTTCTGGATCACGTCTCCTCCACGCTGCTGGTGGGCACACCAGTAAGGAGACAGGTGACTCCATCACCCACCAGCCGGGCCCACAGCTCGGAGCACGTGGTGGTGGGGGATGGAATCTCTGTTCTGGGCTCCAGAGGCAAAACTGCTCATGTAAGTAGCTACTTCAGACACAAACGGGTTTAACGGCACACCTGCAAACACGTACTAAGCATGTTTCTCTTACTTATACATTAAATCTGATTTAGCTGCTAGTGTCGTACTGGAACATAGCATTTTCCTTGCATGTCTCAGGGATTCAGGCACAAGAGGCACAGTGAACACCCGAGGGTTTGCATGTCGAGATTCTACGGACTCTCCCCACGGTGTGGAGACCCAGCGACTGTACCAGGGTCGTGTGTGAGGAGGCCAGTGAGATTGTTTTTGTAAATATAGACTAAACATTCTAAAGTTTATCTGTAGAGAAAGGAAAGGAACCGAGGAGTAAAACTGTTCTGAAAAGAGTAACGTCAGAGGATTCAGTCCACCCAGCTTTGGAACTTGCTGCATTTATCAAGACTGTGTCGCTGGTGGCGAGATGTCGACATAGGTCACTAGAAAAGAACAGAAAACCTAGACATGTATGCACAAACGTGCCCGGCTTATTTTTGACAAAGGTTGAAAGGTGACTCGGTGGAGGGAAGATAGTCTTTTCAAGATACGGTGCTGCAGCGATGAGACATTCATAGACCAAAAACCCTTGACCTCAGTCCCACGACTTATACAAAAACTAACTCAAAATGTAAAACTGTACATTTTAGAAGTAGAATTGTAGGGAACCTATGCACTGTCAGATTTGGCAAATTATTCTTGACACCAAGCGTAAGTGAGTAAAAGAGGAAATGATATATTGGACTTTATCAAAAATAAAAACCTTACACTTCACTGGGCACTTA
Organism: Miniopterus schreibersii; assembly: GCF_964146895.1. NCBI lineage: Eukaryota > Metazoa > Chordata > Mammalia > Chiroptera > Miniopteridae > Miniopterus > Miniopterus schreibersii. The sequence continues at coordinate 83,167,718 of NC_138110.1, forward strand.
TCCCGGAGGAGAGAAAACCCTTTATGGAAGTGTTTGTAGCCGCTTTGTTCGTAATACCCCAGTCCTGGAAGTAGCCCAGCTGCCCTTCAGCTTTCGACGGCTCAGCAAGCCGGGCACATCCACACCCTGAGAGGTCACCCCTGGAGCGAGCGGTCGATACAGCAGCCGCCCGGGTGAACCTCCGAGATGTATGCTGAGAAAAGCCAGTCCCCAAAGGGTACATAACACGAGAGTCCATTTCTATACCGTTCTTGGAACGACAGAGGTTCCGAGATGGATTCGTGGTTTCAGGCTGGACAGCAGTGTCTGGACTGTGTCAGGGTGGCCTCCTGGCTGCAGCCTGCAGGCTCTCCTGTCGGGCCAGCTGGGTGAAGGGTCCAAGGATCTCTACAGTCTCAAAACAAAAAGTTTAATTTGAAAAATCTTTAGGGCTGCTATACGCAGCTGGGCTGTGTGCACCTTTCTTTGTGATTAAGAGTTATTAGTCACCAAATTTCTATGTCTTACAGACTTGGGGATTATACATGGTTCTTGTAAATTGTAATGGAAAAGAAATCATGGATTTCTGTCAACAACGTGGCTAAAAATAGATCTAATTAGCAAGTTTTCCATTCTGCTCATATATACACCCTGGAAGCCTTTTGTGATCTGTATAACTTTGACCTATAGAAAATAAATCCATTTCAAAACAAAATAATTGACCACAAATGAGTTTAACATCAGAAGGAAATTATAGAAATGACCCGAGTTCTCATCTTTATTTTAAGGCTCTGAAAACCTCCTAAAGAGTCACATTTTATTTAAAATTAGTTATTTACCTTGGGCTCTTTGTCTTTACCCCCTAGGCGACTTTATCTGTGATCCATGTGACGTTTGTCTTGGGAGGGCAGTAAGGAGGGAAGGCAGCAAGCAGAGCTGGGTGTGTCTGTCTTTCAGCCTCTCGCGTGGTCAGTGCCGGTGGCTTGTGGAAGAAAAGTGTCTCTTACCTAGATCGCGGTTTCCTTGTCGCCACCTGGCCTGCTGTCTGCGCTTGGTCTCGTGAGCCTGTGTCAGGTCAGGGGGTAAGCGTTTCGACTGCGACGCACAGTGAGCACCTGGAGGGAGACCATACCGGCGAGCAGGTTGGGGTGGGGCGTCGTCTCTGTCCCCCGGCCCCTTTCCCACCAACCAGGGTGGCTGATGGCGAGAGGCCGTGAGGGAAAAGGTAAATGAGTGCGACCAAGTCTACGAAGACTCGCAAAGCAAACAGAGGCAAGAACAGCTTGTCAAAGCTGTAAGTCCTGGCTTAGTGCTCTCGCCCATCTAGAGTGTGAGACATTTTACATCCGAGACAGGTGGCTTCTAAGCTGAGGGCAAACCACTCTGAGCTTCCTCCTCACGGCGACGTCCTCCCTGTGGCAGCCCGGTCGCCTCCTTCAGCTTGGGGCGACTGGCTCCCCAACAGCCTCGGGGTGACGACCGGACTCTAAGTTGATATCTAGCTTCTTGTCACTTCTTCCTTCAATGGCTTCTTTGATGAGTTGTTTACTCAGGAGACGGATGCCCTTGAACAGGTCACCTCGGCACACTGACCTGTGGCTGGATGACTCTATGGTGCGCGTCCTGTGCCCTCTGGGGTGCTGAGCAGCACCCCTGACCCGCCCACTCAGTGCCAGTAGCCCCCAGTCAGGACAAGCAGTGTCTGCAGATGGCTGGGTGCCCCAGTTGGCCAGAGCATTGTCTCCATGAGCCAAGGCTGTGGGTTCAGCCCCTGGTCGGGGCACATGCAAGAATCAACCAAAGATGTATCGATAGGTGGAACAACAAACTGATGGTTTTCTCTCTCTCTAAAATCAGTCAATAAATAAAGAACTTTAAATACATTCAGGAATATACATTTTTAAAAAGAAGACTCACCCAGTTTGGGGACAGTCATTCTTAAGAACAATTATTTATTATTATTATTATTATTATTATTATTATTATTATTATTATTATTAAGAACAATGGGCTGAGCCAAACCCCCTCACATAGTAACCGATCAGGCAAAAGTAGGTGAGGGCAGGTGCCTCGGCCGTATTCCGTCCTGGATTAATCTCCGTGAAGCGGCGGGGAAGGTAAACGGGGATGGGATCCCGGCTGTCACTGAGCAGTGTGCGGCTGGGGGGTTACCTAACCTCTCTGAGCCTCAGTTTACCAACCTGTAAGATGCAGCCAGCAGAAGCTGTCTCTCAGGGTCCTGTGTGTGTTACATGCTGTTGAGTTCACTCCTGGGGACCCTGTGATGAGTGACGTCCACAGTGTCCTGTCCTCACAGCCCTGCCCAGCCCCGTAGACTCAGCCTGAGACTTCTTTCGGGGAGTCCGTCCCTCTCATGTTTGGTCTCGTTTCCTGCCGCCTCCTGTTTTCCCAGCATTATTGTCTTTTCCAGATAATACTGCCTTCTCCTGATGTGTCCGAAGTAAGACAGCTTCAGTTTTGTCATTTTTGCCTCCAGAGATGTTTCAGCCTTGATTCTCTCTAGGACTCACCTGCGCATCTTTGTTGGTCCGGGTCTCTGTAGACTCTCCCCCAGCACCGCATTTCCAACGAGTCCATTCCTGCCTGTCAGCCTTCCCGCTGTCCACCTGTGGGCTCTGTACATAGTAACTGGAATACGGGGTGTGGATGGTCTTAGTCTCGGTCTTAATGACACATCTTTGCTCTTGGTGATCTCTCCTAAAAAATTCTTACATTTCTGCCTTGGGTTCATGTGCACATTAAGTGACAATGGATTCACGGAAGTCCTACCACTTGGCAGGCCCTAAAAGGTAACCGAAGCTACTGCTACTGTCCTTGGGCTCAGCTGCTTCATCTCAAAAGCAAGTCTGAGTGTGTGACCGGAGCTCCTCCGAGCCATCGCCACACCTCCCTCCTGCTCTGGCTGCCGGGCCTGCCCCGAAGGTTAGAAAGTCCAAGGCCCTGTGGGCAGGCTGCCTCTCCCCCCACCCCCTCCTCCACCCTACACTGCTCATCGGTAAGCTGGGTGGGGCCTCCAGGAACCCTCACTCCTCTCAGCCTCCTCTCTGGTCCTGAGGTCTGTGTGGTCTCTCCATAAGCTGCCTGGGCCAGCTGTCTGGAGATCAGGGGAGAAAGACACTTGAGCCCGAGGTGATGCCCCTAACCCTTTCCCGACGGCCCTCTGGGCTCTGCTCTGGTCTCCTGGGAGAGCACTTCACTGCTGCTGAAATCTGAAACCTCGTGGTCCACTACAGAGGTTTCAGTCCGTTCCCGTTCATGTTTTTCTTTTTGTAAAATATGTTTTTATTGATTTCAGAAAGAGGAAAGGAGAGGGAGAGAGAGAAACATCAATGATGAGAGAGTCATTGATCGGCTGCTTCCAGCACGTCCCCTACTGAGGATCAAGCCCGCAACCCGGGCATGTGCCCTGACCCGGAATCAGACCTCGAAACCCCAGCATGTGTGCTGACTGGGAATCAAACTGTGATCTCCTGATCCATGGGCCGATGCTCAGCCGCTGAGCCATGCCAGCTGGGCTCCAGGTCATGTTTTAAAGCCTAAATACAGAACAGGAAAGTTACGGAATAAGCACTTCCTCATGGCGGGCCAGGCTCTGGCATTTCAGACCCGGTTCCAGGTCCGGGTCCCCCTTTTCCCTTTCTCTCCTCTCACGTAGAGGAGGAAGCCCTGCGCACAGCTCAGCGCAGCTCACGCTCACAGGCGCAGCCAGCTCTGCCTCCGCAGCCCCCGGAGAGGCCGTCCCTCATGGGCGCCCCATCCTCCGTTTGTTTTCTCTGTTCTCTAGGAGCCTGCTGGTGCCGCAGGTGCTGGTTTCCTGCCAGGTGCTGGCTCCTTTAGGCTTGCGTGGGCAGTGGGCACAGCCGCTCCAGGGACTGGGTGGTGAGCCTGCCCAGGCAGGACTCCAGGATGGAAACAGCAGGGTGAGGGGAAGATGCCTCCCCTGGCCTCTGAGGGTGTTTGCCTCGGGAAGACGTGGCCCAGGCCTTCCTCGGTGAGCAGCTGAGCGTGTCCCAGGCCCAACTACCAAACGTTTTGGGGATTCGAGCTGGAAATAGCACAGCGGAGACAGCCAGGGGGTCCTGCCATTGCCGGCACTCAAGCAAGTCTTTCCTCAGAGTGAAAAAACAAAAGCTGTCTGATTTCCCAAGTTTAAAACCATCAGGTTCCACTGCATGTATTGATTATAGGGATTAAGGCTCTCTGGCTCCCCCGTAATGCACCAGGCGTGGAATTTTCCCCATCCTGTCTAGCATCATCCCTAACACCGGAAATTCTCAATCCCGATGGATCTCTTCCCTTGGTTGGCTATTGCCTGTTTTTCCAGGATTCCTGGTAAAGCAGATACGTTGCTTTATCCCCCGCATGTGTGGCCTCTCCGTGATGTTTGTCTCCTGTCGACTCCTTGTGGAGACCTGGGAGAGAGCGCCACCCAAGCCCAGCCTCGCCTCTGGACTGTGCCTCGTCTCTGGGCTGTATTTGTTCATTTCTAGAAACTTCGCCTGTTATTTAGATCTTCATTGTCTCTTTCATGATGTCTGCTTTCCTCTGTGCTTTTAATTCCTTCTGTCATGTCTTATTTTTGATAGTTCTATTACCTAAAGTTCCTAGGAGCCTAATCCCACTAGTCACATGTCTGCCAATATTTGCCCATGTGGGTCGTTGCCTTGAGTGTTTTATAATTTTGCTTTGTAAACTCATCTTAGTTGGGGCTTCGTCTGTGGGAATCCTGTGAGGCTTGAACTGAAAGCATGTCCCTCTAGACAGGAGCACTGTTGACATTTGGGCTTGGTCCCAGCCCTTTGTCCTGTACACTGTAGGTTTTAGCAGCACCCTGGTCTCTACCCAGGGTAGAAATAAGTATGTGCCCAGGCCTCACCAAATGCCTCTGGGGGAGTCACCCCGTTGAGCAGCACTGCTCCGGACTGAGTATGTGTTTGGTGCTGACAGGCCATAGAGATGCCACCCACCTAAGACTACTTTTTATGGGGATAATTTCTTAGCTCTGAGTTTCACAGACCAACATTCCAACCTTAGACCCATTGTGCAGGTAGGAATGAAACACATACTCTCATACACACTCTGGTCCTCTCTGACCTGGAACCAGGCAGAGACATCCTACCACCTTTCTGTACCAGAAGGTAACTTTCCCCTCGACACCCTTTCACTGAAGGTGCAGCCCGACAAGGCCCTGCTTCCCGTGGGGTTCGTTCAGACCCTCCTCCTCTTGCACGATTTGCTCTCTGTCGAAACCAATGCGTCTGAGAGACCCCACACCCTTGGTGCTTTCACCTGTAATACCTTTCGGGAATTCAAGATGTTTATTTTTGCTCTTATGAATGAAGTTGGGCATCTTTTCATATGTTTAAATGCTTTTTTTTCCCTTTACTGTTAACTTTGTGACAACTTGTCCATTTTCTCTATGGAGCTGTCAGTCTTTTTCTTCAAATCTTAAGAAGTAGCATATAATTTATGTTTATATTTGTAAATATATATTCTGGGGGAAGAAACTCTTTACAGCAGAGTTCCAGGTTTTGTTGGTTATTGAGTTCTCTTAATGATTATTTTAGTGATATTCCTACCTGTAGAGAATTCGGAGCACACGTTTGATTTGACTATGAAGGGAGTCCAGCAGCTTGTTCCACAATTCAGAGTGAGGCTCCGCCAGGACGTGAAAACTGGAGCCACAATCCCGGGCGCGGGGCAGGGGTGATGAAGCCTTTTACATTTAAAGCAGCCCTTTCCCCCTTGACCTTCGGTGGATGGCATCAGGTGCCCGGCTGGGTCGGGCCCTGGCCCAGGTCTCCTGAGGCAGCCTCTGCGGGGCGGACTTTCCTTGGCCGCCCCGTCAGCGAGTCTCTAGGAGGTAAACTGAGGCAGCCGGGCCTGCGGAGAGGCTGTGGTCCTGCGGGGCCGCCTGGAGATGGCAGGAGTGCGGGCAGGAAGAACCAAGCGGGCGGGCTGGAGCGAGCCCGCGGTTGCGCCTGGTCACCGGCCCAGGGCCACGCGGCGGGCGGCCGGTGCCCGAGTCTAACGCGACCCGTTCCTCCCGCAGGCCCGCCCGCCGCCGGCGCCGCGCCTGGGGCCATGGCCCTGCTCCCGCGGCCCGCGGAGCGCCCCGAGCCCGCCGAGCCCCCGCGCCGCCGGGGCCGCGCCCGGCACGTCATCATCAACGTGGGCGGCTGCCGGCTGCGCCTGGCCTGGGCCGCGCTGGCGCGCTGTCCGCTCGCGCGCCTGGAGCGCCTGCGCGCCTGCCGCGGCCGCGAGGAGCTGCTGCGCGTCTGCGACGACTACGACGCGAGCCGCGACGAGTTCTTCTTCGACCGCAGCCCGTGCGCCTTCCGCGCCATCGCCGCGCTGCTGCGCGCCGGGAAGCTGCGGCTGCTGCGCGGGCCGTGCGCGCTGGCCTTCCGCGAGGAGCTGGCCTACTGGGGCATCGACGAGGCGCGCCTGGAGCGCTGCTGTCTGCGCCGCCTGCGCCGCCGCGAGGAGGAGGCGGCCGAGGCGCGCGCGCCGCGCCCGGGCCCGCCGGGGAGCCCCGTGGGCGCGCGGCCGCCCCGCGGCCGGCTGGCTCGCGGCCGCCGGCGCCTGCGCGACGTGGTGGACAACCCGCACTCGGGGCTGGCGGGCAAGCTCTTCGCCTGCGTGTCCGTGGCCTTCGTGGCCGTCACGGCGGTCGGCCTCTGCCTGAGCACCATGCCGGACATCCGCGCCGAGGAGGAGCGGGTGAGCGGGGCGCGGGGCGGGCGCGGGGCGGGCGCGGGGCGGGCGCGGGGCGGGCGCGGGGCGGGCGCGGGGCGGGCGCGGGGCGGGCGGGGCCTGGCAGAGGGAGGGGCGGCGAGGCTGCGCCCGGTCTCCCGCAGGCCTGGGCGCTTCGTCCGCGCGGCGGGAACAGGCGGGAACATAAGGTCCAGAGGGTCCTGCGCTCAAGCGCGTGCATCCTGGACCCAAAGGATGTGGCTTCCACGTTCTTTGAGGGCGGGAGAGCCAGGGCTGGCTTTGTCCGGAAGGGGGAGTCGTTTCTGAGCATTGGGGGGACTCCGGGTCCCCCTCTGTCCTGTGAGACCCGCGGTGTCCGCGTCTGCGCACCCAGGGCCGCGGTGTTCAGGAGCCGGCCAGGGAGGCCTGCGGTGGTGTCTCCCAGCGGGTGGGTTAGGAGAAGAGGGTGCCCCAGGGCCGGAAGGACGTCGCTGGGTGTCACCCTGAAGGGCCTCCCTGCCTTCCCGATGGGGCGGGAGGCGTGGGCGCTGCTGCCCCTCTCCCGGGGCAGTTCCCGGCTCCCACCCGCCAGGAGCCACGACTCAGAACTGAGCCCCCCTCGGGCAGGGCGGCTGGTCGCCTGCGCGGCTGGGAGGCTGGGCCCGGGCTGCTCCGTGAGCCAGCTCCTTACAGGACCGTGGGGAGCTGGGGGAGACGCCCCACATCCTCCCGGAACATTAGCTGTTACCTGGCCTCGCCACAAGTGTGGCCACCCGCCTGCAGATTAAAGTTGAGTGTGAATTTCGGGAAATTGGTTTGGTGTCCTTCACTGTCTGCGTGTCTGGTTCCTGGGCTGTTCCCAGCTGTACTTACCAGGCCCAAGCTCTGGAATGTGCCGCTAAGCAGACACTTGACGCATTTTGGTTTTCGCAGCAGCAATTAGGCCGCACAGCGTGCAGGACAGAAGTTGCTCAGATAAGGGTCAGAGGACAGGAAGCGTTGGGGCCGCTTCAACCAGCGACGGCACCCGAGGCCACGCCGGCCTTGCAGGACCCTCTGGGCGGGCACCTGTGTCCAGACCGCCCACGGTTCTTGCCCGCCCCTCTCCTCCCACCCCCGAAGCACCGCGTCACGCGGTCCAGGGGCCCCCGCAGCCCGGCGTTGGTGAGCAAGGGCGCCCTCCGCCGCCCGCCGGGCCCTTGGAAGCACCTGGCCCGCTGCCCACGGGTGGCGCTGAGTCAGAGGCCGGCACTGTCACTGCTGCGGAAGGAAAGGCTGCATGTCTCATCGCGCGTGTAAAATGCACACAGCATTCACCATCGCAGCCCTTTGAGCGTGCTGTTGGGTGGCACTGAGCACGTTCAGTGTTGGACAGCTGTCCCCACCATCTGTCCCCGGAAACAACTCCGCAGTGTCCCTCCCCGGCCCCTGGCACCCACCGTCCACTTTCCGTCTCTGTGTGTTGACCGTCCAGGCGCCTCGCGTAACTGGCCCCTGTGGTACTGGCCCCGCCGTGACTGGTTGTGTCACCCAGCGGGACGTCCCCCAGGTGCAGCCAGGTAGCAGGTGTCAGCTTTTCCTCCCCTTGAAGGCTGGGTGACCTCCCGCGCACGGACCACGCTGGGCTCACCACGCGTCCGTGGTGGACACCGGCCGCTTCCTCCTCGTGGCTGCTGCGCATGTGCCGTTGTGAACGTGGGCACAGCCTGGGTAGGCCCTTGGGAGGGCCGCACGTCCATCATTCTGGCACCAGTGACTGTCACGTGATGTGCTGCTGCCTCCGTGACTTTCTGGGAAACTGGCAGCATGGAGGACATGGAGTGCTCTGGCCGCGTCCAGGAGGGCAGCCCCTGCAGCCAATTACGGGCACCCCTTCACCCGGCACCAAGCGCCCCAACCAGAAGAGGCTGGGGGGGACTGAGGGGCTGGAAGAGCCCCGCCCGCCCTGAGGGGGCCCTGCCCTCCACAGACAGCCCCCTACCTGGGTGCTGAGGACGTCCCTCCTAACGCTTGGCTCTCCCACAGCCGGACAGGATGAGCTCCTGGGGTCGGGGGAACTGAGATGCAGGAGTCGGCGGACTGGTTCCTGTGGAGGCTCCAGGGACAGTGCTCCATGCCCTTCCAGCTTGTCCCCAAGCCCCTCCTCCCTCCTCAGAGCCGTCACTCTGGTCCTTCCATGTCACTGCCTCCTACCCTCTAGCCTCCCCTCGTATAACCGCACTGGGACCCCCGCAGCCCAGGACTCCCCGCAACTCAGGGTCCTTTCCTTCATCCCACCTGCATTGCCCTCCTGCCACAGGAGGTGACAGCCATGGTCAGGGGACCAGGACATGAATGTCTTCTGGACTTACTGAGACGACCACGGCTGTGACGACAGGCAAGGGTGCAGTTTCTGTGCTTGTCCTCCAGCCCCATCTGGGACAGCAGCCCTGCCAACAGGACACCCTTGGTCACGGTGAACACCTGCTGCCCTGACAGCCCCGGGGTCGCTGCCCTCCCGCCCTGAGCTGCGCTCATGATCTCACACTAAGCAGATGTGAGATGTTCCTTCTTCCACCCGAGCCCCACCTCCTATTTGAGGGGCTCCAAGGGCGTGGAGACTTGGAGCAGAGACGCGGTGCTGGGACCTCAGAGTGGCTGCTGCGGGGTCTCTGGAAGGAACTGTGGCTTCACTGGGAGAGGAGGTACAGTGTCTGAGGAGCAAAGACCTGTTATCCACCCAACTATAACAGGAAGGCCCGGGAACCGTGCCCAGAAAACTCGCGGAACGCTCAATCCTAAATTATCTTTGAGCAAAACATTCGCCATGTGTCACCAACAGCTCTCGGAACCTAAGAACAAAGCCCCTTCAACAAAATTAATTGTACTTCCTCGCTGTGGGCACCTCAGGGCACCCCCAGCCCGGAGAGAGGAGAGCAAGGCCACCAACCCTGTCCCCACCACACCTGTGTGTCCCCAGCTGCATGTGACCCCAGGGCCGTGGCCTCCACCTGGGAGACCTGGAGTGTGTGAACCCAGGACCCACCCTGCCCTGTCCGAGAACGACCTGACCTCACAGTGTCGTGAGCAGGGTTCCCTCCTCAGGGCCAGTCCACGGTGGGACCATCCACACAGTGGCCACGGCATCTGAGGGTAGAAATACCAAAACCCTAAACATCCACAGGAAGTTCTGAATTTTCTGACCCAAAAATGTACATTCTAAACAACAAAAACCATGCCACGGGAGCCTTGCTTTCCTGTGGTTCTCGGGAGAAACCGTCACAGCAATGGTAACCCAGAGATGTCCCTGCCACCTTACTCCCAGGCTAGATTCCACAGACAGGTAGATGCCTTAATGCCACGTATTGGAGGCTGTGGAGTAAGGGTTGGAGCTGGAGGTGGTGTCGTCTGTCACCCTGTCACTGAGCAGAGACCACGCTCAGTGGGAAGGGGGTCCTCCAGGCTCTTGGACAGTGAAGCAGGGCTGACCCAAACCTCCCTGCTCCTGTCACTATGGAAACCCCAAACCAGAGGGGACGGTGAGACCCCCTCTTCCTGCTGCTTCTGCAGTGTCTCCAGTGGGTCTGTGGCCTTCATTTCTCTGCCTGCCTCAGGGCCTAGGCCAACACACCATGCTTGGGGCCTGGGCACCTTGATGGAGGCACCAGGTGAGCATGCATGTGTGACCAGAGCACCCCAACTGCTGCTGAATAATCTAGAAGCAGGTATTGATTCTCTGAGAATGTGTGTCTGGAGTGAAATTTATTGACAGGGGTGCAGTCACTGGGGCCGAGGAGAGGTGGAGGCCATGCCCAGGTGTGGGCAGTTGTGGATGATGCAGCTGACCCAGAGGAGGGGCCTTCAGACAGTGGAGGGGGATGGTGGAGGGATGGGCCGAAGCTGGTGGTGACCCAGCAGATAGCTCCAGGTTTCTGCTGTGTGGTGGTGGCCGGGGTGCTGCTTGGAGACAGAGCTGCGCTCCCACCGGGGTCTGGTGGGTGGCAGGGCAAGTGTGTACACCAGCCTACGGGAGACCCCGTCCCACAGCAGGGTCTGCGGGGGGCATGCTGCTTGGAAGCCATCTAGCCCTTTTCACTGGGCCGACGTCTGGCTCTGAGTCGATTTTCTTCCCTTAAACTCACGTGATTAAATCAAGACCTGCATAATTAGTGACAGATTTCAGGACTGGGACTTCAGCGATCAAATTCACAAGGAACATTTGGCAACAGTGTGGGGAGCTGGTGACAAAGTTTTTGCTGCCTGTGGGCACAGACCGCACTTTGCCAGCCTCTCCCTGGAATAAGGGCCTTGCTGCGCTGGGCCGTTAGTCCCAGAGAGTAGGGGTTCCCAGGGAACAGAGCCAGCGGGAGAGAAGTAGGCAGGGCGAGCAGAAGCAGGTTCACAGTTGCGAGTATGCGAAACAGTTTATTATTGTATTATTATTTATTGTATTATTTTCCATACGAACAACTGTAAGCCTACCTTTGCCCCACCCTGTATATTTACATTTTATAAAGAGCTGGCTGTGAACACCTGAGACCCGGGGTCGGTGGGCTGGAGACCCAGGAAGAGCCGAAGGAGGAGGCGTTCCAGCCCAGCCCGCAAGCTGGAGGCCCCACTTAAGGGAGGTCAGCCTTTCTGTTCTGCTCAGGCCTTCCACTGATTGGACGAGGCCCACCACACCAGCAGGACAATTGGTTTACTTGGAGTCCAGCAACTCAAAGGCTAATCTCACCCAGAGGCACCCTCACCAACAGACCCAGAATCATGTCTGACCAACATCCAGGCACCCGGGGCCCAGTCAAGTTAACATGTGAAATTAACCATCGCCCTCGCTGTCTCGTGGTCCATGTGTCTGCGGTTTGAGTGGGGAGTCCTGTTTACTGACACATCCTGCAAGGCCCAGCCCTGAGAAATGACAGATCCCGCTTCGGGATCTGTGGGGAACCCCTGAAGGGGCCTCCAGGGAGCCAAGCACGAAGACTCGTCACCCATCCCAAACTCTGGCCCAGGAAGAAGGGATGTGGGCCTGAGCCCTGGGTGGGCAGGGCCCCTACATTAGGGACTGATTTCTCAGGAAAGAGCAGGTACAGTGGACTGAATGTTATGTTCCCCCCAGTTCATACACTGAAACCTAACCCCGAATGCGATAGTGTTAGGAGGTGGGGCCTTTGGAAGGTGATTTGGTGATGAGGTGGGAGCCCCTGTGAGTGGGATTTTAAGTCCCATAAAAGAGCCCCCAGAGAGCTTGCTCCCCTCCCACCACGGCAGGACACAGAGAAGACAGTGTCTATGAGCCAGGAAGCAGCCTCATCGGCCCCTGAGTCTGAGGGCCCCAGGAGCTTGGATTTTCAGGACCGAGAGAACTAAATATTTGCTGGTTAAGCTGCCTTCTCGGTGGTGTCCTGTTATAGCTGCCCTGTTGGCAAAGCTCTGAGGCAGGAGTCAGCAAAATCCAGTGGCAACGTCGAGCCGTGGCCGGGCCTCGTCCGGAGCCAGACCTGTCTGAGCTCAGGTCCCGAAACCTCGCCTCTCTCGTCTTCTGCTGAGAGACGGGAGGCGAGCACGTAGCAGGGGCACCCACGTCCTCTGAGGCATCAGCCCCTCCCCTGATGCCCATGCCCCTGCCACGCTGCCTAGAATCATAGTCCAGGGCCCCAGACGGCCATCAGCGCCCACGTTTGAGCAAGCTCTGCCTGTTTTTATGGAGACCCCACTGTGGACTCTTGGAGGCCCTGGAAACAGCCGGATTGGCCAACAGATAAACATAAAGCTCAGGGCATTATGTTCCCTCTATTTTCTGCACAAATTTGGCATAAAAAAAATAGGGGATTTGAGTTTTGGATCTGTGCTTATCTGAAAAAAGACCTGTGCTCCAGTGCTTAGAGTAGAAACTACAAGATTCTTTTCTGTTTGTTTTTTTAAATATATTTTTTATTTTATCATTATTATTAAATATGTTTTTATTGATTTCATTGAGGAAGGGAGAGGGGGAGAGAGAGAAACATTAATGATGAGAGAGTCATTGATCGGCTGCCTCCTGCACACCCCCCATGGGGGATCGAGGAGCCCGCACCCCAGGCATGTGTCCTGACCAGGAATCAAACCTCAATCTCCTGGATCCTAGGTCGATGCTCAACCACTGAGCCACACCCGGCCGGGGTCTTTTCTGTTTTTTATCACTTTATTTTTTAGAGCAGTTTAGGTTCACAGCAGAATTGAGAGAAAGGCATTAAGATTTCCCATGCCCTCCTGCCCCCACCTGCACAGCCTCCCCATTACCCACGTCCCCCACCAGAGGGGACGTTTGTCACAGTGCGTGGACCTGAGCCAGGGTGGTGGACCTGGGACGGGGTGGCAGGTCCTCAGGCGGCTGCTGCGGCAGCTGCCACTGAGCAGGCGATTCCTGAGCAGACACTGAAAACGAGCAGAAATTTGGGACAGGCCATGGAGTTGCAGGCGGCTTCTGGTCGAGGGAGGGTCTTTGGTGACAGCGTGTTGCCCCAGACGCAGAGTCAGGGTGTGGAGCCCAGGATGGATGCTGATGGATGAAGAAAGATGTCAGGCCTGAGAATCACTCATGTGGAAGAGCTCTCCAGTAGGGAACACAAGAGCAGGTGGGACCCGAGCGCCCAGCGGTGATCTCGTGAGCCTCCCACGTGTGGCCGGTGGGATTGCAGGTGTCAGTCAGCATGGGTTCCACTTAGTCACTGCAGGCCACTTACCCGCTGCACATCCATTGTCCTCCCTGTGGTGACGTCCATGATACCGGATGACAGATGTAAGCACACAGCCTGGACCCGAGGCAGAGCTCATGGAGGGGGCACTGGCACAGAATTCTCCCCAGGGGAACGTGCAGTGGGGCAGTAGCAAGCCCGCTGTGTACTCGCTAACTGCCTGACTTTACAGGACTGGATTTGCTCAGGAACTTGACCTAAGGACATCCATTCAGAACTGGCCACGCTGTGGGTCCTTCAGAAAACCTGGCTCATCCTGTGGGTCTGCGGGCACTGGCTGGTGGGGTGCCGTTGGCCTCTGGCTGCCCAGTGCTCAATACAGTTGGAGAAAAGGTGCCGTTTGCCTGGAAAAAATAACTTCCTACTGAACCCAGTTGGAAAGTGGGACCCCAGCACAGAAGCTTGGGTGACAGGGCCCCTCCTGGCCAGCACCCTGGTGGTTTCATGCTGTGGTCGTGGAGGCTGGGGAAGCACCCAGCCTGGCTGAGCAGAGGGAGCCTGAGCACTGCAGTTACTGAATTCCTGGCTGGGCACCAAGCAGGGGACCCCACTGCCCTGGGTGTCTGTGCCCCATGGAGAAGCCACTACGGAAACCTCCAAAAGGCAAACGCTCAGCCCTGCGGGCAGGTAGGACTCAGGCCGTGGGGGAGAGGTGCGCATGCACTCATGGACTGATGGACAGTCTCGAGAACGGAAACGTGGCCAAAGTGAATGGACTAAATGAAGAGCAGTGGCTGCCAGTGTGCCACCATCTGCAACACAGAATTCAAATTCGTGGTTTGGAGCCGTCTCTCCTGAAATGGGCGCCCTCTTTGTGCATTCACCGGGTGCTGCCCTCTGTAATCGTCTTGTTCATCTGCGTCCGTAGTGGCTGGAGCTGGTCACTCCTGCGGGACAGACAGCCCAGTAGGGCCCGGGGTTTGCAGCCATGAGCACAAGGAAGATCGCAGGGCCTGAATTCCATGGTGCTGGTGGTCCCGGTTCCCTCCTGTCCTCAGGCCCAGATGTCGCCTGCAGGGCGAGCTCACTGGGCGATGGGAGACCAGGCTCGGTCAGCCGCGGGAGGCAGAGGTGCGATGCTTCCTAAGGCACCGGTATTTATTTCTTTATGGAGACAGCACAGAACCTCGGGGTGGTGACAGGAAAGCGATGACAGCCTCTTCAGTGCAGGTGACGGGAAATGAGCACATTCCTTACTTCTGTGGAAGTGGCTGGTTCTATTTTTAAACAACCAGTTCTCTAGGGTCGATTGAATAGTCTTGCTTTTCTGTTTGCACTACAAGAGCCTTTCCCATAGATAATTGGGAAAAATAAACCTCGATTCAGCTCAAAGTCAAGTTATTATAAATTCGTAGTTAGTGAAGTGAGTTAATAAATGTTTTCTTATGGGAGGTTAAACCCAGATGAGCCCAGTAACGATGGTAGGCGCAGGTGCTGCCGGTAGGATCTCCCTGCACAGCTAGCAGAGCGCGGCTACCCTGCTGGTCCATTTGCTGGCTACACAGCGTTTCTGATGGATTGATGGAGACGTGGGCGTCAGTGTCCAGAAAATACAGAGGCAGCAAAGGCATGTGAGCAGTTTGGGGATTAATTGTGCATGAGGTGAACAGGAGAGCCTGCAAGCCTCGGGGTCCTTGAGGAAACTCTCAGCCAGAACCTCGGGCCAGGCTGCAGCCCCGGGGAGCTCAGCTGGTGCCCTCACCAATTGGCTAACATAGTGGACCCCCCCCCACATGGGCCTCCCTCCACCTCCTGGTTTAACAGAACCGGCAGCATCCTTGGCAGGGCTCCCGCCACTGAATTTTTGATTCTCTGAAAGAGTAACAAAGCCGAGGATGGACGTGTGCTGGGGGCCAGGCCTCTCCCCAGAGTCAGACACTGACCGCCTATGGCCTCTGTTCCTGAAAAGACTTGGCCCTGAGCTTCCGTTTATTTTCCCTAGAAAATAAAAGCGGGGTCAGTGCCAAGTGAGCACCATGAGGAGTCCATACTTCCAGCAATGGTTTCCAAACACTTTTCCAAAGTTGGCTTGGATCGGCTGTTACTGTCCCTTGTGTTGGAGCCTGGCCTGCCCCCGGGACTCCTCTGCCTGGCGTGGACAGCCCCCTCCAGAGGTCTCCTGGGGCTCAGCCAGCCTACTTGCCCAGTTTGGATCCCCGAGCGTGGGCATGGAGGACAGTCTGAGATGTTTCGCTGTTTGGTGGGGTTTTGTAATTGTGGATGACACCATCCACATAAGGGTTAGGGATGCCCTCACATCTGCTGTTGGGCAGCAGCCTCCCACAGCCTCATAAGTGTGTCTGTAATTAGCTCAGACTTCTTACCTTCACTGTGCGGCTTCCTTAGGGGCAGCTGACTTTTGGTTCTTGTGCCACAAGTAGTTGGAGGAGGCCCAGTTCCGATCCTGGAAAGAAAACAAATGATAAGGAGAGGACCTGGGACCCAGAGCCTCGGGCTGAGGCACTAGGGTTATGTGTGCAGACTTTGCAGGTGGGCTCCCAGGTGCTTGGGGGTCACTTGTGAGGGCACAGTGTCTGTGGCCTTTCACCAAGCAAAGGAGTTTGCCCATGGGACCAAAGGTTCACAACAGGCCAGGGCCCAATGCCCCTGGGGACACGGCATTGGTTGGGAGTCTGGTGAGGGCCCTAGATCAGGTCTGGGAGCCAGGGGTCAGGTGGGATGAGAGTGGTGGCCATGCCCACAGCGTGGGAGCTGGCACCTGTAGGTGTCCAGTGCTTGGCGACCTCAGGCCCTGCCAGAAAAGCTGGTGAGGGTGGGAAGGTGATATGTCCCCCATGTTCCTGCAGACAGGAGGAGGCACCTCTGTTCTCACGTGGTGTGGGGGTGACAGACCCCACTCACTGAAAGAATGGAAATGAGGTCCTGCTACGGCCTTTGAGGCCCCAGGTTCCTTTACTCCAGAAGCATCTGCCGGAGTCTGTTTTCTCCAAACACCCAGGACCTGGGACCAGAGCCCTCCTAGCCCCTGAGGGCGGCTGGCCAGTCAGTAGTCAGCAGGACACCCCGTCCACCCAAGTGGTCAGTCGGATGGGAGCAGAGTGATCTGGGAGCAGAAACAGTGCTGAGCTGGCTGGGCAGGCGGCATTTCAAAGACAGCCAGCTGGGCAGGGCAGGGCCACCAGGGCTGGGAGGCTGCTGCACCTGGTGCACAAACCCATGATAAACTCATGAGGGCACCTGGCCTGAGACCTGATTCACAAAAGCCCTGAATGTCTATGAAACACAAGCAAAAGCCAGAAGAGTAAACGGGGGAGACTGGGGGGGGGGGGGGGGGAAGGGGCTTCAAAACAAGGTGAGCCAGCTGAAGGCAGACTTATTTTTGACCTGGTTTTGGGCAAATAGGCCAGATGTGTCAAAGTATAATAAATTGGGGTCTGTTTTCTGGGTTAAAAGTTCCAGAAATAGCTCCCTCCAATTAACCTGCACAGCTGGTCTTAAAGGAAAGGGCCAGGGGGAGGGGGCGTTGGGGGCTCCCACAGGCCCATCTCCTCCTGGATCCACCAGGCTGGATCTGGCTGCAGGTTGGCACAAGAGGTCACTCCTGCATGGACTCAGGGTCTGCACCCTCCTCTCCCCAAACACAGTGGCTGAAGCTCCCCCCATGGAGGCTCACACTGCACCTGGCTGGGCACCTGTGCAGAGACATGGGGCAGGACCTGCAGTCAGCCCAGCACGGGGGTGTTGTCTGGGTTGTGTCTGGGGCTCTGTGTCATGGGACCACCACAGGTTCCTTGGGCTGAGGTCATGAGGCTCCTGATCAGGTGGAGCCGGACAGAGATGCCTCACTGCCCTGACCTGGTGTGGAGCTGACTATACTCACTCTCCCCCGGTCACCCACCGTCACTGAGGATGGTGGCTTCCCTCCTGAGCCCTTCCTCAGGGCAGAGGTGGGTATCTACCAGATCTGTCCCAGTACCCATGGGCCCCAGCTGTCTCTTGACTGCAAATTTGTGGCTCTGGGTTTCCCTCGAATCCAGTTACTGGCCCAGGTCCAGCAGAAAGCCCCTCCTGCTCTCTCTGGAACAACCTTTAACCTCTCAGAGCTTACACCCAACTGGACACAGTGGCTTGACAAAGTCAGGCCCCCGCCCCAGGGAAAGGTGTCCCCCAGGTTCAAGGTTGGGATTCAGAGCCCCCCACCCCCTGCCCTGCTGCCCCATGAGGCTCAGGGCTGGACTCAGAGCCTTGCCACTGGCCCAGGCAGTGTGGGGTGACCAGCGCTAAGTCTCACATAAGACTTTACCGCCCTCAGGGGATGAACAAGCAGAAATTGCTGGAACAAAACCCTCCCCAAACCTAGAAGCAACAAGCTGCAATGCGTCTCAGGTGGCTGTGAGCTCCAGTGGGTGTGTTGCAGGTGTGGGGAGATACCCCTCCCTGTGGGCATGGGAACCGAGTCTCCTCTCTGGGGGTGGGGGAGGGGGTCTTGGTTCAAATAGCAGATTCCTTCCTTCCTTCATAAATTTTCATAGATTTTCTTGAATACGTGTTGTTGCATTTGCTGCTTGCCCTTAGGACCATTTTCGGGGGCTTTAAACGGCTGTTTTTTAAAGGACTTTCACCAGTTTTGCTGGGGAGCAGGTCAGCTGAGCTCATGCCGGAAGCCAATCTCCAATTAAACCATTTCTGTTTTGTTTTGTTTTTGCTAACCCTCACCCAAGGCTATGTTTTCCATTGATTTTTAGAGAGAATGGAAGGGAGGGAGGGCGAGAGAAACATCGATGTGAGAGAGAATTGGAGAGGCTTGGTTGCTGGGCACACGAGCCCCAAGGAAGGGGGGCGTGGAACCTGCAACCCAGGTAGTGCCCTTGGCCAGGAATGCAACCCGCGACCCTTGGCGAGGGTCCGCCCCAGTTCAATCTTTTTTGCACAGGTATTGGGCGTTTCCGTGGCTAGCCCTGGCCCCGCGGCGGCATGTTTGCATGGGCTGGGTCAGGGGTCAGGGGTCAGGGCGGCCGGGGGCCATCCGCCGCCCGGACCGAGGCCTGGGCCCCCCAACACGCGTCCTCTCCTCCCCAGGGCGAGTGCTCCCACAAGTGCCGCAGCCTCTTCGTGATGGAGACCGTGTGCGTGGCCTGGTTCTCCTTCGAGCTGCTGCTGCGCTCGCTGCAGGCCGAGAGCAAGTGCGCCTTCCTGCGGACGCCGCTCAACGTGGTCGACCTGCTGGCGCTGCTGCCCTTCTACGTGTCGCTGCTCGCGGGGCTGGCGGCGGGCGCGCGCGCGGGCGGCAACAAGCTGCTGGAGCGCGCGGGGCTGGGGCTGCGGCTGCTGCGCGCGCTGCGCGTGCTCTACGTGATGCGCCTGGCGCGCCACTCGCTCGGCCTGCGCTCGCTCGGCCTGACCGTGCGCCGCTGCGCGCGCGAGTTCGGGCTGCTGCTGCTCTTCCTCTGCGTGGCCATGGCCCTGTTCGCGCCGCTCGTGCACCTGGCCGAGCGCGAGCTGGGCGCGCGCCGCGACTTCACCAGCGTGCCGGCCAGCTACTGGTGGGCCGTCATCTCCATGACCACCGTGGGCTACGGCGACATGGTGCCGCGCAGCGTGCCCGGGCAGGTGGTGGCGCTCAGCAGCATCCTCAGCGGCATCCTGCTCATGGCCTTCCCGGTCACGTCCATCTTCCACACCTTCTCGCGCTCCTACTCGGAGCTCAAGGAGCAGCAGCAGCGCGCCGCCGGCCCGGAGCCGGCCCCGCCCGAGGACAGCTCGCGCTCCGACGGCTCCGGCCCGGCCGCGGACCCGGGGGGCCTCGCGTGGGTGCGCGCGGGGCCGGCCTGACCGGGCGGGACCCTGCGCCCGGAGGCTGCCCCCGCGAGCTTAGGAGCAGGACCCCGGGAGGGACGGGAGCGGCCTGAGGGGCAGCGGCTCCCCGAGCCCTCAGGGGTCTCGCTCCTGTTGGCGGTACCCGGTCCACGTGCATGTTGCTGCGGCCGGTGAGGCCCCAGAACCGGCCCAGGCTGACCCGCCCCACTCGGAGGTAGAAAACCAACCTGCGCTTTGAGCTGATTTCCTCGAGGGCACCCCAGCCTGTCTCCTTCCTTGTGTTTGCCTTTGAAGCTCTGACTCCAAAAATAAACTCAAGGAGTCCCAGCCTGTAGCAATACCAGAAGGTCACACTGTCCCCAGGCCTCAGCCTAACCCTTCCTGGCTCTTCAGCCCGAAGGCCCTGCCTGGGAGCAGTGGGGGACGCGGGAGCACAGTGGGCCACAGTCCTGGAGGAGCAGTCTGGGAAAGGAGTTCCCAGGGGTGGGGGGACAGCCCCTTCCTGCTCCTGCCATGTCACCCAGGTGGTCTGTGCCCTATGAGAGGAAGGCCTTTCCTATGCTTCCAGCTCTGCAAAGCCCACACCCCTGCGAAGTGGCAGGCAGGTCTCACATGGTTGCTCATAGCCCCCCAGTTCCTTTGGGGGTCCAGCCCTAACCTCTCACCTCCTGTCCCCCTATCCCGCAGGGATCTTCCTGGGTCACCTCGTCCCAGTTCTCCCCTAAACGCCTCCACCCTCTCAGCTGCCTGGGGTCCAGGTACACGTTCTGGTGGTCCAGCCCTGAGGTGGTTCAGGGAGGAGCTGGGGGATGGGCCTGGGCGAGCAGTTGCTGGAAGTGTGTTGTCGCATCACCGAGGTATGAGCCTCTCCTCTAGAGACAGTGGAACTTGCCGGCTGTGGTGCTGTGCACTTCTCATGTTAATGAGCTGAGCCATGACACCTGGGACGTTGCTGCCACAGACTGTCTGGAGGGGCACCTGCATCGCTCGGCCCCACTGATGCAGGGCACTCACCCACCACCATACCTCCCAGCTTTTGGCAAGGCCCCTGGTGGGGGGACCAGAGCTGGGGGAGGCGGAGAGCAGGAGCAGGGCCAGGGTGGGGCCTCTTGCAGAATTTTCCTGCAATCGCTACTACAGCTAATGAAAGTGCCACCTCTCCTGCACAGCTTCCTCTCAGGCACCACTAGCATCCTCCCCAGAGCACAGGGGCTAGTGGCTAAGGGTGTCCAGAGGTCACAGGGAGTCAGGACCTACAGAGTGTGGGGCCCTTTACCTGGACAGTGGCCCTGCACGCACAGCCCGGCGTGTCACTCCAGTCCCAAGTACCCCTAGCCTCTCACTGGCCCTGCTCCGCTCAGGATGGGGCTGAGTGTTCCAGGGGACTGGCCAGAGACAGACACCAGGGTAGGAACAGGTGGCAAGTCCATGCTAAGTATGGGCTCTGCAGGGGCAGGCAGGCTGGGCCACTACAAGGAGCCTCAAGTTCCCTGTTGTCTTCACTCCCAGCCACACGTTAGCAGGCACAAGAACACCTGGGTTCTACCTGTTGTCTGTCAGTGTCAGGTGGACAGGGGGCCAGGGAAACAACTTGGTCTTCCCGGCGACCAAGAAACGTTCCAGGGTTCAGACAAGGATCCATAAGCACAGGAAGGTGAAGCCCGTCTCCCACTGTTTGCTTTCTCAAGGGTGCTCACGTCAGCTCATATCAGGTGGGGAAATGGATTCGTCCAGGGTTGACCAGGTGTACCCAACACCTGCCCTGACACCTGTTGCCCTGCCTGTGTGCACAGCTGGGCTAGTCAGGCATCTATCCTGGTTCCTGCAGTCACTGTCCTGGGGCTGGTCTGTTCCAGGGGAGCCTGGCTCACAGGATAGGGGCCAGAGTTGTGCCCCAGGAGGGGGTGTCAGTCCAGCCCAAGGGACATGGACACTCAGCCCAGGGGCAGAGGCCGGTGCCTGAGGCTGCACCTCCCCTGGAGACCCCTGAGGTGAAATAAGCACACAGGAACAATTGTTCGCTGTGCCCTGAGCCCCACACGACTCCATCCACGAGGTCACAGTCCTTGAGCAGTTTATTGATTTAAAATCTCTGTATGGACAGAACCCTGAGCATCCCCACACACGGGCACATTCGGTCACCACTACAGTCACTAATATTTTAATTTAGAGGCAATTACTGCTACAGACATCTCCCTTTATTTTTAAAAATAAATGTTTTCAAAGCATCTTACAGGCCAAAGAACTAAGCAGGATCCTCGCTCAGACATTCAGGAGGAGGAAACAGCTTCCAACACTTCTCACTGGCCACCACAGACACTCGAGAGCTTCAGCGCCGGCCACAGACAGTACGGACAATGCACAGGGAGCCACTCCTCCACCCAGCAGAAGGGAAACGCTGCCTGCGGGAGCCACTCGTAAGCATCTGGAGCACTTGGCCTCTGGGGTCTGGGAGCTGGTGCAGGGCTGGCCCAGCTGAGATGCTCGTGTAATACTGACAGGGAAACAAATGTGGGTGACTAGTGTCAGACCAGTGGCCCCACCACAGCCACACGCAGTGAATGAGAACCATGTGGATGGGAGATGATGGGCAGGGATGCCCATGCCAGGCCACCCCCCACCCTGGAAGGTCACTTCAGGCCCACGAGCTCAGAGCGTGGGGTGTGGGGCTGCTCAGGGGTCCCCATCCTGGAAGATGGACATCACAGGCTGTGTGCTGCAACTGCGCGCACTTCCCAGGAGAAAGGGAAAAAGCCGCATGCGGCCCGCTCGGCACTGGGCCTTCAGGGAGCCCACATGGGCCACTCACACCCTGCCATGCCCTCCAGGATCATGGAGAACTCCAGGCTCTGGTCCAGACACCCGTGAGGTTTCTCTGGCTAGTGCCCAGCTGGCACGGATATGGGCTTGTCCCCTTGCCCCCAGTGGGAGGAGGCTCATTAGCAACAGGGCCTCTGGGCCCCCTACCCAGCCGAGGGCAAAGGCTGAGTCCCAGTCCCATGAGGCGGCCACACTGAAGGTGGCCCAGGCAAGGCCACTCCAGGAACATGACCAGGACATATGTCATATGCGTTGGTGTGCCTTCCCTTCCACGTGGACACAGGACCCAGGTCACGTGCTCTGTGCCCAGCCCACCCTTCCCTGCGTGTCCTCGCCGCATGTCGCCCAGCAGTGCATCCATTCTCGGCCGTTCTGACCATGGGCCTGCGTGCTGGGGCCCAAGCTCTCCGAATGCTGCTTCTCATTCTGAGCCCTGCCTGGGTTTACAGGATGCATCCAGGCTGAGGCCACTGGCTGGGCTGAGACATGGAGAAGCCTCCAGGCCTAGCCTGCTCCGCCTGTTCCCAGGTTTGTGAGCATCTCCCAGCTTCTGCAGGTGCTCTGAAAGCAAGTGGGAGCAAGACCTGCTTTTCCATCACCCTGAAAACAACCACAGTCCCACCCATGAGGTGACGCCTGCCTCACCATTCTCCACTGAGTGAGCACAGACACGGCGTCTGGGCCCCCACCTGTCCACCACCCCAGGGGCCCACGTGGAGGACAGGTGGCCAGCCGGTGCCAGCAGCCAGCAGTCACATGTCCTTGTCCTCCAGGCCACCTCAGAGGGCCTTGGCACTGGCAGGGTGCACCGTGTGGGGGGTGGGCTTCAGGGGATGGCGGGAGAATGCGTAGGCCTGTGCCAGGATGGCCAGGTCCACCAGCACCTGCAGCAGGCCGCACACGGAGAACTGCAGGGGGGCACCGTTCAGCAGGAAGTAGGCCGTCTTGAAGGTGTCGCCACTTGTCCACATGAGTACCATCTTGATGCTGTGGAGACCAAAGCCAGGGTCAGGGGGCATGCCAAGGTCAGGGGAAACCTGGACCCCAGCCTGTCCCTCCCCAACCCTCCTGTCCTTGCTGTGAGGTCACCGCATGTGCAGGCACAGGACAGGAAGTCCCTTCAGCTGGGACCCTCAGCCTTTGGGCAGGGACTGGGCCACACAGGGCAGGCCCACAACCTCAGTTTGTCCCTCCTGGCTGCAGATGCACCTGGAGTGGGCCCCTTGGGAGAGGGGGGAGGGAAGACCACCACCTGCTCTAGGGGCCAGCCTGGCAGGGGCAGCAGCCACCCGAGAACTTTGGGAGAGCAGCCCTCGGCCACAGGGACCCACAGGACTGGCACTGGACATTGTGGCTCCAGCGTGGCTGTGCCTTGTGAACTGCAGGAGGAGCCTGGCCAGGAGGGAGTGGCCCTCTCACCCTGAGCTCTTCTACCCTGGCAGATGGAGCTCACAGCCTGCACTTGGTCCACAGCTGCGGCAGGAAGTGCATGGAATTATCCAAGTTACAGCATCAGACACCCCAGGAGGAACCTGCCCAGCAGCTGCCCACCCGCCTCACATCTGCTTTGTCCACACTGAAGTGAGGACTCAGCACTGCACCCAGTCTGTACCTCAAGCTATTATCGCAGGACTTTCCTCCATGCAAACAACCCCCATTTAGCAACTCAGACACTCTGTTAAGCCCACTCCACAATCTGCAGGTGTGCGGACCTCTGTACTCACAGGTACCATACTCAGTATTATGGGAGGTGCGCTCGGAAAACATCAACCCAAAGACACGTCTGCATTTATCTCTCCTCAGGTCCCCAGCTGAATCCGGCTCATAACTCCTTTCCCAAAGTTGGGGTCACACTGGGGCCACTCAGATGCTGGGGCACTGCGGGGGAGGGGCAGGAGAGCTCATCCCACCAATGTACACAGAAGCAAGTGCTGGGCTTTCAGCTCCCTCTTGCAGCCCTGGTCAGGCAGTCAGGGGCCATAAAGGGGATCTGACAGGTGCAGCTTGGGGCCTGGTTTGCTGACAACTAGATCGAGGCTCCCATGGAAAAGGCAGCCACCCCACCACCAGCACTCTCACAGGTGTGCTGAGTGCTGCCCTGAAACAAGATGGGGTGGGCTGCCTTTTCGCAGAGGAAGAAACTGAGGCACAGACAGGTTTAGTGACACACCCAAGGGGCAGGAGGGGCAGAGATGGTAGAGCACAAAGCTGGAGGGGTCCCGGGACCACCTGTCACTATCCAGGGGCCGCCTGCCTGGTGCCTGCCTTCCTGGTGCCCAGCTGCCCCTGGGCCCTCAACGCACAGGTGCACTCCTCACTTGGGCAAGTGCAGACATGAGGTCATCACTGGAGCTGGATTCCGCCTGACGTGCAGGGACGTTTTTAGCTGCGCAGATGCCTCACCTGGCCTCGGCCCTCAGTCAGCTACAGCATGAGGTCAGGAAGCCAAAAGCCTTGCTGAGGCCCCACAGTCAGCTGCCTGCGTGCGGGCTCAGGGAGGACAGGAGCACAGCAGCCAGTCAGATATTAACAAAGTTCCTCCTGCTGCGGTCCCTAAGGATCTGTTCAATAGAGGGACTATGAATAAGCCATGGATTCCGCTCTGAATCGGGCACTATGTAACCCTTACCCTCAGCGATGGTGTGGATGGATGGGTGGATGGGTAGGTGGGTGGGTAGAATGGGTAAATGGATGGGTGGGTGGATGGGTGTGTGGGTGGGTGGATGGATGGACGGATGAGCGAGCACTCCTCAGAGGCCCTATCACTGCTTCGAATGCCAGGGATGTCCTAACAAACACTAAGTCCAGAACTTGGCCATTGCGAGTGGCTGGGCCTAGCCTCATCCTGGGAGTAAGAGTCCTACCCAAGGAAGTGCCCCGAGGGAGGAAGCTCAGCCAGCACAGGGTTCTGATGGTGTGGGATGCCTACGCAGGACACAGAGGATCCTGAAGATGCGCCAGTTTGAGTGATGGGGAAACTGCCACCTCCCAGACCCCAGGCTGTGTTCTCCCAGCTCAGGCTGGTGACCTGGGAGCTGCACGCCCTCCTCTGGTTCCCCTCATGCTGTCCCCAACTCCAGCTGCTGAGTCCTGCACCTGACTCTCCCCTCCTCCACCCACCCAACCATTTTAATCCCGGCGCCCATGACCTCACCCTTGGCTCCAGCATTTTGCCTCCCAACTGGGCTGCCGGATCACTATTCCTAAAATACCTCTTGCCTCATCCATGGCCTGTTGAGCAGCCAGGAAAGCCCCTCCCAGACCAGTGCCCAGGAGACGAAGTCCAGACGCCTGCACCTGCCCCAGCTTCACTGCAGGAGTCCACAGCTCACCCATTTCACAGGGCCTAGGCCTTCCCCTCCTTCCAACCCATCCAGATGAAAATCCACCCAACACCCCCCCCCAAAGGAGGTCTTTATGACCCTGGGTTAGACAATGGGCGCTCGGGTTAAAACCTTTTGTGTCGCAAAGGAAAACATCAAGAAAGTGCAAAGACGATCTTCAGAATGGGAGAAAATACTAAAACCCATTAAATTGTACACTTTAAGTGGGAGATTGTATGGTGAGTTATAGCTCAATAAAGTTATTTTTTAAAGAGGTCCAGGGCTTTTGTTGAACTCTAAACACATGGAAATTATACAACATACTTCTAAATGACCTACAGGTCAAAGGGAGTCTTGAAATAAACATATGCAGTGTTATGAATGAAAATAAAACATCACACACAGCTAAAGCAGCACTGAGATGGTATTTACAGCATTAAATTCTTATATTAGGAAAAAGAAAAAGTTTTATATTAATAATTTAAATAAAGAGCAAATATTCATGAAATGTGAAACAGAAAATCAACAGAACAAGGAGCTGATTCTTTGAAAAGATCAACAAAATTGACAAATTTCTAGAAAGAAAGAATATATGCAGGGGTGGGCAGAAGTAGGTCTACAAATAATAAATAGTAATACGAGAATAAACTCTGTGTTTTGCGTACTCACAACTGTAAGCCTACTTTTGCCCACCCCTGTAAACGACCAGTAGCGGGAAAGGAGGGTCCCTGCAAACATCACGCCGACAGGAAGAGAACAGGACGAACAGCTTGACCACAGATTAAATGTGCCAGTTCCTCAACTAGCCCAAACTACCACAGCTCAGCCAATATGAAATAGATAATTTGAATAACCCTATAACTATTTAAAAAATTGAATCTGCCCGGCCGGTGTGGCTCAGCAGATGAGCATCGACCTAGGATCCAGGAGATCCCAGTTTGATTCCTGGTCAGGGCACAGGCCCGGGCTGCGGGCTCCTCGATCCCCAGCAGGGGGCGTGCAGGCGGCAGCCGATCCGTGACCCTCTCATCCTCGATGTTTCTCTCTCTCCTGCTCCCTTCCTCTCTCTGAAATCAATAAAAACATATTTAAAAAAAATTAAAATCCATAATTTAAACCCTCCCAAAAAAGAAATATCCAGGTCATGATGGTTTCATTGGAGAATTCTAGTAAATGCTTAAAAAGAATTAACACCAGTTCTGCACTATTTCTTCCAGAAAATAGAAGACTTGCCAATTCATTTTATGAAGACAGTGTTACCTAAATACCAAAGCCAAAAGAAGAAAACAAAAACTGAATATACAGAAATTCCTGAAGTACTAGCAAGTAGAATTCAGCAACGTATTTATTTCTGTTTGTTTGTACATCATGACTAAGTGAGCTTTATTCCAGGGATACAAGACTAGTTCGATATTTGAAAATCATCAGTGTAACTACCGTCAGCTAAAGAAGAAAAATCACATGATCACATAAATCATTGCAGAAAAAGCATTTAACGAAATTCAACACTCATTTAATATAAAAGCTTTCAGAAAAACAGGAACAGAGAATTTTCTATACCTAACATTATACCTAGTGGTGAAACACTGAATGCTTTCTCCTCATGACCAGAAAACCACCTCACCCACTATCCCTGCTTATTAAACACGGGCTGGATGTTCCAGTTAGTGCAATAAAGCAAGAAAAGGAAATAAAAGGCACACAGACCGGAAAGGAAGATATAAAAATGTCCTTATTTATACATAATTGTTTACATAGAAAATCCAGCCCGGCCAGGCGTGGTGCAGCGGTTGAGGGTGGACCTAGGATCCAGGCGATCCGGGTTCGATTCCTGGTCAGGGCACATGCCCGGGTTGTGGGCTTGATCAATGACTCTCTCATCATTGATGTTTCTGTCTCTCTCTCTCTTCCTCTCCCTTCCTCTCTCTGAAGTCAATAAAGATATATTAAAAAAAAAAAAAAAAAAGAAAATCCAGGATCCACAAGAAAATTCCTAAAATGAATGACCTCGGCCCTGGCTGGGTGGCTCAGTTGGTTGGAGCATCATCTCATACAGCAAAAGGTTGCAGGTTCAATCCCCGGTGAGGGAGTGTACTGGAGACAACTGATTGATGTTTCTCTCTCATATCAATGTGTTTCTCTGTGTCTCTCCCTGTTCCTCTCTCTCTAAAATCAACAAGCATGTCCTTAAGTCAGGAATTAAATAAAAATAAATAAATAAATAAATAAATAAATAAAATTAGTTCAGCAGGGTGACTGGATACAAGAGAAACATACAAATTAATTGTATTCCTATATACTAGCAAACGGAAATTGAAATTTAAAATGCAATACCAATTACAATTGCACAAAAGCAAATGAAATGCTTTGGTATAAATTTAATGCAACATGTTCTGGACTTGTATCCTGAGAGTGCATCTCGTGACACCCCACCCAGAGCTGTACACCTGTGCCACTGTGAGCAGAGCCTGCTCCCCTCGGTCCCCCACCCACACTCAGCACCTCCCTCCCATGCCGAAGCGTCACGCTTAACAGCGCAGGGGTAGCTCTCGGTCCCGGGCCTGTTACCTGCTCACAGGCTTCTCCCCACCTGTCACACACAAGCACGATGCTCACGCATCAAGAGATCGATGGACAGCTGTGTTCAAACATAACTGCTCTCTAACTGGCTGCCCACAAATGTAATCGAAAGTAAAGCAGCCAGATTTGTACCCATTTGACTCTTACTGAACATGTGTGCACCTGGTGCCAAGGAGACAGCAACAGGGCCACGTGCCTACCCACCTCATGCCCTCCGTGGACTGGCAGAGGTGGTTGCGGTACAGCTGCGGCACGCCCAGCATGGCCTCGGTCAGCACGGCCAGGAAGCCCAGGGTCTCCACGTACACGGCCGAGTCGATGGACAGGTATGTGACGTAGCCGGCAACGCCCGTGAAGGCCAGGACACACTGTAGGTAGTCTGCGAAGCTGCTCCAGTGCCAGAAGTGGTGAGGGTCGAAGTCTAGGGCGAGAGGGAGAGAGACCTGAACTAGGCATCGGGTCAAGGTCAATGTGAGGTGAGGCATGTGAACTGGGTACAAAGTCAAGGTAGTGGGAGGAGAGAGACATGAACTGGGTGAGGTCAAGGTCAGCGCGAGGAAGGGGATGTAAGCTGTGAGACTCCAAGTGTTCTTGGTGGGAGACTTCATACAGATATTAGCTCAGCATAAAGGATGCCGAACCTTTCAACTCATCCTAAAACAGCCCTGACAACCAGCCCAGTGCAGGATCACTCCAGAACCTCTGGAATCTCTTTCCTGAGTTAGAACATCCGCTCCCCCCCCCCCCCCCCCCGAGCTTTAGATTAACCACGAGTCTCCATTTCTCTACACAGGTGGTCTGGGGATGAGACACCTGGTTCCTGGGGGCCACGGTGAATCCCTCACGGGCCCTAACCCCATGCCAGCATTGGGTAGGCTGCTCCCATGCCCATAGGGTAGGGATGCCCCTTTAACAGAGGGATAGTGGGGGACTCGAGGTCAGGCAATAGGCCTCCACACCCCAGGGTGCCATCTGGGGTCATCACTGACCACCTTTTCTCTAAATGGAAGGAGAGGCCGCACCGTGGGGCTGGTCCGACCAGACGTCCCTTGGGGGCTGAGACCCAGGATGGGATGGGAAAGGGGCACATCTGGGGATCATTCCTTCCTGAGCGCGGGGCCCCGCCTCCCTAGCTGAGCCATCGGGTGTCTCCACCCGAGCTGACAGAGCAACAGAGCCCCGGCTGCTCCAATGGGAGCACAAGAAAGCCCCGTCCAGCAGGAGCCCCTGGCTTCACAGGTGGTTTCCAGGGGCTCATCATTAGGACTCCAGGCGCCCCCCACTGATAGACAGGTTATGCAACCCTGGGCTCCATACCAGGCAGCCCGCCAGCACCCCCGTGTGGCCTGTGCCTGTCAGTTCAGGTGAAGTCCTTCCAGTTCCCAAAGCAGCAAGAGGACACCCCTCCACTGGTCCAGCCCCTTGTCACTGACTAGGAGGGTGGTTCCCCAACAGTGGCAGCTCTCGGTGGCCATGGCAACGGTAAAAACCCGCTGGAGACAGTGGCGTGAACCCCGTGGCAACCACACGAACAGCCATGAGGCCTCCACATACCCCACCCTCAGGTGTCCTTGTTCTCACAAGACCCCACGTACCCCTAGAGACACCGAGAGTGCGGAGGGCTCACTCTCCTCTCACAGAAGCTGCCTATGGACCCCAAGGTCCTGTGCCCTCCCAGCCCAGTTGGCCCCCAGACGCCCGGAACCAGGGGGAAGTTGTGAATGCCGAGACTGTCCTGAAAGGCCACCCAGGGAGGGGCTTGCACACCATGGTCCATGGCACAAAGCTGCCTCTCAGGATTGGGACCAATAATTAGGGCAGGACAGCCGGTAGCCACATGGCCAGCAGCTCCTCCTTAACCAGGGTCACACCCCAGGGAGGAGGAGAGGGCCGGGTTCCAGGAGGGCCGCCCATAACTGCCACAGCGACCTCATGCCTCGGGTGGTGGCTGTGACGCTCA
This sequence comes from Miniopterus schreibersii, assembly GCF_964146895.1. Classification (NCBI taxonomy): domain Eukaryota; kingdom Metazoa; phylum Chordata; class Mammalia; order Chiroptera; family Miniopteridae; genus Miniopterus; species Miniopterus schreibersii. The sequence goes on from NC_138110.1 coordinate 83,197,591, forward strand.
CAGCTGGGATGTGAGATAAGAGGAAAGAGGAAACCCTGTGCCAGAGCAGGAGCTGGCCGCCTCCTGGAGCCCACACCTTGTCTGTGAGTCTGGGGGTGGGGGGGAGCTCGCTACAAAAACTTGTCAGCCCTGAGAGCCTGGACCCACCCATCCAGAGGCGAGCTCAGCTCCCGGGCCCCGGGGGCTCCCACACCCACCCAAACCTACACACCCGCCCACCATGCAAGCCACCCATGGGAGCTACCTCCAGACCCCAATAAAAACCATGGGGAATTCCAGGTGGTGAGGTGCGAGCAGCAAAATTAACCCATGTCCACTTCTCTGGGGAATCCCAATGGAACACACAGGAGGGAAGTGGGGACTGGAAAGGTCAGAGTGTCAGGGACAGGGAGGAGGGAGCCACATCACACTGCAGGGGTCAGGGCCCTCATGACGCCCGGGACCGCAGACCCCAAGTAACTCACCCCTTCTAGGCAGCTGGCAACTGCAAAGGATTCCCACATTCCCTTCTTCTGTGTGTTCAAACCAACAGGGAGAGACGGGTGAACCTCCTAATGAGGCAGCTCAGCGACCGCAGCAAGAGGACACTGGCGGTCTTGGCAAAGGGTCACCACAGCTGCAGAAATTAACTACACTGAGAAAAAGGTGGGGCCAGCAGGGGAAGGGACCCTGGAGACCTGAAAAATCACCATCCAAAGCAACAGCCAGGCAAAGTGTCCCTGTCAGAAACTAAGGGGAAAACCACATGAGTCCAAACCCCGAGGCCTGGTTCAGACGTGCCTCTGACAGCCGCCTGCCGCCCCCTCGCTCGGGGACTCAGCTTGCAGGGCTGCAGGGGGGCTGACCCATGACGGGCACTGAGAGCTGAACAAGGCACTTGGCACACGTGCTCTGAGTGCAGAACACACCCCTGACCTCAAAGACCTGATGCAGAAATAGAACAGAAAATACCCTGTTAATAATTGTTAGAGTGGTTACAGGATCACGTTAACATGTTTTGGTGAAAAGCAGATTAACAATAATTTCACCGTTTCTTTCCAGTTTTCTAACATGCTGTCAGGAAACTACGCACATGGCCAGCTTCCTGGCTGGCACTGCACTTCCACAGGGTGGTGCTGTCCAGAATTAATAAGGTGCCGGCTGGCCCAGCCAGGGTTCTGCCCAGGTCATCCAGAATTTCAGGGCCTGTAAATACATCCCCACCCACCCTGTTGCCCTGAGGGAAATCCCTGGTGTTTCCCAGGCTGTGGCAGATGCACAAACAACGCTGCAGCTTCAGGAAAAGCCACTGTGGCAGCAGAGGTGGGAGCCTCCCTCCCTCGTGGGAAGCCACGTGCCCCACCTGCAGGCTGGTGGCCCCGCCTGCCTCCTCGCTCCATGTGCAGGCCACAAGCTTCATGCTGCCAGGTTCTGTGTGCAGCAGGGGAGGAGACAATGCTCCCTGGTCAGGCCAGGCCCTGGCGCCAGTGAGGGGTCGACCAGGACAACAGGAGGCACAGCCACCCCCTTGGGTCCCTGATGGAGCCGGGAAGGGGCACAATTGGCAGAACAGCCAGGCAGTATTGCCGTCCAGGCAGAGTAGGGGGCACGGTCTGTGCCCATGGTGAGAGCCCATCCCAAGGAAGTGGCAGGGCTCTCGAGGGTGGACAGTGAGTCACAGGCTGGCATTAACCAGGCTCTGGGGCCCCAGCTGACCATTTACTGCTGTGTGGCTGCCTGCCTATGACCCAACCTCTCTGTGCCTCAGTTTCCTCAACCACAAAGCAGGGAAAATCACAGTCCTCTCATGCAAGAAATGAATTGGCAATTTCAAATAGAAGACAAAACAGTGCCTAAAATGTACATACTGAGTGGTCGACGTCAGCTATATTTAAAAACAAAGTCCACGAGACTGGGGCCACCTCAGTCTCTTTCCCACCCCAGGGCTGGACTCCCCCAGCTGCAGCTCCATTGGTAACAGTGATGTTTCACTGGGGTGAGATGGTCACCAACTCTCTCGGTCCCACAGCGAGGCACCTGCATCAGCACCAGTTTACGGAGAATGTAACCAAACCCAGTGAGACCTGGGGACCTACTGGCACTGGCCCTGCCCTCCACGTGGCCTTAGCCACACAAGTCACCTCCCACCTGGCAGGCCCCAGGCTCCATCCTGGTCACTATCCTGGCCTCCCAAGCTGCCATCATGCCTCCTCCCAGGGGAAGGGGCAGTGTCCTGGGCCAGGCAGTGGCTGCTCCAGATGTCTGTACATTTTCGAGGTGGCAGGACACGGAGACCCACCTGCAAGCCAACCAGACGTCCTTGCTGCTAACACTGAACAGGGGAATGTCGCAAAAACCTGAGGAGAACAGGGCTGTACATCCTTTCAAAGTGCTGCCCAGGAACAGTGCTTCCCAGGAGGAGTAACCTCCCAGAGGTGGGAGCTGGAGGCCGCACCCAGGACGCCCTGGCAGAGGCGCTAGGAACAGAAAGCGGCCCAGGAACCCAGGACCACTGGCCTGGAATTGACCCTTGGAAGCCTGGGTCAGGGCCCTACTGCTGAAAACAAGGAAGTGCAAGGGCAGGTCTGGCCAGACCCTTCCCTACACAGGAGGAGACACAACACCTGCTGGGGTCACGGCGGCCACGGGTCAGCTGCTCTGGTTGGCATTCAGTGTGGTTACGGAGTGCAAGCCCCTGATTTTAGGAAACAGACACTAAGCATTTGCTGTCATCAGCGTCGAGTCAGAACAGAAAACCAACAGAGAAGATCAACAACAATAAAGCTGGTTCTTTGGAAAAAACTCAGTAAAATTGACAAATATGTATCTAGAATGACCGAAAGAAAAAGGAGAGCGAGAGGAGACTCCAATTACTAAAGTAACAGCGAGAGGGACCATCACGGCCAACCTCACAGAAATAAAAAGAATTACAAGGGAACACTAAGAACAACTGTAACCCAACAAGTTAGGTAACTTAGGTTAAACGGACAAATTCCAAGAAAAAACTATAAACATTAACTTGGGAAGAAATTGAAATACTGAATAGACAGATAATAAGGAAAGAGGCTGCATTAGTAATTTAAATGCTTCCCACGAAGAAAAGCCCAGGCCCAGGAGGCTTCATTGGGCACATCCACCAAACATTTAAAGAACTGATAAACTTGCAAAGAGCAGTAAACAAGCCCGGGAGATACAATGTACAGTGCAGGAAACACAGCCAGCAACACTGCATTATAACCATCAAGCTCGCTTAGACACTAAAAGTGTTCCAACCACAAAAAGAAATTATGCAACTCGATAGAGGTGCTGATTCACTACGATGACAATCACAATGCGACGCATAAATGAACAAAATTAACATGTAACCTTAAATTTACACAATGCTGTACGTATGTCAATTAAAAATTTTTAAATTAATAAAGAATTGATACAAATCTTTCACAAATTCTTCAAAAAAAATAGGAGTGGAGGGAATGCGAACCACTCGTAAAACCTGTCATCCCACGGGAACAGAGACCAGTGTCTCTTATGAACATGGCACAAAAGTCCTCAGCACGTTACTAGCAAACAGAGTCTAGCAATTTATAAAAAGGATTATGCATCTTGATCTGGTGGGATTTATCCCAAAACTGCAAGGTTGGTAAAACATACAAAAATTAATCAATGTTACACAGAATAATAATGAAATAAAGGGGAAAACCACGTGGTCATCTCAACAGACACAGGAAGCACTTGACAAACGTCAACACCCTTTTATGACAAAAACACTCAACAAACTCAGTGCAGAGGGTGTTTGCTTAGCCTAAAAAAAGGCATCTGTGTAAAATCTGTCCTGCTCAACGGAGAAAGAGCAACCGCCTTCTCACGACGGCCAGGAGCGAGACAAGCCTGCCCCGCCCCCCCATCACCGCTGGCCAGGGCCACTCGGCAAGGAAAGGAAATGAAAAGCAGCCAGACTGGAATGGAAAATGAAAAGCACAGGGTGTCCCAAAAAACATAAACACACTTTGATAGCTGGTAACTCACTCAATTTTGAAAATGAACTGTATGTTAATAAACACTGACTCTGCAGTCATTCGAAGTATGTACACGTTTTTTGGGGCCACCCTATACTAGCAGATGATACGACCTCGTATATAGAAAATCCTCAAGTGTCCACTGAAAAGCTACGACACCTAACAAGCGATTTCATCAAAGTGGCAGGATACAAGGTCACTGTGCAAAGGTAAATTTTATTTCCACGCAGTAGCAATCAATCCCAAATGAGGTCAAGAAAACAAACCCGTAGCATCAGAGAATTAAATATTGAGAATAAATTTAACGTAAGAATTCCAGAACTTGTACCCAGATCATCTCCTTGCTTCCTTCTCTAAGACCCACTCGCAGAAACGGGCAGGCGCCTGGGGACTCCTTCATGCTTGGGAACAGCAGCGACGGCGGGTTAGTCGGCGGGAGCTGTGGCCACACTGGGCGGAATGAGCCGCATGCATGGTCAGGGTGCAACGCGGGTGATGGGGTGACAGGGGGACAAAGCAGCCGCGAGATGAAGCACGAGCGGGCGGCCTCATGCGGGGTGGTACCTACCCAGACACGGGCGCCGGGGAGGGGCTCTGACTTCCCCATCCTCATTACCTGCAGCCACATTTAGAGAGACAGAAAGGAAGACAAAACAGACGATTTAACACAGATGAGCAGCGTGACTCAGCCCTTCTGCATTTCTTTTTAAAAAACGGTCGGGACAGGAAGACCACAGACTCTGGTGTCTGCATCAGGAAACCCACCTTTAAACTCTGTTTCTCCAAACCTGCCCCCTTTCCAAATAAGTGCTTAGAATACAGGGAGGAAATTGGGGGCCAAAAATGAGAAGCCACCACATCTTCATCTGACTGCTAAGGTCAGAGGTGGCATCTGCTGTCACCAGAGTCTGCTTCTGCTCCCCCGGACGCTGGTCTGTGTGCAGGGCTGGCTGCCACTCAGCCCCAGGGCTGCTTGGTCAAGCTGTTTCCAGAGGACACTCCCCCCCAGCTGGTTCAATACATGAGGGTGAGAAACGGGCAGACAGTGCTGTATCCCACCAAGGTGGCCCAGCCCAGCAGCGCCTGTCAGGGGTGATGATTGAATTCCAAGGCGCCCTGCTCCCGTCCCTCGCCCACCAGCAGCCCACCCCAGCTGAGACCTCCTGACTGCACTGCCCAGGACAGCAGACCAAGACCCTGGCAGACACGGCTGGCGCAGAGCCTGCAGGTGGGGTCCCTGCAGGTGGGAGGTGGTGAAACAGAAGAGTGAGACTCCAGTGAGCCGCTCTGATCACAAAGCAGAGGTGGGATCAAAGGTTGTGTCATCTGCCCCAGGCAGTGGACTCACCTAAAAATGGAAATTGGCAAGTGAACAGCTAAAAGCAAACACCAGACCAGCTTTTTTTTATTTAGACCAATTTCACCTTTCATTGGCACCCTGTCTAAAGATAAAGGTCCCAGATGGGGGGGGGGGGGGGAGAAGGGAGCTGCAGGCGAGAATTCAACTTAGCTCCTGTGAAGTTCAGACGCAAACAGCCTTTTTCTTTCTCATGTCCAGGCCGGATCAGCCGAAGCTGACAAGCTCCGCATGCTGAACAGCAGGGTGCAGCAGCGGAGGCCTGCGAGGGGCACATGGCAGGTACCCGGGCCCGAGGAGCGCGAGGTTCAGGGTGGGAAGAGGCCCAGCCGCCTCGGACCCCTCCCTGCTACCTAAGGTTTCCCGGCTGGAAAGCAACACCATCTGACCTGTGTTTTAGAAAAACCTTTTTGTGTGGGACTGGAGGAGACAGACGTTAGACATGTTCTCAACAACACTGTCCTTCCACAGATCTGCCCCAAACACGCTCCAGGCCAGGCCCACATTCTCCACCGACCTCACCGCTCCCCCTAGGATTGTGGGGGGCGTGTGGCCACACCCTTGCAGAAGGGAAGCTGCATGATTTCCAAGACTAAATCTTTAAAAAGATGCAGTATCCACCCAGTTCTCTCAAACAAGCCCCTTGAAACCTGGGCCATGTTGTGTGGATGCCCAGGCCACATGAAGAGGCCATGTGTGGATGTTCCAGGAGAGAACCCACTGATGTCCCAGTGAAGGCCAGCACCAACCTCAGGCATGTGAGCAAGGGGTGAATGAGGGAGAGGGAGAGAGAGGGAGAGGGGGGAGGGGAGGGGAGGGGAGGGGGAGAGGGAGAGGGAGAGGGAGAGGGAGAGGGAGAGGGAGAGGGAGAGGGAGAGGGAGAGGGAGAGGGAGAGGGAGAGGGAGAATACCAAGGCCATCCCTGCCAGGCTCTGCCCAGATGGCAGATTCCTGAGAACCCGGTGCCACTCATTCAACTTGCTGGCAAAATGTGGTTCCTCGTGGCTGGAGGACTGGGCTCCTGTCCCTACTGGCTGCAAGATGAAGGCCAGTCCCATGGAGAACACGCCCCTCCCCTACCTTTAAAGCCAGCAAGAGTCAAGTCCTCTGTCCATCTGTCCATCTCCACCAGGCCTTCCCCTTTCCTCTCTCACTCTCAGGGCCCTGTGACACCATCCAGCCCACTCGATAACCCAGAGAATCCCACTCGAGGCCCCACCTTGATGACATCTGCAAAGCCCCTTGGCCACAGAGGTGACACATCGCAGGTTCCCATCTGCTTACCAGAGGAGGTCACTTGTTACTGTTCAGACTCCAGCCCTGCCCCTGAAAACTGAGATTCACTATTTTAACTCAAATCCAGATAACAGAATAGAAATACTGCTTTTGGAAGAATTTACCTAGAACACTGGAAACGGAGAGAAATGATCAGATGTCCACCATCCCACTCACCTCATCAAGAACCCTCTCCTAAGGGAGGTCCCCTGAGGAGGGACATCGTCCTGCTCACGGTGCCCACTGCCCTCACCTGTGCCAACCTGAAGACCTGCTGGCAAAGCCCGAGGGATGGGGAGCGTGGATGGCTGAGGAGGCACTCCTGCATCTCAGCAAGGTCACTCAAAGGCAAATCTCAAATGCCACGTGGCCTGGAGGCACCCACAAGTGCTCTATCTGGCAGCCTAGATTTCACGCTCCTTCAGACAAGGTCACAAACCTGCTCTTGGGTTTCACAGCCAGAGGCAGAGGCGCACAGAGCCCTCCCAGTGGCCTCTCCTCTCTCCTGGTGAGGATGGGAGGCACTGAGACGCCCCCCACTCTGCCCCGGTGCAGTCGGCCAAGCGGTCGGTGCCAAAGTAAAGACGAGGTTCCAAAGGGCACAGATCACAGTGAGAAGGGGCAGGAGCCGTGGGAGCAAAACGCCTTTGTCCCAGAGAGATTCAGAGCCCGGTGCGTGTCCTCGTGAGGGTCCTGCTCACAGCAACACAGTCAGCACCAGCTAGGGGTGATTCCCAAGTTATGACAAGGGCTTGGGGACAGATCCGCTGAGGAGAGAATGGCGTCCACGGGGAGAAAGAACACGGCAGCCAGGAACAGGGTGGTCGCCTCAGACTTTAAGTGACATTGATTGGTCCAGGCCACGCTTCAGAGCGGGAGGCTGACCTACTTTCCACCAAGATGGAAATGAGCAGACGTTTCTCTCACTCCAAAGACAGGAGACACACAGGGGAGGGAGGGGTCGCAGGGGAGATGAGCCTCAGGGACAAAGCACAGACACGACCTCACGTCCGCAGGCGTCCCAAACAACACTCTGAGAAAATGCTTCTCTAAGCAACATCTGGGACTAAACACAAACACAGCTGCACACAAAGTCAAAGTGACAGCTGTCGTCATCTAATAATTAGAAAAACCAGAAGCAAGGCATTGACCCTCCTGCGCACGAGAAGCCCACCGCCTGCTGTTCACGCGGAGGCCAGCTCAGAAGGTGCGTCTCCAGGGGAAAAGGCAGAGACAGAAGAAGCCTCTCTAGTCCGCGAGCCAAAAAGAGCCCAGTGGCAGCGTGGGCTGGGCCTGTAGTTCCTACCGCCCAAGTCCACACACCCAGGTGGCAGGGGCCCCACCTGCACCCACAAAGTCCCGGTTTTGGGAGCATTTTTCACGAAGCATGTGAGAAAGGACCAGTGAACTCGGCTGCAAGGAACCAGTTTTATGTACAAGCCTCACAGAAAGCCAAAGATAAAACTGCCTTTTCACCAATGTCCTGACCTGGTCCAGTCAGAGAGAAGCTCAGCTGACGGTGACTCCTGTCAGACTCAGACTCTGACTGCAGGCAAGATCCCAATGAGAAATAAAACATTAGGATCAGGTATAGCTCACCCAGATCCAGGGAAGAAGCTGTTATCTTGGATTGTTTCACACTATAAAATGTTTAAGTCATGTCTTAGACTGAAAACACGAACATCAGTCACAGGTAACAGTGCCTGGCAGTGATGCTGGGCTGAGGGGCTCTCATTCCACCCCAGACAAGACAAGCTTTGTTGTTTTAGTGGCTTTATCCCAGAGTTGCCAGTCACCCACCTGTGAAGAACCGGCGCTTGACATTGAGCTCATTGGCCACACGGACTTCGGTGCACAGCTTCAGCATCAGCAGCATGGTCACGATCATGACGACACTCTGCCAGAGCAGCGGGGACTCGAAGTGCCTCCCGAACCTGGAGGCAAGACCACAGCATCAGGGGGGGCGCCAAGCCAGGGGTCACCCACGCCAGCGGCCATCCATGCCAGCGGCCATCCATGCCAGAGGACACCCATCCATACCAGGGGGTGCCCACACTAGGAGGACACCACACCAGGGGCATCCACACCAGGGGCTGCCCTCACCAGGGGCCTCATCTGCACTCTGGGCCCAGGGCTGACCAGGCGGGACAGCCACATCCACCGTGGCTGTGGCTGTGGCTGTGACTGCCAGGCTCTAGACTCCACAGTGGAATGGAGCTCGATGCAGAGCACCTGAGGCATCTGGCATAGCAGGATACCACCCCCTCACCCCCACTGACAGGGTGGGACAAGCAAGGCTGCTGAGCCAGGCCTGAGTGAGGAGAAGATGCTGCGGAAAGAGGGGTAGTGCCCGGGGCTTTCTCAGCCAGAAGCACAGACATGGGTGGGGGGTCTGCCAGGGGCTGGCTCCTGCTTACCACAGCTCCCAGTTCCTCTGGCCCCCTGGACCCATGGCCTCAAGCTGTCTTTTCTATAAATTGCTGGTATAACCCCTAAGGCTGTTTGAGAACATTTCTAGTCATTTCTAAGAACTGGACCCTACTGGCTACCTAGTTGATCCAGGGGGTCAACTGACCCATAGGTGAAGGTAATAGGAGGGACAGTGAAGGTTCCATGTCAGGCAAGCAGCCGGCATCAAAATAAAATAAGTCAGATTAGGGAACCCTCCCACCAAGGTCATTCCCAGCTATAAGGCTGACAGTGAGCAATTTGGGCCATGATGTGGAAAAGGCCAGTTTCGTTTTCTAGATGTTCAACAGAAACAATAAGTAACTAGAGCAACGGTGGGGAAAATATCAAGTTCACGCTTTTCCTTACACAATACACCAAGAATCAAATCTAGACAAACTTGATGTTCACAGTAAAAATAATACCATTTAACATGAGTGACAGGGAGCACAGGTGAGTGCTTAATTGATTTTAGGATGAAGGCTGGCTGAGAAAGACACAAAACTTCAAAAAGCACAACTTTCCACGAACAATACACAAGGAACAAAATAAATATGAAACAAAGTTCAACATCATTAATAATTTTTTAAAGCTAAATAAAATAGAAAGATACCATTTTTTACTTATGAAATTAAACTTTTTTTCTTCCTTAAATAGTCTGTGCTGGCAGGTATGTCATGACAGCACTTCCTCTCCTGTCCGAGAATGTGGTTGGCACAGCCTCTTCTATTACAGAGAAGCCAGTCGAAGCAAGTTCTCCCCTGGTTGCAGCATACCTTTGTCTCACCCCTAGGAAAATACACATTGCAGAGGACGTGCAATGTTCTACCAAGCTGAAGCAAAAGTTTCTATAGGGGACACCTCCTCTACCTTTCAAAGTAACAGAAAAAAATCTCAAGTGGAAAAGAAGTTTTGTTTCCACTTCTCTCTGCGGCCTGAGTGTCATGATCATTAGTAGCAGAATGTTACCACATCTCTGATACAATGTTACTAAATCTTCAGTACAGTGTTACCAGACCTCCCATACAGTGTTGCTGCATTTTCAAAACAATGTTACTGCATCTCTGATACAGTGTTTTCATCCAATAGGGATGGGGCTTGGAATTACCTCCATGAATGCATGAGGCTCTGCAGCACCATCTATGCACCCTGGCCCCCTCCCTCCCCTTCATTTCTACAAAATCACAAGCCTGAAAATATTAGGTATGAGGTATCACTTAGCTCTTGTCCCAGCTTCTAATACCACAAAGGCCAAATCCTGTACATTAGCATTTTATGGAGTATGATCTGCTGAATGCTAGTTTTACAAAAGGTTGGTAAGAAATCAGAGCATAGGCAAGCGTTCCCCAAGTTTCAGAAACCTGGGTTTGCATAGTGTGGTCAGCCCCTCCTGCAGAGCCACTCATAACCTGGCACCACAAATCTCTCACAGGGCTTCCCAGTAGGACTGGAGCTCTGAGGACTGTGGTCCCAATCAGCTTTGGGAAATGTGCTCTCCAGTGATCCTAATTGTAGCACTGTTCTGGTGTGGACCCAGTTTCCGCCTCTCCTGGAGCCTGTCACAGCCCCTGACCTGTGTTCTCCCTTCCCATCACCCACAATCTATGTGTATACAGTAAACTCTACACAGTGCTTTCACTAAAGTGTAAACCGAAGCATCTAGCCCAGTGTCTGGCACATGGGAAACCCTAAAAAAAATCTAGATCAAATGGACTGCTCACCCATGAATCCTGGAGAGACACGGGGTGAGAGGATATGAGAGAGCATCTGTTTTGCCCTCAGAGCAGAGGGGTCTCAGCACCAGGTGGGGAGAGATGTGCACATCAGGACAAGTTGTAAATGGAGGTCTGCCCTTCTGCTGCTGTGAAATGAAGGAAAGTGCACCCCCAGGCCAGTGTACCCTGTCCTAAAGGAGGGACCAGCACCTCTGCCAGCCCTCCCTTCACCCCACACATTTCCGAAGCTGTCTGGAATGCTGGCTAAAGGCAGCTCTGTGTGCTCACATGGTAGCCAGTGACCCAGGTTCCCTGAAGTGACCCAGAACAGTTCAGAATGCTGACTCTATGGCAAAAGGACCAATCAATGTGCAGAAATAGACTTGCCAGTGGACCCAGGTTAGAATCCCACAAAGGCTGCCCTGTGCTGCATTAGGAGAGAGCTCAAGACTTTCTCAAAGGCTCAGGCCCTGCAGTGGAGAGAGAGCATGGAGTCCAAAAGCATCAAATGCCAGTTAAATCCAGAGGCACTGATGAGAAGATGGTTTAACTTCTGACTTCTCTAAACCAGGTACTAAGATATAGATTAGAAATTCTATTTTCCTTTTGCAGTTTAGAATGACAAGCATAACAAGGGGAAAGCACTCTAAATGGAACTGTTTTCCCATAAGGTAATCCAACCCCAGGAGTTCCCGCCACTGTTGGAGAGAACTAATCCCACAATAAAGGGCACGCAGCCCCCACCCGACACAGGGCCTGGGCGCGGCTCCCAAAACCCCGTCCAATGTCTTCAGTCAACAACAGTGTCAGACAATACATTTCACCTGCTCCTGTTCAAGCTTAGACTTCAGGCCATTTTAGCAAGGGAAGCAAGGTGTTTCGCCTCGCAGGACCCTCAGCCAAAGGGAAAGGAGGAATCTTCAAAACTCTGTTTCAACTTGTGCTAAACAAAATAATCCCTGCTTACCCCTCCCCGGAAAGTGGGCTCCTCGTGTGACTGATTCACCAGTTCACCTTTAAAAAACCCCCAACAGCAGCAAAACTAACACCCAGGGGAAGGGAATCAGGGTGGACTGAGGCCTGGGATGGACAGATGCACAGAGCAGACAGAACTTCTGGGCTTGGGAAATTCATATCTTGACTATGATGGTGATTACGGGGTGGGGGGAGGAGTGTTCCTCAGAACTCATCAAACTATCCATGTGAAACAGGTGATTTTATTTAATGAAAATCATACCTCAATAAGATTGACTTAAAACCAATCAGCAAAAATGCATCACCAAAAGTCACAAGAGGGAGCCTGAAGGCCTTCTCCCGCCTGGGCACCAGGACTCCCCTCAGCAAGCTTCCTGACGGGTCTGGGACCACCCCATGGAAGGGAAGTTCCAGGTCTGGAGGCCTCAGGATGAGCTGAGACCTTGTCTCATTTCCTCTGAACATTCACCCTCCCAACCACGTCTGGCTTCAGCAACTGTTAAAATTCATTTCAAGTTCCTCACTGGAATGCAAACGATAAAAGGAGGAAGCTGGGCGGGGAGGAAGGAAGCAGCAGTCTTTTAAGTACCCAGAAAGTGGGCTTCCTATCAAAAATAAACAAACCGGGCGCGGGGAAGCTGAAGGGGCCCCTCCCGCCACCCCCAGTGCCGCCCGACGGGCTAGCTGCCCTCCTGAGGGGCTCCACTGGCCAGCGGAATGTCCTGCCTACTGGCCACTGCGCTTTGTTCCTCACATTCATCTACTCAGTTGTTTTCTCTCCCCTGGTCGTCCTGCAAATGCCCTGCGTCAGGGACCCCATCCTGGGGGGCAGCGTCTGACAGACACCTGAGTGCCACGAGTGGGGACTGAGACCTGCGACCACCAGAGAGGTTCTCCACTGGATCCCACCATTTTCTCTGGGAAATAATCTCACCCGTGTCATCAGCTCCTTCTCAGAAGTACAGACATCTCCACCCCCGGGGCTCGCTCGAAAACCCCAAAATGGGGAAGCCATTCTCTGGGAGCCCACAGCAACAGGGCCCTGACGTACCAGAAGAGTATCCGCAAAATGTTGGCCATCAGGAGCACCAGGCACACGTAGGTGGAGAAGCCCTCGGCGTTCTGCGTCCTCCGGATGTCCCGGTACTGCGGGATGTAGGGCACCACCCCGCCGAAGACAATGGCCCCCGCCGCCCCCCAGGAAACCAGCTGCTGCAGCGGGACCAGAAGCCAATCCAAGCCCTGCGCGTCCATCGCGGACACCTGTGCCCCGGCCAGCGGGCTGGCGACCACCCGGCCGAGCCCCTCCGCTTCCACGGGCTCCTGGAACGCGCGCTGTCAGCCCCACATGGCCGCCACCCGAGCCTGGCGAGAGAGACGTGGAGAGCTGGGGCCGGGGCCTCCAGCAGGGAGGCGGCGCTCCGCTGGACACCGCGAGGCGCGCGGGGCTCCCGGCTGGGGCGCGACCCCCCCGGACACGCGCGGTCGGTGCGCCCTGGGCGCGCGCAGCGGCGTCGCTGGGGGTCAGGGCGCGGACGCGCGGCCCTGGGGATGGCGGAGTCGGTCCGGGGAACTCGGTCCTGGCGACCGGTCCAGTGACGCGCGCCCCGCGCCCCGCGCCCACGCGCCCCGCGGATTCCGCGCGGGCCCTCACCAGCCGCGCCGGCTCCGCGCGTCCGGCAGCGTCCGTCTGTCCGCCGTCCGAGCCCCAAGCCCCGCCTCGGCGTGACGTCACAATGCCCGGCCCCGCCCGCGGGAGGGCCGGGCGCCGGCGGGTCCTAGAGCGCGAGGCCGGCCGGGCAGGTGGGGACCCGGCGCCGAGCCGCCTGCCCGCGGGGCCGCCTTTTCGGGGCCAGGTGCCGCGTGCACGGTCCTCGCATGTCCCCGGGGGCCGTGTAGACCCGGCGCTCGGCCACCGGGGGCGGAGGGCGGGGCCCTGTCGTCGCCGGCGGTCGGCGCGCGGCCTGGGGCCCCTCCGGCGGGGGCGGGGAGGGCGTGGGCAGGGGCGCCACCCCGCGTGGGGTCCGGGGAGCGGGCCCAGGTGACTCCAGGGGTCCCCCCGCGCGGTCATTCTCTGGCGGAGCCGGGGCCCCATCCTGAGCTAGGGGACACCCCGGAGCAGGATTCAGAAGTTCGGGAGTTTGCCGGGGTGGGGCGGCGGCTCTTCTGGGGACGGAGCCGGCCCGCAGCCCGCAGCCGCCGCGGGTCCTCCGGCCTGAGCACGCGTGTCAGAGGCGCCGTGACCGCTCCCGCCGGGCCGCGGCTCTGAGGTGGCCAGCGGCGCCCCTGCACAGCGACAGGAAATGGGAATTTCTGAGCCCCGCTGACCCGGCGACCCCGGCCCGGGACGCAGATGCGGGGGCTGGGAGCGGGGCCCCGGTGGGCTGCGGGGCCGGGAGGGGGCCCCGGTGACGCCGGCCAGCCCTGGGCCTGACCCCGTGCAGCTGGCGCTCAGAACCCCCGGAATTCTGTCTGCAGAGGAGCCCCGCTCAGGGCACCCCGAACTAGGGCAGGGCGGAAGCACCCCAAGAGGGAAGGCCTGTGGCCGCGGGCACACACCTGGCCCCGGCTCGCCCCCACTCAGGCTGCCAGCTTCCCACCCGGTGGGCTTTGTGGGCAATCACGACAGTCACAGCCTGGCCGAGAGCAGCGCCCCAAGGAGCGCGGGGCGACGGGCGTCGGCGCTGGAAGAACACGGGGTGTCACTCCGCCGAGGCAGCTTCAAGTTTTTCTGGGTTCTCGCGATTTTTTATTTAAATCCTTGCCGGAGGCTGTTTTTTCCACCGCTTTTCAGAGAGCAGAGGGAGAGGGAGAAGCGTGGGTGTGAGAGAACCACGTGGATGGGCCGCCTCCCCCGGGAGCCCCCGCGGGGATCACGCCTGCAGCTGAGCGCGCCCCGGGCCGAAGCGACACGGGGCCCTTGGGTCGGGGGCCCACGCTCTAACCACTGAGTGAACTGGCCAGGGCCGGGCTGTCACAGCCAGAGTGTCGACCAGACATGACGGAGAACAGCCGGGGCTTGAACAGGAAAAACCCAGCGCAGAAGGAAGCAGGACAGGGCTGGGGAGGCGGAGGCGGCCGCTGAGCGCCTCCTGCCCCTTCTGGAGGTCGGAGCAAGGGCACCGGCTGCCCTTCTGGCGCTGCATCTGGGGCAGCTGCTGGCCCTGTTTTCCTGGCACATGTGGGCAAATTGGTGGCCAGCCCACAGCCACCTGCTACTCTGGGCCCGTGGGGCGGGGGGGCACCCACACCAGGGCGCACCTCCAGGGCCCACTGAAGTCTGGGCAGCCTTGGAAGCCTCTGGGGTAGCCAGGTTGCAGTCACTGTTTTAAGATCCACACCCAATACAGGAAGTCCTCAGGACTCAGAATAATTTGCTTCCAGGAAAATGGCCACTTACTTTCAGTGCAGCCAGAATTGCATTGTAAATAATAAGTTTAAAAATAGTCGATAAGCCCTGGTCAGTGTGACTCGGTTGGAGACTCCTCCCCTGCACCAAAAGGTGGTGGCTTCTATTCCCGTCAGGGCACATACCCAGCCTGTGGGTTCAATCCCCAGTCAGGGCAACTGATCCCAATGTCTGTCTGTCTCTTTTTTTCTCTCTCTCCCTTCCTTCCTCTCACTAAAAAAACTAAAAATAAATAAAAATTTAAAATATAGTTGATATTACGTTAAAAAAGGAAAGCTAAAATTATGAAAATATTGCAACTATTTAAAAATAAAAAGCAAAAAACCTATACTAGTCTGTTACCCACATCTGCACCCCCAAAGAGCCCCTTTTACAGAATGTTTGAGAATTTGCAAACATGCAGAAGTAGAGGTAGCAAAGAACCCCGTGTCCATCACCAGCATCAGTAACTAGAAAAGACCTCTTTTAATGAATATAGAATAAAAATTGAACGCGTTAGTCTAATTGAAAGAATTTCTCCCTTTCTCAGTCGTAACAGTGCCTCTTAGAGTCAACAGCATCTTAGATCAAAGGCCTTAGAAACGAGACCATCACATCCACTCCGGTGTCGGGTGGTCCCCTGACATTTACTCTTCACAGGACAGGATTTCCTCTTACCTTTCGTCACTCTATGATGGTCTCATCTATCAAAATTAAAATGTTAGTTTTCTAATTTAAACTTTAGTCTCCTGTTTTGCCTCTGCTATTATGTGTCTTTTTCAGACTCTTTTCTTCCCCATGAGCATCCTGCACCAGTGAATCCGTTTGCTTTCTGGGGCTTCATAGCACGCCTTAACATTCCCACCCTGTAATTCCCAAGGTCGGTGGCATTAGAGGATTTCGCCCCGAACCCGTTCCTGAAATGTAATGTTCTTAACAAAATGGGTTTCTGTTGAGTGATTCTTGCTTCCATATTAATGAGTTTGCTGCCCACAGATGCAGGACTAAGAATTTGATCCCTAACTAGGCAGCGTAGGTGAAAACCCATACAGATGCTCGGTGTAAAATGACAGATCCTATTTCTCCAGTAGAGATTGGTTCTCAGGGTCATCAGAATTTCTGAGGAGGTTCCCATTTGGCCAGAGATTACAGTTGAGAAATATATTTAAAAACACAAAGGGAGAGGGAGAGAGAATCAAGGATCCTGGAGTTCTTAGCCTACAGTTTGGAGAGTTAGCTGGGAAGATGTACTTTTAGAAAGATACATTGTAGTAAAATATACATTACCTCATATTTACCATCCTAACCATTTTTAAATGCACCCATCAGTAGCATTAAGTATATCCATATGGTTGTGCAGCCATCACCACCATCACCTCCAGGATGTTTTCATCTCTCCATACAAGCTCTGCACCCATTAAACACGAACTCCCCATTTCTCCCCCAGCCCCGGCACCCACCGTCTACTTTCATTATGCATTTGATGATTCTAGGTACCTCATATAGTGGAATCATACAGTACTGACCCCACTTGTGACTGGTATATTTCACTCAGCATCACGTCTTCAAGGTTCATCTGTGTTGTAGCAAGTGTCAGAACTTCCTTTTCTAACTGAGTGATACCCCCTTGTATGGACAGACCACATTGTTTCTTCATCTGTTGGACACCCGGTTGTTTCCTTCTGCCTTTTGACCACTGTTAATACTGCTATAAGCATTTGTGTACATGTTTTTGTGTGGACACAACACATTTTGTCATTCCTCTTGGGTCGATACCTAAAGGTGGAATTGAGGTTTTATGGACCAGCAGGCTATGTGCTCACTGGCTGTGCCATTTCCCATTCCCACAGCAATTTCGAGGCTCCAGATTTACCCCCTCCCGCCAACACCTGGTATTGTCTGCATTTGACTGTAGCCACCGTGGGTGTGAACTGGGATCTCAGTATGCTTTTGATTTGTATTCTCCTGATTACTAACATGTGACCGTGTTTCACAAACACATTCAGCATCCAGGTGTCCATGTGCTGTGACTCAGCTAGACACCTGGGACACTGGGGTGACTCAGACAGACACAGCCCTGCCCCACAGAGCTTCAAGTTTAAAGGGGTACAAAACAGGTCACCACCCACAAACTGATCCAACAGCTCCCACCCAGACAGGCCTTAAGCACACCAGGAGGGAGTGGGGGAGGGGTTCCTTCCAGATATTTGTAAAACCCAAATCCAGATGCAAGTGTTGGTGGTGTGTTGGGAATCGGTCACAGAGCATGAGATTTTTAGCCTTGAAGTCACCCACAGATGTGGCAGAGATTCAGAGTTGACAGTCTCCAGGATGGGTGATTACAGGGCCCAGTCCCCAGGGCCTCCGTGACCCCCCCATTCAGAGAAGTGACATGGATGGAAAATGAAGGCAGTAGACAGTGGGTGCCAGGGCCTGGGGGAGGGTGAGTGAGTGTTTAATGGGACAGTGGTTCGGTTTGGGCAGATGAAAGCATTGTGTGGGTAGACCGTGGTGAATGTGCCTAATGCCACTGGGCTGTGCACTTAAAAGTGGCTAAGATGGTACATTTTATGTTGTGTATATTTTATAATAATACGAAGAGGACAAGCAGGAGGAGGGGGCTTGCCAGCTCTGTGGCTACCTTTTTCTTCTCCAAAGTGATGAAAAAAGCAAAGCAGAGCTGTGACCCTAAGACCAGAGGCCTTGTCCCTGCACAGGGTCCCAGATCCCGCCCCAGGGATGGTGACAATGACCTTCAGGATGGAGCCGCCACCCTCACCTGGCCCTCACCTCCCAGGCCTTTTCCCAAGACCTGCGGGGCAGCTTCTGCGTCTCCCCACTTGGGCAGCCCCGCCCCGCCCAGGAATTCACCCTGGCACCTAAGTTGCTGGGCGGCTGCAGCACCTCCAGACTCTCAGGTGTTCCCTCTGCAGCCGAAGCGCTGCCCGCGACCAACGCTGCCGGGACCAGAGAGGGTCACTGCCGCACTGACACGCCAGGGCCACCCGGACCCACCCGGACTGGGGCCCACCCCACGCGCCCTGGGTCCACACGGACGCGCAGGGACGCGAAGACCCCGGGGGCGCGCTGCGGCCGCGGCGAGTGGGGGCCCCGCCCCCTCCTTGCCTCCACCTGGCCCTCTGGGGGCTCGACCCCCTCCCGCTGGGGAAGGGGGCTGGGGCGGGGCAGAGACCGCCCGCGGCGCCCCCACCCACCTCCTGCAGGCAGAGCGGACGGCTAGTGACCGCGAAGCACCATTTAGGGCCGATTCTCAGTCTGTTGAAAAGAACTTGTCAGATGTTGTAGGTACTTAAACCTACATTTTCCTGACGAAGGTAAAGCCGCCGACAGGAGGAAACAGTGCTGACCGCGGGCCGCTCTTCACGCGGAAACGCAGGTTCCAGACCCGCCCCCGCGCCCCCGCTTCTGGAGATGGGCTTGTGTGAGGAGAGAATTACACCCCAACAGCGCGCGGCTGCACTTCTAAGCTACGAGGCAACAAGCAAAGGTGTCAGCGAGGCGCCCAGCTAATGAGCCCAGGGGCCGAGGGCCGAGTCCTGCGCAGCGCCCCGAGAAGGCCCGGAGCCAGCGTGGCTCAGGCGGTTCCTGCCGTCGCCTGGACGCCGCGGCCCCCCCCCCCGCGGGTGCAGGGGCGCGTGGGGGTCGCCTGGACGCCGCGGCCCGAACCCCCCCCGCGGGTGCAGGGGCGCGTGGGGGTCGCCTGGACGCCGCGGCCCGAACCCCCCCCCCCGCGGGTGCAGGGGCGCGTGGGGGTCACCTGGACGCCGCGGCCCCCCCCCCGCGGGTGCAGGGGCGCGTCGGGGTCGCCTGGACGCCGCGGCCGGAACCCCCTCCCCCCCGCGGGTGCAGGGGCGCGTCGGGGTCGCCTGGACGCTGCGGCCCGGCCCCCCCCCCGCGGGTGCAGGGGCGCGTGGGGGTCGCCTGGACGCCGCGGCCCGAACCCCCTCCCCCCCGCGGGTGCAGGGGCGCGTGGGGGTCGCCTGGACGCCGCGGGCCCCCCCCCCCGCGGGTGCAGGGGCGCGTCGGGGTCGCTCTGCGCGCGGCGCGAGGCTGGCGCTGGCCTCCGGCAACTCTGCCCCTGGCTCTGTCCCCGCGCTCCGGGTTGAAGACTTTCCTCGTCAAAAACAACTACACATGTGGATGGTTCGTATCGAGTAAGTTATATTCAGTTGCCTTATGATTCATTTTTGTCAGGCAGAAAATCTATTTCATGAACTTCAAGAACATTTTTCAAGTTCTGACGGCAACATTACACCTCAGAAATACCCTTTCCCACCTTATAGCAAATACTGATACTTTGACCTGTTAAATTATCGTGGAATATTTTTAAGGGGATAATTGTTGACCTAGGATTTCCTGGTGTTTTTTTAAATTGATGTTGAGGGAGAGAGAAACATTATCAGTTACCTTCCAAACATGCCCTGCCCAGAGACTGAACCCATAGCCTGCGTATGTGCCCTGCCCTGGCATCAACCCACCGCCTTTCAGCGTGTGGCATGATGTCCAACTGGGCCACACCAGCCAGGGCAAGACTGCACTTCTTGATGCACACGAGAGAAGGTCAGGTATCTAAGCTTGTTCAAAGCTGCTGATGTCTTTTACATTGAAAGAGAGGCCTAAATAAATTCAAAACTGCCTGGTTAAATGTGTTGTGTGGGTGGCATTAGGTCAGGGCTTGTGCCCACGTTTCAGGGTAACCTGCAAACCCCTAAACTTGTGTTCCCGTTGGGAGGAGTGACTGGAGGAGAGTCCGTGACCCCCAGTGTTAAAACTACTGTTCTACCTTCTGAAAGATCTCTTTGTCCGTTCCCGCTTTGAATGTAACCCTTTCCCGTGTTCACTTCGACACAGACAGGAGGGAGCTCCCTGGACACCTGTGGCCCCGGTGATGGAATCTCAGCCCCGAGCGATGGGAAACACCTTGTTTACTCACCTTGATGGTGAGTCCACGTTGGCTCCATTCAACTGAAACAAGGTACTTAACATTCCATTTTTCTATGTAATGAATTTTTCCTATACAAATGTTCTAGTAATTACGGGAATTAAGGTACACTCGCTGAAAGCTTGGGTTCGGCTTATTTAACTGCGCATTAATTCATATGTAAGTAAATCTTTACCTCTTTCTTTTTTCTTACATCTGCACTTACACTTGAAACTGTGATAAAAATGAAAACTGTACTTTGAGTTATAATCTATGTAACTCAAGTTCTGATTTTTAGTCCTTAAGAAACCATTTGAGTAAAATTAAAGATTAAAAAAACAAAGGCAAGGTGGTAAGAACGTAATTCCGAAGGTAACTGACCACTTCCCAAAAGATATTTGCCGAATGGCAGAGCACGTCTTCACAGACACATTTACTTGTAAACCACACAAGAGAAGCGTAAACTGTATGTCGTCAATTTTTTTCTCAATTAAATTCTACACAGATCTTTTTTAAAAGTATCGTAAGCAGTGTTCTGGTAGAAGGTGCTTTTTGAACAGCTGCACCACTCAACACTTCCAGTCACAGCATCTTGGGAAGACGCATTTTAATCTGTCCAGTCCAGACAGGTTCTGATAGCGACACTCTCCAAACCAAACCAGGTGAAAACCGAGAAGGCAGGTGAGCCGGGAGTGCTGCTAATTCCCAAGGTCACCCTTACCCTCACTGCCCCCCCCCCCCCCCCCCCGGAGGCAGTGAGCAGTTAGATCTTTTCAGGGTATGTAGAAACACTTTCAAATAATTATCCAATTCCCCTCTCTCCAGGCCAGAGTGAAATAACCCTGATCACCCCAAAAAGGCTAGATGTAGTTTCCCATTGTAAAATATAAATTATCCCTGCAAATGAAATGTCATGTTCATTCAAAAGTCAGAATCAACCACAATTTAGCCGCCAATGTTTTTTCACCCATTTTATATAGTTGATCGTATTGTTTGTTATCTAATATCCTGACCTCTTTTCATATAAACACTTTTTTCTAATGAAAATGTCATACACTCTTTTTTTGGTTACTCATCCCCCCAGGATACTTTTTCCATTGATTTTTAGAGAGTGGGAGGGAGGTAAGGGAGGGAAAGAGAGAGAGAAAAACATCGATGTGAGAGACACACGACTGGCTGCCTCCCACACAGGCCCAACCAGGGCTGGATCGAACCTGCAATCCAAGTATTGCCCTTAACTGGGAATCAAACCTGCCACCCTTAGGTGCGAGGGCTGACACTCTATCCACTGAGCCACACCAGCCAGGGCTATGGCTGATTGATAGTCTATGGTCTTGGATACTGAGGTTATATCCCACTTTCTTGCTATTATAAATGATCTACAATGAGACTCTTACCCAGGAATCCCCTGCCAGAAACAGACCCGGTCCTTCCTGGGCATGAAGTCAAAACCACCAGCATCAGGGTGAGACAGAAGACAAACAGGACCATATCCTGGATGAGTTGGTGGGCAGTTACACATTGGGGGGAAGACGTAAATTGTTCTGAGAGAATTCTCATTAGCCACAGATAAGGGGGGAAGGAAAAGGTGAGCCCAGGGCAGTTCTATGACAGGTGCCACCACCTTTGATTGGTTAGTCCTGAAATCACGCATGTGCAGGATGCAGTGGTCCAGTGTTGCTAACAGAAGCCTAGGGTTGAATTCAAAGCTCCAGTACACTCAGGACTGTGAGCAGCCTTTTGTCAGCTGGCCCACAGCTATTAACTGGTTAATTGCTCGTCTCCCTCTCTGGCCTGTAATTTAATTTAGAACATCTCATACCTTTTCTCCAGTCACTAGCATCCCCTTCACTCCAGAGCAGGACTTCCAGGACTTGAGCCACTTGCTCAAGGTTCTCAGTAAGTGGCAGAACCAGGCTGTGAAACCACGGGGGCTCCAGGTGTGTCCCCCCACCAATGCTCCCCTTGCTACACACACACACACACACACACACACACACACACACACACACACACGACACACGTTCAGAATGATCCCAATCAATCACTACCATGCTCCTGGGAGGGAATTATAAGAGAAACTTGAGACTGATAAGGAAGCTATGGGATTGAAGGGCCATGGCTCAGGGACTCCACAGAGAATGCAGCATGTTCAAGTACATTAGATATACTCTCAGGGGAAATAAGCAGCAGCTTCCTTTTTATATTCAAAAGGAAGGCCCCCTCCTCCCCCCAAGTTAGGTTATTGCACTGTTATTATAACCCGAAGCATAAGGTACATTTTTACTAAGTGTGTATCCTTTCTGAACTCAGGCTGTTAGATTCTGTTGTGGGTTGACTTGTGCCCCCCCATCTCCCCAGGATCTCAGAATGACCTTATGTGAAGATGGAACTGTTGCAGATGTAATTAGTAAGATGAGATCATGCTGGAGCCCAGCAGCCCTGAGCCAATGACCGGTGTCCTATCAAAACGGGACATGTGGACACAGATGCCACTCAGGAAAGGACGAAGGCTGAGACCAGGGTGGGCCGGGGCGGGTGGGGAAGAGGCACTTGGCCCTCAGACGTCCTGTCTCCAGGTGAGACACATTCTGCTACGTGCCCCGGGATGTGGTCTGTTCCAGCAGCCACGGGACACTCAGAGCTTCCACTGCCAAGGGTGCAAAACAGTGGCCCACAGACCCCTGAACTTCACTTCAAAGGTAAAGAACTAAGTTTTTACTCCCCAAACCAGTGATCTATACAAGAACTAAACCACAGGGATGTCCCCATCCTCGTGTATTTGTTCACTTCAGCTAGATATTTACAGGTACTTGAAAATATAAAAGTCCAGCAGCAGGGCCAACTCCGAGTGAGTCTGAGCAGCCTTCCGTCCTTCCCCAGACTCAAGGCCTCAGAGTCCACAGCATCTCCAGGTGAAAGTGATGCCCGCAAACCCACCCCCTGCACCAGTGACGGGCTCAGTATCGGTACTTGGTGGAGTAGTCCTTCGGGGACACGACCAGGCCCCGGCCTTTGCGGGCGCCCCGGTACACGGTCTCAATGATGTCGATCATCTCCTGCTTGTCCTCCATGGCCCAGTTGATCTTGTTGTTGTTGCCGGTGCCCAGATCGATCATGATGTGCTTGTTCCTAGGGGGGGACATGGGATGCTCATTAGAGCCTCCAGAAGGGCCCTGGCCAGGGAGCTCGGCAGGGTAGAGCACTGTCCACGGACACCAAGGCTGGGGGTTTCGATCCCTGGTCAGTGCACATGCATGAGTAAGTGGAAGAAATCAACGATTCTCTCTCTCTCTCACACACCCTCTCTCTCTAAAAATCAATAAACAAAAAAAAGCCTCTAGAAGGGATCCCATGAAAAGTGCCTGTTTCCCTGTTACAGTTCTGGTTACTTGGCTCAGACTTGACTCCGATGTGTGGCAGCCATCAGGGTGAGTCACGTGGATTCTCCCCTGAATGCCCTCGTGAGACCCCAAGGGACACATGGAGCCTGCCTGGACTTGGACCTGCAGAAACCAAGCTCACAAGTGGTGTTTTCAGCCACAAAGTTTGTGCTAACTTGTTACACAGAACATGAAGCTAATACACACCCTGGACAGTCCACTGGACCTGTGGATACCAACTTACCTGAGGCAATTAGGGAAATTCTATTCTTCATGCCAGTAACCCACTGACTAGAGTCCACAACAGAATGTTTTAGCTGATAAAATGATCTTGTGCTTATAAGCAAAGAAATTAAGTAGACGTTTTCCTCTTAGGCACCATAAGGGACATTAAACAGTCACTGGCATATTTTAAAAGTGAGTTATTTTAAGATGGACATTTTCCATCCTGGCTGGTGTGGCTCAGTGGTTAGAATGTTGGCCCATGGTCTGAAAGGTCTTGGGTTCAATTCCAGCCAAGGGCACATAACGTACCTCGGGTGCAGGCTTGACCCCAGCCCCAGTCTGGGCGCATGCAGGAGGCAACCAATTGATGTCTCCCTCTCACGTCGACTGGAATAAATACCCTCGGGCAAGGATTAAAAAAATAATAAAAAAATAAAATGGGCATTTTTAATCAACAGTTTACTTAAACATATCTTAAATGTTAATGAGAATGTCTTTCATTCAATTACACTTCACCTAGGTTTCTGGGCAAGGTTATTTCAGAAGGGCGATTTGTCACTGAGTAAATGCCAGAACGGGAACTGTCGCTTCAAAAATTACTCAGAAGACCATGCTGATTGCCTGGTGGTACAGTCTGTACCTGACATGGCCACACAGCCGACTTCCCTCTGAATAAAAGACTCTGAAGGCATCTTGATCACATTAAACCCCAGACCAACAACTTTAGTTTAAACACTTTAGGAAGACAACTTAAACAACAGATTTGAGAGAGGACGCACCTGAAGAAAAACATGACCGTGCACGGATCATACAGCTCATACATCTTGTTGAAGTCAGGTACTTCTGTAATATCCACAAGATAAATAACTGCAAAATTTTTTACCTAAAAGTAAAGAAGATTGAAACAAAACCTAAAATAAGAAATCAAATTTTTATTCTGTAAAAGCACATTAAAAACAAAAACAACTATCTGTGTATAATAGAACATTTTCAAGCGACCTCTCCAACATCTTCCCAGGAGAGTTAACACAGAAAAACAATTCCACAAGCTCGGACACTGAGCAATTCACTGACCATTTACACCTCCCTTAACGTTTTTCAGGTCAGCGAGTTACAAGAACCTGCAGGAAACGTCCACAGGTATATTATTCACGCTGATCTAGCAATAATCTATGCAAAGTTCTCCAAACTTGGACTTTCACGAACACTTAATCACGTGCACTGAATGACTGCTTTACATATCTGTAGAATTAAGCCACACACTCCCCACGTACTTGGGTCTGAACTCTTGTAAATACTAATAAACTAGTACACCAAATAATAGCATATATAACAAATTTTCTTTAGTTGCATCATCAGAGAAGATTTAGAAAACCCAGAAAACTAAAAATAAAATCACCTTCAATGCCAACAAAAAGTTAACTGCTGCGAAGGGATTTTCAGTATATTCATTCCCATCTTTCCTCCAACTGAGCCACCAAGCCAAGGCTCCTTGTGTAAGTACGTAAATAAAAATCTGTTCATACTGTTTTAACAAAATGTGATCATACAGTGATCATGCTATATTTAGTGCCTGCTTTAATTACAAGCATTCTCTTATATACTTTACAAAAACACAACTTTTATGGCTCCGTTAAATAATTAGTTCATCAAATGTCTACGCCATTACTTTACCATTTTTCTGTAACCTTCTAATTTTTCATGAAATAATTCACTTTCATTAATATCATTCTAACCCTTAATTTTGTACACACGCTTCATTATTTCTAAAGATAAATTCCTAAAATACAATCTCTAGAAGAACATGACATTTTAAAGGCTTCTTATAAATAGTTCTGTCTCAATGCCTTCTAGAAAGCTTATATGAATTACTATGTTGTGGGGGTTGAATTGTGCCCTTTCCCCAACCCTCCTGCAAAATATGTACAGTATATGAAATCCTAATCCCCAGTACTCAGAATGTGGCCTCATATGGAACTAGGGTCCCTGCAGGTGTAATCAGGTAAGACGAGGTCATGCTGGCGCTGGGTGGGCCCTTACCTAACCCAACCTGACTGGTGTCCTTTAGGGGAACTTGAACATGTTTATTTCACCAGATGGGTTTCATGAACAACTGAGAACCCACTCTGGGCAAGACACTCCTCATTAATTCTAACTCGTTCAACACACCTAAATAGAGACATATTAAGCCAAGGCCCAACCTCTACATGAGAATCCTACCCAAGGCCTGAAGGGACCCGCCTGCCCAGAGGGGTGGGCCCGTGGGGTGGGGACTCGTCAGGCTAAGAGCGCGGCACCGTAATGTAACATAACATAATGGCAGAAGAGAGAACTGGCAGATGCGGAGGCAGCACCTGGACAGGGGGTCAGAGGTGGGAGGGTGAGCTTGGAAATGCAGGCAGGGGCCTTCCCAGCTTCAGAAGTCTGGGTATTTATTTACAAGTAAGGTGGGGAAGAGCTGAGTTCTGTACCGGCAGGTCATCGGTGCCAGCTCAAAAGCGCAAGATAGCACGGGGCTGCAATAGTGGCCAAGAGGGGCTCGGCTATGAAAAGAGAGGCAAGAGGCTGACGAACTCAGAGGCTGAGGCAGGAAGAACTGGGTCCCCTAGCCATCCCCCTCCCTCTCCTGGTGACAGAGAAGGTGTCTGTGGAATGAAGAGAACTGAGTTAAAGAATGTGAGCTGAGCACCAAACATTCAAACAGCCTCTGCTGAGTGTGACTCTGGGTCACTGTGGCCACTCAGACAGGGCTGGGTGAAGGCAGCCACAGGCTCCTCTCCACACTGTCTCCTGGAGAAAGTTACCAGCTAGTCTTTGAGGTGCTGCCTCCATGTAAAGCTCACTAAGCACAGGTACTGTCTTAAGAAAAGCATTTTCTTGCTTTATTACTTCCCACATAATAAAAGTTGTTATTTAAAATGACAGATGTTAATATTACAATATAAAAACACACACCTATCTCCTGAATGGAGCACAAGCTGCTGATCCAATGAAAGCCCAAGAGGCCTTTCAGACAGCTAGGCTTTTAGAAACAGGCTTATTTCCCTTTGCCTTCAATGGTAAGAAAACTGTAGCTCACTCAAAAGTAAAATAAACCCCAATTAAGTGACCCCACAGAACTTGGTTTGACCCTCAAAATAAATCACATTCGGATTCTTCAGATCAATCTGAAGCCCCACAAGGCTGGGAACCACGTCTGTGGTCTTTACTGATGTGTCCTCAGAGCCAAACACCTGCCACGTTCAAGGCACTAGTAAATATTTGCTAAATAAAAGAACTTTAACAATAAACTTCTATTTAAAACTCAAGAAACCTATTTTTGTCACTAAGAACTGTGGTTCTGGACAGTATGGACTTCACTCTATCATCCTGAGATCAGATCTGCCTTACGAGGTGTCAAGTCCACCCCCTTCCTCAGAGGCGAGACCCCACAGAAGACTCTCCACAGCCACAGTTCTGGCAGGAAGGAAGGGGCCACGCCATGTGGCTCACCCAGGTGGGCAGCTATGTGAGCATACTGCCCCCCACTCTGAACCCCCCATTTCTCCTCTGGAAAAGCTCCCTTCTGTCAAAGCTTCTCCTCACGTGGGTTTGGGTGGCCTGTATTTTTGCGACGCCTTCCACATGGTCCGAACCACAACATCAAACAGTTCACATCCATTCATGAGTCTGCAGGTAACTAAAATCCTGTGTGTATTTTTTTAATATAAAACTGAAATTAAGCTAAGTGTCTATCTTTTCTCCATTTAAAAAAAATGTTCATTTGGGCCCGGCCGGGCATGGCTTAGCAGTTGAGCGTCGACCTAGGATCCAGGCGTTCGGGGTTCGATTCCCACTCAGGGCACATGCCCAGGTTGCGGGCTCGATCAATGACTCTCTCATCATTGATGTTTCTGCCTCTCTCTCTCCCTCTCCTTTCCTCTCTCTGAAATCAATAAAGATATATTTAAAAAAAAAAAAGTTCATTTGGAAAATAGAGAAATGAAATGGAAAATTTGCTCTTTTGTATCCAGCCCAGTATTTTTCAAACAAGTTATATAATTTAAAGAACATAAGACAGTCATAATAAACCAACAGCACATGAATGTTTTAAAGTGAAAAGTAAGTGTGCCCTTCCCGACCCAATTCTTGCTGATGAGGGCGCCTTCTACAATCTGCTTCTCTCCAGCTGACATCACTGCTTCCCCACCGTATTAAATAGAGCCTGTAGAAAATCGTTTTTTATGGCCAAATAATATTCCACCCAGTAGGGTGGACGTTCCCAGTTTAAATCCCAATTTCCAAGCCTGGACAGGTGACTGCTAGCACCTGCTCAGGAGCTGTCAGTTTCCTGCCTGCACTGTGCCTGGCCTAAGTGGTCTGCCATCTCTGGACACTGTGCTTGTTTCCACTTTTGCTACAAATGACAGCACTGGTCTCACAGAGCACAAAGCCTTGTCTCCTGGAGGGTCAGTTACTGAAAACGGTGGGACCGTCCGCTCGTCAGGCTTCTTGTACAAAGCCAGCCGCACTCCTCAGGGTGACTGCAGTGCTACCACCTGAACACCACGGCTTCCAGCACACCCCACACACCAACTCCTTTTTACCATTTTGTCTCTGACATACCCAAAAAATGACAGTGCACTGTTTTAATGTGTGTTTCTTTGAAGTTTACTTAACCACGGGAATTTCTTTTTTTTTCAAGTTCTTTTCCCATTTACCCATGAGACCATCTTTTTAAATGGTGCTGTAAACGTATTTGCATCCTATTAAAATACATTTTGCCTACTATATCTGTAGTAATCTTAACTGGTTGTTGATTAGTATTTTTTAAAACCAAAAACCATATGTACAAGTTTCATTTCTATTATCAACTTATTTTTTTATACACATATTCTTTTGATCATGTTCTGGGCTGTCAATTGACTAATTATTACATTGTTAGGTAATTCATTTCAAGTCCATCAAAAAAATTATATGGTAACTTAATTTTCTAAAACTAAGTACCCTGATTAGCTCTACTCACAATAACTGTTGCAAATTTTGTGATGTGAGAGAGACATAATAACGGTAGCTAACGATTACGGAACATACTACCTGCTATGTGACAGGAAGTGTCTTGGGAGACTTTATGTTAACTCTGCCTGCAACCACTTATGAGTCAGGCACTGGTACCCACTTTCCTACATATCATACAGGCAGTAAGTGGCAGAACCCAGCTCGGTCTGGACCCTTAACCATCGCTCAATCCTGCTTCTCACAGAGGCTTGCTGCAAGGTGGTTCTATGCAGAGACACAAATCCACAGCAAACACAAACACACACCTTCTGTCGGTTCTATCAATTCCTCATTGACCGAGCACCAACTTCTACTAGTTCACTTACTTTACGTGATGTGATGCCTCAGGAAGACCCCATAGTCATTCCTAAAGAGTTCCACGAATATCTCTGCCTTACATACAATTTCATCTAGAATGTATGATCACAAGGCAGTCTCACTGAGGTGCTGCATACTTTAAACTCTATTTGTATGGGCTTTTAAACACAAAAGTTAAACATCTGTTTCTTCTTATCCATTGTGGGATTTAGGTAACAGCGAGCTGTGCAAACTGTTCCTACAGAAAGGCAGACAGCTCAGAGGGGCATGAAGCAGTTTCTCTTCAAAGCTGTGCATAAAATCAACTACCAAACAGGAAACTTTGTTATCCTCACTCTACCAACTTCCAGACAGCTGTGAAATGGGTAAGCATATCTCTGCTTCAGTACAGCTCAGAACTAACCCAGCATGAGGAGGGGCTGGCACCGTCAGAGCATCAAGTCAACACACCCCATTCCAGCCTGAACCCGGGAACTTTTACTCACTTTAAAACAGCTGGGGTATCCAAACAGGGCTCGTAACAAGATGAGGAAGATCCCCCATTATCTGCCATTTCTGCAGAGGGAGATTTTTAAATAGAGTTAAATTGTTATTTATACTAAAACCTTAAATCTCAAAAATTCCTGTTGAGCTTCCCCAAAAGAACTTCCAGAGTTATAAACTCATATTTTGCCCTTATACTAAGACAATAAAACATTAATTGCCTTATAATGCATTTCAAGTTTGCATTTAGAATAGCTACATTATAATACAATATTGAAAGTTTACTAAAATAAACCCACATTTTTGGACAAAAGAAGAAGGGTAACTTAAAAGACCAAAGGAAAATACTCAAAGTGGCCTAATTAAAACTGTCCTTATGAACAGGTTCAATACAAGAAGAGTGTGTCCACTACTGACACGAAGGCATTAGAAAAGAACCACTCTGGCAAAAGTCCCTAAAAACTTACATTAATGCATAAAATCTCTCTCCTGGGTAAGAGCATCTTGCTGAGTTTTGCTCAGACAGGAAGAGCCAACCAACCCTGACATCTCTAGCCCTCCTAGCCTGGTGCTGAGGGCAGCAGGATCTGGACATCACCTGGTGGTTATGCCACCACCTGCAAGGTAGAATCCAGAACACACACCCTAGGCTATTTCAAAGTCAACACACTAATGATCTGCTTATCAGAAAGGTGCTTGGTAGAGTCTTCACTGAATTCAGCAGGATCTGCCTGACAACTACAGCTTAAACAATGAATAAATGATTCCCTGGCACCACCTCACCTGACTCAAAGCTCTCCTCAGTTCCCTAGTCACCTCCCCAAGCTCCTCAGTGTCTTGGGAATAGCTAACAAGCCCCGCACCTGTACTTGAACCCAGACCTCTGTTGAGGGGTTTTGGAAAGTCGCATCACAATTCCCAGGGGAGGTTCTCAAAGAAGCTGTTTCTGGACCTCACCCCAAGCCCATGGAACCGGAATCTCTACCATGCACTTGTTAAGTATTCCAAGTGGTACTTATGATGACTGACATGGAAGAACGGTCCCCAACGTCCATAATGCCACCAACCCTACATCTCTCTGCCTCTCCTACCAAATAGGAGACAGTAAAAATCAGCTTTCCTTTCCTAAATACAAAGTATATCTTTACATCTGTTACTATTTACTCAAAGGTGTTATTTTAACCCAGTTTATATTAGCATCTCCTATTACCATGAAAGATGGCTTCAATGTTTCCACTTTTACTCTTCATTCAAATGACCTTTCTAATCATTCATAAAATAGTAGTAAGTTAATTATTTCACTAACACTGTAATATACGTACCTTTTGCCCTATTGATGCAATTGCAAAAATCCAAATTAAAGTGATCTTAAAATCCTCATAAGGAAATTTTTAAAAAGAATTAAGGCTCTGGTTACACAGAAACACCCTACAACCTGCACTCTGACTGTTGGCAAACAAGTGCCACAGACACCGGTGTCTGACCTTAACCATCAGGAAAACCATATCTAACAAAGCCCAATTCTGTTTCCACCGACTGTTCCTGCATTTAAATCTCCGATGTAAATTAAAAATAAATAAGAAAAATAAAAAACGACAAAACGAGCAGGATTTCCCATGCTACTAACATAAATGCTCTGCTTTATTAATAAAACAAATAAACACGGTACCAAAAAAAAGAAAATCCTTTTAAACTAAGCTATTTAAAGGGAGCTCCAACACTCCTGCCAAAGTCGGCAAAATTGTTGTGTTCCTGCTCCTACAGATGCAAATTTTGAAAAACACCCTATCACTAGGAATTAAGTTATTTACCTAGGGAAAGGGGTCATGAACTTTTCTGTAATGACTGGAAACTTCTCCCCCCAAAAAACATAACCTACTGGTTGCAATTTCGGGGAGCTGGTCCTCACACGAGGTCAACCCTACGTCTTCTCTTCCTTTGCCGCACATTAAAATTTAAGGCTTGAACAGAGCGAATGGATGCAGCTTTTAAACCTCCCGCCGACCGGCCGAGCGAGAGAGGGCGACTCGGCGGCGCGGGGCGGGCGGCGCGGCGGGCTCGGTACCTTCTCCGCTATGCTGTACAGGACTTCGTCCATTTTCATGCACGTAGGGTCCCAGTCGTGCCCGAACCGAATGACGACCACCCGGTCTTCCTCCGAAAGGATGGCCTGGTCCACCTGCCAGCCGTTGTGCAAGTGCGGGAGCATGTACGACATGCTGGCGACTCGACCGGCCTCTGCGGAAGAGGGACTCACTGCACCCGCGCCTTCCGGCTCAGCCCGCGACCCCCGCCCCCTCCCGGGCCCAGCCCCGGCCCCGCCCGCCCCCCGCTCCCTCCCGGGACACCCCCCAGGCCCCGGCCCGCACCGACCTCCGACAGCACCAAGCCTCCCGCGAAGAGGCCGCTCCCGGCATGCAATGCACCGACGTGTGCGTGCGTGCGTGCGTGCGTACGCGCTCGCGCTCGCCGCTGGTGCGTCCGCCGTGCGCGCGCGTCGGCGCCCGGGCTTGGAGCCTGGTGGGTGGTCTCAGGTGGTGGCCTGGAGTCTGGTTGCTTGGGGGAGGCGCCGCCGTGCGGGAGGGGCTTGTTAGCTCGCTCCACCAAGGCTCCAAATGAATCATTCTGGCCGCCCACGTGGAGGGGGAGATTCACGTCTGTGATGGAAGAGTCACTGATTGGCTGCCTCCTGCACACCCCTCCCTGGGGATCGAGCCTGAAACCTGGGCCTGCGCCCGGAATCCAACCTACATCTCCCGGGTCGTGCTCAGCGCTCTGCGCCGAGTAACGCCAGCCCGGCTTCGATTGACTTTAAATGCAAGGATTTCTGTAGTGTCGATTCAACGACACTGATCTTTATGTGTAGCGTATGTCAGTCTGTCTTGATTCATGAAGCTTTGTAGTCTTTTTTTTAATCCTCACCTGAGGACATTTTTTCCCATTGCTTTTCAGATAGAGTGGAAGGGGGAGAGAGAGGGAGAGAGACACATCGACTGGTTGCCTCCCGCAGGTGCCCCGACTGGGGCCGGGGATGGAGCCGGCAAACCCAGGTGCATGCCCTGGACCGGGGTCAGACCCGGACCCTTCAGTCCACAGGCCGGCTCTCAGCGCTGAGACAAACCAGCTGGGGCAGCAGTCAGCCTTGACATCAGGGAGGTCTCCAATCTGGCCCTTCTGAGTCCTTGCACTCCATATGAGTATTGGGGTTAGTTTGTCAGTTTTGAATAAAAGGCAGCTGTGGTTTTGGTAAGGATTGTGTTGACTCTATACACCAATTTAGGACGTATTGCATCTTAACAAGATTAAGTCTTCCAATCGATGCATGTGGGATTCTTTCCATTTAGATCTTTAATTTCTATGGCTTAGATTCCAGTGTCCACTTCTTGCACTTACATTTTTTTCCTAAATATTTTATTCTTTTTGATGCTATTTAAGTGGGTTATTTTTAATATTTTCAGATTATTCATAACTAGGTCTAGAAATATCTTTTGTATACTGACCTTGTGTTGTGCAACCTTGCAGCGCGGTAGGTGGGCCCCCGGTGTGTCACCACTGTTAGGGAAAACGAACTCCGCAGGGCGTCCCAGACTTTCTGGTGGAAGCGCCGCCGCAGCCCGGGGCTCTCCAGGCCTCACGAGCTCCCGGGATCTGCGGCCGGCACGTCCCCTCGCCACCGCGGCTGCTCCACGTTCTCGTGGATGAGCTCCCCGCCCCCCAGCAGCCCGGCTGCTGCTTACCTCGGACAACAGATGTAACGTGACTGACTTTATTCTCACCCCAAAGGTACGTTTTAGTCTTTGTCGTAATCAAGTGCAGTGAAACCACTTCACGTGACACAAACGTGGATTTGAAATCACAGCAAACCTGCGCACAACGTTAACCCCCAAATTCCTAGCCCAGAGGCGTGCAGTCCCGCCCGCAACTCTCCCCCCGCGCAGGCCCCTGTCCCGCCCAGCGGCTTCCACGAGGGTCGGGAAAGAGCCAGCCTCCCAAGGCCGGGCCCCACCCACCGCCGCCAGCTCGCCTTAGGAGCCACCGTACGCACGCGCGCAAGTGCACTTCCGGTGCGCTCCGCTACGACTTCCGCTGCCTTCCGGATGGAAGCTAAAATAGGGGGCGTGGCCAGACCCGAGGGGCAGGAAGAGGGCGGGCCTAGTCGGGGAGGGGAGCGGAGGACTCGGGGCGGGGCCCGGAGTCGGGGCGGAGGGCGGGGTCTGCTGGTCCCTGCAGGGGCGGGGCGCAGTGGGCGGGGCGCAGTGGGCGGGGCCCGGGCAGAGGGTGGGATCTCCTGGTCCGGGAGAGGCGGGGCCGGGCCCGGGGCAGGTAGGGTGTGTTAGGCAGGTAGGAGGTCGCCGTGCTCTCTTACTCTCGCTCTTCTCCGTAAGGAACCTACCTTGAGGCTGGTTTCCGCCAGTGTGTCCCTGAAATCTAGGGTGCTTTGAAAAGGTAAGTGTGCCCCTAGTATGTCGTGGCGAGGGCGGAAGTCTGCAGAATGGGCGTGGCTGTGACCCCAAATCTCACCTAGGACAGAGGGGCGGCATTTCAATCCTAAGACCCATCCTGACCTGCATAGAAGGACCCTAAAGGATTTAACTGGGGAAATGCAACGTTGCCTCATTTGAGAGAGGATGAGGCGGCTTCAGGGACTGCCAGGATTTAAAGGTTAATTTGGACAGGTGTTTATTATTTTTCTAAGCTGTAGGCAAAGGCCCATTAAGCTTTAAATGGGTAAAATTCGTGTACCCACATCAGATTTTAGTTCATAGTTTACTCCCTTACATGAATCCAGTTTTTTAGGAGCCGAGCACCTGTTTTTGCTGAGACATATTGTAATAGTACTGGTTTTAAGTTATATTGGATTTGTTGATACCTGGTGACTCAAGAAACCTCACATTAAAGATGCAAGCAGTGCAGTTTTCATTAATCGTGAACTAGCAAACAGATTGTCAAAGAATCTGTAAACCCTTTGGCATATCTTTTAAAATTTTTTTTATCTTTATTGTTGAAAGTATTACAGATCTCCCCTTTTCCCCCCATTGGTCCCCTCCACCCTGCATCCCTCCATCCTTAGGTCTTCACCACACTAGTCTGTGTCCATGGGTTATGCATATGTGCATATAAGTTCTTTGATTAATCTCTCCCCACCTACTCCCCCACCCCCATCTTCTCTCTGAGATTCATCAGTCTGCTCCATGCTTCTATGTCTCTGGATATGTTTTGTTCATCAGTTTATTTTGTTCATTAGATTCCACATGTGAGTGAGATCATGTAAAACTGAATCAGGGAGAAAACCTGAATAGGCCAATAACAACTGATAAAATCAAAGCAAACTCCCAGCAAACAAAAGCCCTGGTCCAGACGGCCTCACAGGGGACCTTTACCAAGTGTTCTACTTCTAATTACAGCAGTCCCTTTAACATTTCCTGCAATGCTGGTTTGGGGGTAATAAACTCCTTTAGCCTTTTTTTTCTTTTCTTTTCTTCTTTTTTTTTTTTTTTTTTTGGTCTGGGAAGCTCTTTTATTTCACCATGTATTTTGAATGATAGCCTTGCTAGATAGAGTAGTCTTGGTTTCAGATCCTTGCTTTGCATTACCTTGAATACTTCATGCCATTCCTTTCTGGCATGTCGAGTTTCTGATGAGAAGTCAGCTGACAGTCTTATGGGAGCTCCTTTGTAGGTAACAAATTGCTTTTCTCTTGCTGCCTTTAAGATTCTCTCTTGTCTTTAATTTTTGGCACTTTAATTATGATGTGTCTGGGCATGGGCCTCTTTGGGTTCTTCTTGCTTGGGACTCTCTATCCCTCCTGAACTTGTGTGACTTTCCCCTTCACCACGTTAGAGAAGTTTTCTGCCATTATTTCTTCAAACAGGTTCTCTAACCCTTGTTTACTTTCTACACCTTCTGGTACTCCTATGATGTGAATATTGTTATGTTTCATGCTGTCCCACAGCTCCCTTAGACTGTTCTGTTTTTTAATTATTGTTTCTTTTTGGGTTTCTGATTGAGTGATTTTTTTCTACCCTGTCTTCTAATTCGCTGATCCGGTCCTCAGCTTCCCCTAATCTACTGTTTATTCCTTCCAGTGTATTCTTTATTTCTGCTGTGTTATTCTTAATTTCCTTCAAAGTTTCCATATCTTTTCTCATGATGTTGAGCATTCTTACAATCATTATTCTGAACTTTATATCTGGGGGGTTGCTTATCACTGTTTCATTTATCTCTTCTTTTGCAGAATTCTCTTGTTCTTTCATTTGGGCCTTTTTTTTTTTTTTTTTTGGTCTCCTCATTTTGGTTGCCTGTTTGGGTTTATTTCTATGTGTTAGGTAGATCTTTTAGGACTCCCAGTCTTTTTGGAGGGTTTCTGGTGCAGTATAATGTCAGATGCTGTTTGTGACCAGCCTTGGGTACCCTGTTTGGAGCTGTCAGTGGTCCACAGCTTGTGGCTCCTCTGCTGGGGCTGGATGCATTTGGGTAGGACCAAGATGTCCACCAACATCTGCTTTTCCAAGCCCCATGTCCAGAAGCAGATCAGGCAAAGACTCAAAACATCCAGAGGTCAGCTTCTGGCTGCAGGCTGATTGTTATTCTCAGTCTCTTAATGAGCCTCAGGCTGTAGACCACAGCAAGATATAATCTTCACAGATTGGCCCAATAGGTGAGGCAATTGCTTCCCTCCCAGGCAAAAGCCACCTGGATGATAAAGGTCTGCCTGAGAAATGTGTCCTCTGCAGTATTGGGGAGTGACTCAGTACAGGAATCCACATGGGTGCCCTCTGAGCTCTATCCCTAGAGCTGCATCTCTGGATTCTCCTCACACAGTTCTAGTCCACTCTGCCTTCCCTCCACTGGAGCCCAAGGTGAGTGGCTGCACATCAGACTTTGTGTGTTGGCTCTTTAAGAGGGTGCCTATATATCCAGCTGTCTTTCCCTGGCAGGTAGACACACCGCTGCTTGTCATAGTTGATGTTGTGTGGGCACCTTGCTCAGATCTGGTGCCATGGGCTGGGGAGCCCAGGTTGGGGTTAGGCCCCAGAGTCCTCAGTGGGAACCCCCCACAACTGAGATCTCCCTCCAAACCTTCAGCTGCCAGCCTCTTGCACCTCTGCACCAGTCTCTATGTGGTCTCCCCTTTAGGTCCTTGGTGATGAGGGTGCTTGCCAACTAGTCTTCAGTTGACTATTCAGGTTGTTTTTTTCTATATTTTAGTTGTAATTCAGTTTGGGCCTGGGAGAGTGTCAGTGTAGCTTCCATTTAATCTGCCACCACCTTGGAATCACTGCCTCTGGCATATCTTAATCTTCTAGGTCCTCATATCTATATGTGTACTGATCAGATAATTGTCTATCGAATCAAATGTCTCATGCTCCTTTGCTGGACTCTGGCCCTTGATTGGAGATGGTCAAAGTCCAGTGTGAGAGAACAAGATCAAGAAAGGAGAGCCCTGCATCTGCCCAGTGCTCCCATCACTGTTACTTCCATTTCTCCCAACTGGGAATCTCACAGCCTCTTTTTTTGTTGTTGTGAATCCTCTCCCTCCCAGGATATTTTTTCCATTGCTTTTTAGAGAGGGCAGAAGGGAGGGAGGAAGGGAGGGAGGGAGGGAGGGAGGGAGGGGGAGAGAGAGAGAGAGAGAGAGAGAGAGAGAGAGAGAGAGGGAGGAAAAGAAAGAGGGAGAACGATATCAATTGGTTGCCTCCCCACATGCCCCAACAGGGTGAGGATGAGCCTGCAACCCAGGTATGTGCCTTTAACTGGGAATCGAATCTGTGGCCCTTGGATGGCCAGAAAGACACTCTAACAACACTGGCCAGGGCTCACAACCTCTTATTATTTGGAGCAGCCATGAGTCACTTGGAGAATCTTGGACCTTTTCCACATAAAACCACTGACAATAATGGTGTGATGGGTGGATGTCATTGCTCTTTAACCAAAGCTAATGGAAAGCCAAATACAAAGCTATCAGGATTCAGATATCCTCTCTGCAAAAATAAACTAAAAATCTTCTCATCTTGAAGTTGCCCCCCCTCTAATTTTTTTAAACCAATTGCACTCTCAGCTTTGAACAAATGTTAAACATTTTTAGCTAAGGCATGACCCAAAGATGCATATATAAGGGTTTTTATTATTATTATTATTATTTTAAACATATCTTTATTGATTTCAGAGAGAGGAAAGGAGAGGGAGAGAAAGATAGAAACATCAATGATGAGAGAGTCATTGATCGGCTGGCTCCTGCACGCCCCCAAATGGGGATTGAGCCCGCAACCCGGGCATGTGCTCTGACCGGGAATTAAACCCCGATCGCCTGGATCCTAGGTCAACGCTCAACCACTGAGCCATGCCTGGCCCTGCTGGACAGGGTTTTGTAAGGCAAAGATAAACCTTTTACTAAAAAAGCTATGTGCCTGCACATGACTACCGCAGTGATCTTCCCAGTTAAGATTTATGACCTGATCACGGTATGAGGTTACTTTCTGTAGAACCCCTTTTTTGTCCATAGTCAATTTTATTAGTTATTGCTGCATACATAACAAATTATCCTAAATTTCAGTGGCTGGATAACAAACATCTGTACCTCCCAATTGCTCAGGTCAGGAATCCAGGAGTAGCTTATCTGAGTGGTTCTGGTTCAGGGTCTCTCATGAAACTTTAAACAAGGTATTGACCAGGGATGCAGTCATAACAAGGCTCACCTGGTTGTTGGCAGGCCTCTTAGACCTTCCAAGCTCAGTCCTGGTCTCTGCAAAGGCTGTCTCCCAGCGTAGGGAGAGCGTGGGCAAGCAGTGATCTCCCAACACATCACTGTGCCATCTTCACTAGAAGCACACTCCAGGGTTGGGCGTCACACCAATGGGGGATTACCAGGATGGTGTCATTGGAGGCAGCTCGGAGGGTGTGATGGAGACACTGGGGTCTTCAGAGCTCTGGATCTATTGACTTTCAGAATGAATTCCAGCCTTGCTGTAATTTAGTGAATCTGAAGAGTAGCAGGAGAACACACAGGTTGTTCTCTTACAGACTCTATTTTGACAGCAGAAATCACAGCTGCCTTTCTGCAGGCCATGGGGGATCAGGACAGACCAGGAGTTTTGGTGTCTGGATTTGAAGGACCATCTGGGATTTGTAAAGATCATGTTGGAGAGCTGCAGAAACACTTTCATCTCATCACCATGCAAGAACTTCTGGAAAATAAAACACAATTGGGTCCAAAGATCCAGGCTGTATATATATGGGACAGGAAGCCAGCTATTACTCTGGAGCTCCTGCAGAGCCTGCCCGCCTTAAAGATTGTTGCCAGCCCAGGATCCGGCCTAGACCACCTGGACCTGAAGCTCATCGCCAGCTTTGGTGTGAAGGTGGCCAACACACCACAGGCTGTTTCCAGTCCCACGGCTGACATGGGGATGGCCTTACTGCTGGCAGCAGCCCGGAGAGTAGTGGAAGGTAAACCATGTTGGAGATGCTGGTTTTCCCAAGAGATCAGATGGCAGACACTTATTAATACATAACAAATATAACTTTACCTTCAAACTTCAAATCTTTTTCTGGCCCTGATTTCTTTATACTGTGTCCAGGACTCGGTGGCACTTGGGGTTGGAGCCCCCTCATGCTCATTTGCAGTCCACTTAGTGCCCAATTCCAGCCCCAGGAACAAGTGGTTCAGCAGTCTGTCTGAGGGCAGCCGTTTTCTGCCCCACCAAATGCCACCCACTCACGCCAGGCGGAAAGTATGTGTGTGATCATTTCAGCACCACTGTGGAAATGCTGGTCAGGAACAAGTAGGTAGTCAGAATCCCACCTGTCCACGCACTGGACATCTCTGGGGGCATCCCCAGGAAAGGCAGTGTAGCAGCTCAGCACTTACCAGCCTCCTAACGGAGCTTTGGTGTGAAGGGGCTGGAGAGAGAGAAGCAAGATGTAGGCTCTTTCTGTTTCTGATTGTGGTTCACACACATACACATGCAGTCACCCACATGTACACACAGTTACACACACATACATCCACATGCACATACAGCCACACATGTACATACAGCCACACACAGCCACACATGTAGTCACACACATACACACATGTACACTCACACACATATACACAGCCACACATGTACACATAGCCACCCATATATACACAGTCACACACATACAGCCACATGTGTACAGCCACACACATACACACATGTACAGTCACAGCCACACACATACACACAGCCACACATGTACACACAGCCACACATGTACATACAGCCATACATGTACACACAATCACATACATACAGCCACACAGTCACATACACATATTCAGTCATACATATACACAATCATGCACACAGAGTCACACACATACTCACAGTCACATACCCACAGACACATACACACAGACACACCCCAAACCAATTTTAACCAGAAATCCTTCCTTAATGTGAAAGGAGTTGTTCGTGTAACGCTTTCCACCAGGAAGTGCTGGCTTTGCTATGAGGACGCTGCCGTCTGTCCCTTTGTTTCCCTTGCAGAAACATTTGTTTGCTGTCACACAGAAGTGCATGACAACTGTGGTCTGCCACCAGCATCCTATACCCTTGTGACCTTGGCTAAAGGTGCCAAGAAGGGGTGTGAGTTTCTGTCTGGTGCCATCTCCACTCCCACTGTCTTCTCACGTATCTTAGGTCACCAGATGGCCATCTCACCAGACACAGAGAAATTTTCCCGAAACTGGCTGGGTCAGGAAGTGACGGGGTCCACCCTGGGGATCGTAGGCATGGGCAGCATTGGCTACAAGGTCGCCCAGCGGGCCAGGGCGTTTGACATGAGGATTCTGTACCACAACAGGAAACGCAGGTGAGAGTCAGAGTGGACTTGAAGTGAACTGAGCGGCGTTTAAGCCATTGCAGCCTTGAATGGGGCTTGGGTGTGTGATCTCTTCATTTTTCATCAGACGCCTTACTCTTCCAGAAAGTGGGATGGATGGTCCAGAAAGGGATCGTGGTATTGTTACAATTACCATTAAGTAAGTTGTTTCCATTAAGAAATTTCACCAGAAAGAGATTTTAACTCACCTATAATTGTTTTTCTTTTTATTTCTCAAGTGATTTTTTATCATGGGAGATGCCATCCACACCCACTGAGCCATTTGGTTCCTTTACTATTGAGCTATATGCTCACCATTTCCTTTCATATGTAATTCAGCTCAACACCCTGTCCTATTGATTCTGTCTCCAAACAACCCTCCAACCTGCCTGTTGTCTCTCACTTCATCTACACGTTCCCTGAGGGGCTGATGGCCTGCTCTTGGATGCCCAGTCCGCTCTGCCAATCAGCCAGAGGACAGCCATCGCTCAGCCCCTTGCAGTGGCTTCCCGTGGCACGTGGAATGGAATTCTGGCTATGAGATATTCGTGGCCTGGTGATCCAGGAGGTATTATGTCAGAGCCCATCCTCTTTCTCTTTTCTTTTTTAAGGAGTTGATGTTATTTAATTATTTTAAAATATTTGTATTGATATTTTTTAGAGAGAGGGGGAGAGAGAGAAACATCAATGAGAGAGAGAAACATTGACCCACTGCCTCCTGCACACCCCCTACTGGGGACTGAGCCCACAACCCCAGGCGTATGCCCTGACCAGGGATCAAACTGACAACCTCTCGGTGCCTGGGGTGATGCCAACCAACTGAGCCACACCATCCCCTTTTTCAATCACTGTTTGCATGATGGATAGTGGAGACAAGTCTCAGTGTGATGAGAGGGCAAAGGCAGAGCTCTCCAGGACAGGTAAGGGATGCGGACAGGGCGTTGAGGAGGGAGCTGGGCATGCCCGCCATCCGTCTTTCCTCCAGGCATCCCTGGCCAAGAAAGGTTAGGACAAGTTTGTATAATTTTGTATTCTGTGTGTGTATAGCAGTGGTGGCTACCTGGGATGCTGTGACCTCCTGGAGCTTGGAATTTCCATTGAGTAATCAGCTGTGTGGGGTGGCTGGAGCAGGAATTCAGATTGGATCAAAACTAAAACACAATCCTGACCACATCTGACCCTTGGGTTCTCGCTTCTTCCTCGCTTCTGTTTAGCAGTCAGCACTCCCAGGCCCTCTCCTGTTTTGTTTTGTTCTGCTTTCTGGGAACTGCAATGTGTTTGCCCACATTCAGTGATGCTCTGACACGACTAAAATTATGTCCCACGTGATCAGGCTTGTGCCAGACTCCTGGGTTCAGAGATGGGTGAGAGGAAGGTCTTGGTCTCAGGGAACTGTGGGTCTGGTGTGAATCCCTGCAGACACTAGGGCTCGGCTCCGAGAACCCAGGTGCCCAGGGATTTCCAGGGCCCAGTCCTGGACCCATGTTGGGGATAGACCGAGTCCCTGGCTCCCCTCAGAAAGTCCTTCCTG
The DNA here is from genome assembly GCF_964146895.1 of Miniopterus schreibersii. Taxonomy (NCBI): domain Eukaryota; kingdom Metazoa; phylum Chordata; class Mammalia; order Chiroptera; family Miniopteridae; genus Miniopterus; species Miniopterus schreibersii. The sequence goes on from NC_138110.1 coordinate 83,239,514, forward strand.
GAACAACTTGATGAATTCCTGTCTAGAGAATGTGATTCTTTTTTCTTGATCTCCACATAGGGAATCAGAGGAGGAGGAAGCTGTTGGGGCCACTTACTGTGAGAGGCTGGAGGACCTGCTTCAGCAGTCAGACTTCGTGATGCTGGCCCTGAGCCTGACATCCCAGACGCAGGGGCTGATTGGGAGGAAGGAGCTGAGGCTGATGAAACCCACCGCCATCCTCGTGAACATCGGTAGAGGTACCAGCCGCTGTGTGTGCGGCTAGGAAACCAGATGGGAGGAAAGCCACTGGCCAGCTCTTTGCATTTCTGCCTTTCCCCTGAGTGGCTGAAGAGCCACCTAGACTGGTGGGGTGAGCTTCTACCCAGAAACATTCCTGATTTTTGTCTTCACATCTTGTTGAACTTCAAATTAGTATAAAAAGGAATGAGAACACTGCAACATGGGTTTTCAAATCCAGGTTCGGGCATCTACTCAGGGTAGGAGCATCACAGTTTCATCTTCTAGGTGTGATTAAGCAAAATGTATGGGGATGAATCTTCTGAGCCTTCACTTTAAAAAACAACATAGTGTTAGTGTGGTATTTGACATTTACATAGCGCTGTATGTGTTTGTATACAAGAGGTGGTGGGCCCTGCGACATAACCAAATACTGGGGGAGGGAGGGGGGAGTGGCATTTATAAAGAGAGCCAGAGTCCTCGAGACACTGGCCGTGACAGCACACCTGAGGGTCAGTGCTAACGCCAAGCATCTGGGCTGCTGGCCTTTGCAGGGTTGGCAGCTCAGGATGTAGACCCGGGGTTGCCAGCGCCACCCACGCGTTCTCTGTGAACAAGGGCAACAGCTCCTGCCCTGCAGCTTCACAGGGCCGAGCTAACACGCTGAATCTTCTCAGAAAACTCAGACCCTCTAGATGGGTACTACATGCTTTCAGGAATGTCAGAGGCCAATGACCTTGGAAAGTAGCTAATGTGACCAGAGTGTCTTTCCAGTGCACTGCCTCACTGTGGTGACCACAGAGGACTTGTCTCGTTGACTCAGGTCTGTTAGTCGATCAGGACGCCCTGGTGGAAGCTCTTCAGACTGGGGTCATTAGAGCAGCTGCACTGGACGTGTCGCACCCAGAGCCCTTGCCCAGGTAAGGAAGCTAGGCAGTATCCAGTCCTTTCCAAACTGGGGGGTGGAGAGGTAAAGGGGTGGGGGGCTCAGAAATCACTGCTCTGGCTTTTGCAGCTGTGTTGACACAGAATTGTTGAGTTCTTGGCCAGGAGGGGCCTGTAGGCCTCTGGGGACCTGTCCAGTTCTGCAGACAGTCTGGCCTCTGCTTCCACACCTCCACGGACAGGAGCTCAGGATGCTTGGGCAGCTGGCCCCATGGATAGACATGCACCAAGCCGTCTTCCTCCTGTTGAACCAGGAGTCCTCCCCAAACCCCTGACCCTGGGTCACCCTGTGCAGCATTGAAGGGTAACAGGTTTTCTTCTTTACAAACCCTCATGTGTTTTAAGACAACTAATTTGTTTTATCTTAGTCTTTCTTTGAGGCTAAATATCTTCATATCCTTTCATTGTAGCCTAAGCAATGGCATTTCGGGACACCTTGTCATTACTATTGTCTTGCAGCGCTTTTGTTTGGAAATGTGCTCTGGAGAACTGAACACAATGTTTTTGTGGCAGCCTAACCACTGCAGAAAAGTTACACAAAGTTTTTGTTGGCAGCACACCCTTACTCATTAACTATTTAGTCAGCTAAAATGGAAATTGTTATTCCCTCCACTGGTTTTGAAGCATATGCGTGGAATTTTACATTTATTTCTGTATAATTTCATTTTCTCTTGTGTTTTGACCTAAAGGTCCAGGCTGTTAGGGCTACTGTCATTCTTTAAACTAGTGTTGATTCCTCCAGCTTTGATTTCTGTCCAGTAAGCAAGTTCCTGTCAGCTGAATGACATTACAGAGTTTCTGAAAAGGTGGTCTGGACACCCATTTAGGGGTCCATGAAGTCAAAACTATATTTATGATACTGTCAGGTGTGATTTACTTTCCACTCATATTTTCTCACAAGTGTGCTGATTAATGACACATGGTGACACTCTGACAGCGAAAGGAATGTGTGCTTCCGAATCATTGTATTAATGTTTTCCAGTTTTAGTTTATAATACAGTAAATGTTGATAGACCCCCACATAAACAAATGTTCTTTGGGGTTTTCAATTTCTAAAAGTGTAAAGAGGTCCTGAGAACAAGTGTTTATGCACTACTAATCTAGAACAAAAAATAATTTCAATATAAATTAAGAAGCATGAACATTTTAGACATTTGTCCACTTTCTCAAAAACCTAGAAGCCATGTGATCCCCGTATTGTCTAGTCTGCTAAAATGAGCTTTTTATTAGAGTTACTATCAAGTCACAGGGCAAATACCAGGGTTATATCCCAAAGCTCAGTTTATTCCAATATGTGGTGCTTGCAGTGTCCCATGTGAAATGGTTTTTGTGGCCAAGAGATTCAGCCATTATTTAATGAATAACTTAATATTTACATATCCATAGTAATTTCTAATCTCTGTATTATCTTTATAAGACATACTTCAGTTTTCATCTTGATTTTTGAGGAGACATTTTTGAGGATATTTGGGATTATTTAGTCACACTATATAAGTATTCTTTGCCTTACACAAGGATTTACTACAAGATTATTTTAAAAAGAAAAAATTCATTTGCCAATAGTGTAAGGAGTCCCCAAGATTATCTTCAGGCTTAGTGATTTGGTAGAAAGACTCACAGAATTCAGAAAAGCTTTTGTACTCACACTTACCGTTTATTACAGTGAGAGGATACAGATGAAATCCAGCAAAGGTAAACAGGTGTGGGTAGAGTCCAGGAGAAAGAGGTATAAGCTCCCAGTTGCCCTCTCTCAGCCGTGTGGATAGCAGTCACTGCTCCAGGGATGGGGTTTGACAGCACACAAGAGGTATTTCTAACCAGGCAGTGCACCCAAGCCTTGGGACCAAGGGGTCACCTAGGCACTGCCCACATGTCTGACATTAGCTACTTAGTCTCCAGACTCTCCACAATGACATAGAGTGGGCCAGGGTTCCAGGTGAGCAAAAACAGGCATTCACCACAAATTCCACTGTTAGCATCAGCTGTCTGGCTATGCTCAAGTTCCCAAAGACAAGATGACACTCTTATAGGTAGTATAGCTCAAGGGCTCAGAGGTTATCTCCCAGAGGCCTATCTTTGGAACGTGCAGGGTTTGAGCACTCCAAGCCTGCCTGCTCAGTTCATCCTTTGCTACATGGGCCACTCCCTGACCCTTGACCTAGGCTGTCTTACAGTAAAATGATCATATTTATTGGAGCATCTACCTTTATTATAGTTTTTATATGACAGATACAGCCATAGTATCAGGATGAGTATGCCTAACATTTGGAAGAGCCAGTGTGGGGCAGGGATTGATTTAAGCAACAACTAACCCATCCTATAAGGCCATTACATGCATTTTTGTATTTTGTACTAATTTGATTGTTTGCCCATTGATCTACCACTATTTGTACCTTATGATGAACTTATGCAGTACTGTTAGTGTATAAATTACCTGCTATTTAGCTAAATCTAGTTGGTTCTCAAGCCAGCCATTTCCCATTGGTACAATATTCTGAGGACGTTTTAACTCAATCTCCCCATACAATTGATCGTCAATATCAGTATTATATGACTTTTTTACATGAGGTAGTTAAATTCTACCAAGAATGCTAGTGTTACACCATATCGCAATATGGTCACAGCAAATCAATAACAATTACAGAGGTATTTGCTGTGCTTTCTCAACAAAATTGGCTCTGGCCTCTACCTCAGATATTATTATGGACAGGTGTTACAATTGGTCATGATTCAGGTATCTTTGGGTTCCAAGTTAGTTGGGACAAAGCCTGTGTTTTCCAGTGTATGCTGTCAGACAGCAGGGCCCACTGCTGCCTGCGGGGAAGACAAGTGTTTTCAGGAGAGTTCTTATCCCTGCCAGCTGTACTACAGGATATGCCCTAAGTGGACTAGTCCTGGGCACTTGGGCAGTCATAGTGACAAGGGCCCCCAGAGAACCTCCATAGGTTTTGGGGTCCATAAGATCCCAAAGCTGTGCCCCTTGAGCCTCAATAGCTCGGATGGTCACATGGCTACTTTGGCCTCTATCTGCATTAAAATAGTCAGGAGGCCCTGGTGGGTCAGGTTACAGCCCTTTTCCAATGCTGGGTTCTAGTGTTATCCATCATGTTTAATCTGCCTGACCCACTTCACTGAAAACCTCATCATTCCAGGCTGACTCCCATCCTTCGCCTTCTTCCTGGAAGAGAAGTCCCTCTAACCTGCTAATCCTAGTGAATAGATCTTTTCCCTCCGAATGCATCTCCCCATCAAAGGCTCATTCTGCTTTGTCCTATGGTCCTGGACCAGCACCTATGTCCCCGAATGCCCTATTCTGTCTTGTGGGCCAGTGTTTAACCCACCGTGCACGTTGTGGCATTGTGTGCTAACGGCCTGGATGCAGTTAGGATATGTGTTTTGTACCCAAAAATGTAAGGTCCCTCATACCAGGGTTAGAGTGGTGGTCATGCCTAGGTGTAATGGGAGTGTGTTACGCATTTCAGGGTGGGGATGTGAAACCAGAATATGAAGTTCACGAGACAAACAGCTCTGCATGGTTTTCCTCAATTAATCTGCATTTCAGAGATCACCCTTTGCTGAAGTTGGAGAACGTCACTCTGACACCTCATGTTGGAAGTGCAACTTATCGAGCCAGGCAGCAGATGATGGAAAATTTGATTGACAGCATCCTGGCTTGTCTCAGTGGGCTTCACATTCCTAACGAAGTGCCATTTAAATGAGCTTTGTAGGCGGAGGATTCAGGGGGATGGATTATGGCAGATTAAATGGGAAATACTATTTTATATGTCGTATTTATGCTAAAGTCCAAGATATAGATTGGCTTACTATCATTTTATCTGAAAAACTAAGAATAGTGACAACACTGACCAATTACTGAGACCTGCTAAGTGCCTTACTTCCGTCCTCACTTCCTCCTGAAAGGCAGCGCCGTGAGCGAAGTTACTGCCGTTCATAACGAGACTGAGCACAATTACTGGTCTAACGTCCAGAAGTTGTAAATATGTGAATTTGAATTAAAACCCTGAGCTAGGTCTGTGGGTTTTCCAGTGGGCTGTTGGTTTCCATTTTGTTAAATTCCCATAGCTTCTTAGATTAGGTAGCTTTCCTCACACTCTAATCACTGTTCATTTGTTTCTTTCAATCATTCAAGCAGTGACTATTTGTGGTAGGCAGACAGGAGCAGAGCAAGGCCGATGGCCAGGACAGAAGGTCAGAAGGTCACCAGAGCTGAAAGCCCTGGGTGCCTCACAAAGGACAATTGTAGGATGGGACCTGGTCCCCAAAGTGACCTCTCCTACCCTAGCATATCACTGGTCATGGGTTTGGACCCCTGACCTTTCCTCCCTAGAGATAGCATCTAGGCCTCAGTCGTATTTCAGCTCCAGGCCCAGAAAAGCAGCAAAACCAGACAAATGACCCCATGGCTGACCTCAGGACCGGCTGAATTGACTAATGATCCCCTGCCCAGGTGCCAACCAATCAATCAGTGGAGACAGGAACCCTGAAAAGACACACCCTGGAAGCTGTTGAATATTGAGATCTTCCCCTGGGACCTCCCCTAAAAACTCCACCCTTAAAACCTTAGGAGGGCAGATCCAGTGTGCTCTCCCTCTGGGGAGGACATGCTCGCCCCCCCAGTCACCTTTACCTTCCTCACGTCTCAGCTCCAAGGGCTCTTCCTTTACCTCCTAAAATTATTTCTTCTACAAATTACTTCCACCTCTGTGGTTTTCCAAATAAATGTTCTTTTATAGTTTGAGCCTTGGCTCTGAATTCTTTCCTAGCCAGAACTCAAGTACCCAGGTTGCTAAACCCAGGTCAGGTCTGACCCCACTGGTCAGACACCTGGTGCTGGTCTTCTTGCAGCCTTACACCCTATTGAGCACCTTCTAGGTGCCATACCTGTTCTAAGCACAGGGGCTGCGGTAGGTCACTGTCCTGGGTTTACTGACTAGTGGGGGACAAGACCAAGGGATGCAGCATCTCTGTGGGCCTGTGAGGAGCGAGGGGGAGACAGGGAGGTCAGAGTGCCTGGTCTGCTGCAGTTTTCAGGGGTGCCGGTGACGACGGGCTGGGGAGGAGTGTGCCCCTTCCGGAGGAGTTTTGAACCTGGTAAGGTGGTGGTACAGGGCGAAAACACTCCACAAGAGCAAAGGACCTGGCAGTGCAAACAGGCAGACACAGGAGGGCTCCACCGCAGGACGCCCCAAACCACAAGCAAACCTGCCCCCTGTCTTCTTCCCTGGCGGTTTTGGGGCAGGGGAGCTGCAGGAGGCCTCGCTCGGCAGGTTCGTGCGTCCGCGTGACCCTACTCCCGCCCGCACGGCAGCCCCAGGGGGTGCGGGGCCCGAGGCCAACCTTACGGCCCTGGGGACCCCCTCCCGTTCACGCCCCGCCCCCGCCTCCAGGCCCCGCCCCGCCCGTCCTCCAGGCCCCGCCCCGCCCGTCCTCCAGGCCCCGCCCCGCGTCGCCCCGCGTCGCCCCCCCGCCCCCGTATCCCCGCCCCGCCTCCCGTATTCCCCGCCCCGCTCCGCCCGTGCGTCGCCCCGCCCCGCGTCGCCCCGCGTCGCCCCAGGGCTCTCTCGCCGCGATGTGGGTGGCGGCCCCCCGGCTGCTGGGACCCCCCGCGGGGTTTCGGGCGCTGCTCTGCGGCCGCCAGGCCGGGCTGCTTCCCCGGGGTGCCCGGGGCCTGCGCGGCTCGCCGGTGCCCTGCGGCAAGAACCTGCTCAAGAAATTTGCTTCGAAAACCAAGTACGGCGCCCGGGGCGCGGGGTCGGGGCGGGGTCGGCGCGCTCCGGGTGCGGGCGGGTGGGGGCGGGCGTGGGGCCCGCGGGGCTGGTTCCTCGGACGGCGGGCCCGCGGGGCGGGCGTGGGGCCCCCGCGCTTCCGAGGCGCAGCCCCGGCCCGCGGGCCGAGCGGCCGCTGGAAGAGCCCCGGCAGCCCCGCGCTCGGCGTTTGCGGGTTTCCTGCGCAGCCTTTCCTCGGGCCCTTGACAGCTTCGGTGACAGTGCTAAGTCCCCTGAAACCCACCGGCGCTCCACGGACGCGCGAAGCCAGAGGAGCGGACGTTCCTGTTCGCTGTCGTGGCCGGTCGCGCCTTTCAGGGGAGCGGCTTCATCGGACGGGGAAGGAAGGTGGAAAACCATGAAACATTTTCTTCCCGCGTCAGTGCTTTCCACGTGGATGGGCTTAATTTGAGGAATAAATTTGAAAGCTTGTCAGGATAGATTTTTATGGTAAGAGGTAAATATAATGAAATATGTTAATTTCCATACCGCTTTTGTGGATCTACATGGTAGGTTGTTTTTTTTTCTTTAATAGACTTTTTGTTGTTCATTGTCACCTGAGGACACACTTTCACTGCTTTTCACAGAGGGGGGCACTGATGAATCAGCTGGTCGCCTCCGGCACCCACCCCTCCTGGGGGTGGGGAGCGAACCTGCAACCCAGGCAGGTGCCCTTGACCAGGAATCAAACCCAGAACCTTTGGTGGGCAGGCCAGTGCTCTAACCACTGGGCCAGGGCAATGGAAGGTTTTTAAAAACAGTTTTAGCCCAGCTGCCTGGCTCAGTGGTTGAGCCCCCTGTGCACCAGGAGATCGGGGTTGGATTCCCAGTCAGGGCATATGCCCCGATTTTGGCGGGTCCCCAGTAGGGGGCGAGCAGGAGGCAGCCCATCAGTGACTCTCCTCATTGATGTTTCTGTCTCTCGGTACCCCTGTCCTTCTCTCTGAAGTCAATTAAATAACAATAAAAATAAAAACAGTTTTAGGTTTATGGAAAAATTGGCAAAGACAGTACAGTTTCCATAAAGCCTGTTTTAACATCTTACATTAGTCTGGTGCATTTGTTCTAATTAATGAACCAATATTGACATGTTATCATTAACTGAAGTCCATGCTTTATTTACTTTTCCTTAGGTTTTACTTAATGTCTTTTTCTGTTCCAGGATCCTATTTGGGGACCACATAACATAGTCATCTTCTTTTTAGGCTCTTTTTGACTGTGTCAGTTTTTCATACTGCTCCTGTTTGTGAAGACCTTGACAGTGTTAAGGGATACCAGTTAGATGTTTGTAGGATGCCTCTCCACTGTGGTTTGTGTGACGTTTTCCTCATGATTGTACTGGGTGTATAGGTTCTTGGGAGGAAGACCATAGAGGTTAAATGCCATTTTCATCGCGTCCTGCCTGGGGCACATGCTGTCAACCTGGTTTATCACTTGATGTCAGCCTTGATCCTCGACTGAGCTCGTTCTATCAGGTTTATCCACTGTAAAGCTACCTGCCACCCATCCTATGCTGCTGTCTCTGGGGAGAAGTCTCCTTGTGCAGCCCACACATAAGGAGTGGGGGAGTTAGGCTCATGAATTATTTGGAATTCTGCATGGGTGATGTGTCTCTTCCCCGTTTATGAACCCTGTTAGTATGGTCTTGGGTTACAGTCCAGCACTACTTTGTTTTGTTCAACTTGTTCTAGTTTGACCATGGGAGCTCTTTCAGTTGGCTCCTGTATGCTCTGACATACCCATCATTATGGGGTTTGTGGTGCTTTTACATTTTTTATTTTTATATTTTAGCACTTCCTTACTTTGTGGTGCTACACGATGCCTCAGTTCTAGAACCAGCCATTTCTCCAAGTAGCTTTGGTTCCCCTTGTTGGAGAATAGCTTTAGAATCCATGATCTGAGAGCTGATTATGTGCATTGCTACTGGGATTGCTGTCTTTTAGGCCCTTTCAGCTGACAAAGCAAAAAATAGGAGTTTATGTTAACTCCTGTATATACACTTATTTCTTTCATTTCTGTATGTAATCATCTGTATCTGTCATAAGTGAAACTTAAGTTCATACAAATCTCCAACTGTAATCCACTACTGCACGGACCATTCTAGCTTCCTTTCCTTGCTCACCTGGAACCTCCCCCTGCACCAGTTTACTTAGTTGTTCAGCCCCAGTCATTCATCTACACCCCCTGGAGACAGCTTTACCAGGTAGAGTGCAATGTTCAGGTGCAGTTAGGTAGGTGTATTTTTAAGATCCTCTTTCTCTACCTTTGGGACTAGAAGTAGACTTTGAGTAAAAATTATGAGGTTGGATTAAAACCATCTTCTGTCTCTCCCCCACAGCCTACATTGTTGTTAGTTAGGTAGATTCCTAGTCTCATAATATCAGTGCCCAAGTTTAGCTCCTAAGAAACAGTTGTGGTATCATAAGCTCTAGTTAGCTTATGTAACTTTTTAAAAATTGTTATTGGTATCCAACATAATTCTTATTTTCTCACCATAGAAAGAAGTTTTGGTACGAAGGCCCTTCCCTGGGCTCTCACTTGGTAAGTAGAGTGGCAGCAATGAGCCACTTCACAGCCTCGATGGGCACGAGGTTCCAAAAGTTGGCAAAGCTCTAGCCTGGCAGCCTTTCATTTCCTTATTGGAGAGGCAGGGTCTGTAGGGGTGGAATTGGATGAATTGGTAACATGGAATTTTCACCTTTAAAAAAAATTACCAACACTAAAATTTTCCAGAATGTCATATTTATTATCAAATTCTGACATAGTAATGTCCATTCAGTTTATGTGTGTATAACACACACAGATGTATAGATACATTGTAGAAGTTTATGTAATTAATGGCTCTGGTTAGCAAAATACTCTATGTATACTAAAAACCACTGAATTGTATGTTTCAAGAGGGAGAATTTTACAATGTGTGAATTATATTTCAGTAAAAATTTTTCTTGAAAAATATGTACTGGCAGTAATTTTTATCTTGGAGGAATGCTAGTTAAAATCTGGAAGGATCCAGCTCTGTAAAATAAAATATCTTAAAGCTGAGGTGGTGGAGCATAACATTGTTTCTTGTTCATCAAGCTGTTCAAGTTCTTCCTAGCTGCCTTTTTTGTAAGTTAGTGCAAGTTTAATGTACAGGCTAGTGTTGACTTTCTGTCTGTCCTTCTTCATGCAGACTTACAAGCCATCCCAGTTGGAATTCCTAACAAAGGGCACCTCAAAGAAAACCAGGAAGGAAGACCACGTGCGCCTGAGGGCCCTGAACGGCCTCCTCTACAAAGCCCTCAGCGATTTACTGTGCACCCCTGAAGTGAGCCAAGAGATCTACGACCTGAATGTGGAGCTCTCCAAGGTACAGTGCTGGGGCCACGCTGGGAAGAAATGGGGCTGAGAACTGCTGGCCTATCGGTTAAGAAAAAGGCACCAGGTCACTCACAGCGTCTTTATTTGGGTTGCAGAAGTGATGCTAAGTGTGGCCATTTAAGTACTGAAGATGGAGGGGACGCGTGTGGTGGGAAAGCAGGGGAGGGAGGTGTCCCTGACCAGACAGCACCAAGTGTGTGGTTAGATGCCCCATAAGTGTGGTGACATGGAGCATTCAGAGACCTGCAGGCCGGGCGAGAAGTGGATTTGTCTGCCTTTGTCTTGAAGTAGAGACAAAGGAGGTGACATCCTGCCATCTGTCCGCTTAGAGTGAGTTGAGCCAGAGGGAAGTAATGAGAGTAGTGGCAGTTCAGGTGTTTGCAGTTAGTGCTGTGGGGTGGGGGTCGGGGAGGTGAGGGTTTGGTTTCTGGCTCCGCTTCAGCAGCTGAGTGTGTGCAGGAGATGGTGGCCTGTGAGTCCAGCCGGAGCACAAGCCCAGGTGGTGGCTGCTGTCACTTTAATTTTCATCTCCTGTGCATTGTTTGCCAAAAACCCACTTAAGCTGAAAGGGATTTGCTGGGGGGGCGGTGTCAGGTGTCTCTGACCTCAGACTTCTCTGCCTGTCGCGTGTACTGGAGGACGACTGTCTCCGCCGAGCAGAACAAGCACACCCAGGCCGTCCTGCAGAGATGCGCAGCACATATGAGGTAAGGAGGCTTTGCTTTTTCAGCACCTGGAATTTCCCAGCCTGTTTTGTGACATATTTTTGCTTTCGAGGAAAATTTTGGATGCTTTTTTTTTTTCTTTTAATTTTTTTTCTTACCCGAGGATATGTTAGTGTTTTTTTATTGACGATTGATTGGTTTTACAGAGAGGAAGGGAGAGAGAGAAACATGGATTAGTTGCCTCCTGTACACTCCCCAACCGGGGACTAAACCTGCAACCTAAGGGTGTGTCCTGACCGGGAATTGAACGCATGACCCTTTGGTGTACGGGACAATGCTCCAGCCAGCTGAGCCACCCAAGCAGGGCTGCAAGCATTGCCTTGAATTTCAGAGTATAATTTACATTTTTATGTAAGCCATAATCTAGATAAGTGTTTCTCAAAGTGTGGTCCTGGACCCCTAGGGGATCCTGAGATCTTTTTAGGGGTTCATGAGGTTAAAGGTGTTTTCACAGTATGGTGTTATTTTCTTTTCTCACAGTGTGGACATTTGCACTGAAGCCACAGTAGGCAGAACTGCTGGCCCACAGGTCCTGTGGTCACAGCTTCATGCCACATACAGTAAAAACAAGGCCAGTTTGCTCGGCCGTCATGACTCAGCGGTTGAGCGTCGACCTGGGATCCAGGAGATCAAGGTTCGATTCCCGGTCAGGGCACGTGCCCGGGTTTTGGGCTCTATCCCCAGTCGGAGGCGTGCAGGAGGCAGCTGATCAATGACTCTCTCATCATTGATGTTTCTATCTTTCCCTCTCCCTTCTCTCTAAAATCAATATAGATATATAAAAGAAATTTTTTTAAAAATTCTATTAAAAAAACCAAAACGGCCAGTTTAAGAATATTCTTGATGGATAAGCAAGTTACTAATTTATTAAATTTTGACTCTTGGATACATCTCTTTAGCATTGTGTGTGGTGGGAAGTGTGTGTGGAGCCCCTGCTGGGCTGAGGTAGGGTAGCTATCCTTGGGAATGACGCTGTGTGTGCTGAAATAGACCCTTTTTTACCGGAAGGAGCGAGAGAACCAACTACAGTTTTTCAAATTTGGGTATTTGACAGACACTTGCAACTGGGCCAAGTGAACCTGTCACTTCAGGGAAATCAACTGACCATACTTGTTGCCAGTGATGAAATTCAGACTTTCAAGTAAAAATCAGAATTTTAGAAAGTATATCTACCACTGTGAGTTTGACTGCTTTCCAAGACTTACAGCCTCCTGATGAGATGGTGGTAATGCTAACAAATGTGGTGTTATGTGGTGAAATTTGTCAGTCAGCCTTCTGAAAGTCTATCACTTGCTGACCTAGTGTTTGCAGATGACCAGTGCGTGAGGTTACAGAGTCACGCATAGGTAAAGGTCAAAGTGCAAGAGTTTAGTGTGACAGTGAGATGTTCATTGGTCTGGTTTCAAATGTGTTTTTTTTAAAGAGAGAGGAAGGGAGAAGGAGAGATAGAAACATTGATGAGAGCCCATCATTGATCAGCTGCTTCCTGCATGCTCCCCTGCCGGGGATCGAGCCAGCAACCCAGACATGTGCCCTGACCAGGGACTGAACCCCTGACCTCTTAGTTCGTGGGTCGGCACTCAACCACTGAGCCACACCGGCTGGGTCATTGGTCTGGTTTCAGATTCCACATTGCAGGTAACCTTTAAAAAACTACCATGTGTTGAGTTTTTGTTTAGTATCACAAAGATGCACATTTTTCTTAAGGATGTTCATATAACCCTCCATCTCTCCATTTTCCAGTCACAGATCTGTGTGGGGCCAGATTTTCTTATATTTCAACCAACATAACATGAGAACAGATTGAATGTAGATGCAAACATGAGAATCTAGCTGTCTTTCATTAAGCAGAGCATTAAAGAAGTTTGCAACTCTATATGTAGTGCCACTTTTTTCAATAATTGTTTTTGGGAAATACAGTTCTTTTTCCATTAAAAATATCTATGTGAATGTTTAGGGGTTTATTTTTTACTTATTTATTGCTCTTGAGAGAGAGAGAGAGAGAGAGAGACATTGCTTTGTTTTTCCACTTTCTGTGCATTCTTTAGTTTTTTGGTTTTTTTTAACCCTCACTCGAGGATATTTTTTCCGTTGCTTTTCAGAGAGAGAGGGAGGGAAAGGGAGGGAGAGACAGACATCAGTGTGAGAGAGACATCGATTGGTTTCCTTCCGCATGCGCCCCGACCAGGGCCAGGGATTGAGCCTGCAACTGAGGTACCTGCCCTTGGCCTGAATAAAACCTGGGGCCCTTCAGTCCACTGGCCGATGCTCTAACCATTGAGCCCAACCAGCCAGCGCCATTGGTTGATTCTTGTCTGTGCCCTGACCGGGGATGGAACCTGCAACCTTGGCTTATTGGGATGACACTCTAACCTACTGAGCTACCCAGACACGGCCTAGAGGGTTTATTTTAAATGAATTAATAAATACATATTTTTAAAATTTTTAGTTTTAATTTCTCGTGTGATAAATATTGATGAATATAACCCACATAAACAAAAGATCTTTGGGGTCCTCTAATTTTTTTAGTGTAAAGGGATCCTGAGGTTTTGAGACCTGCTGAGCTGGGTGATAGTAAAGTTATTCAGTTTTCTCCTCAGGCTTAAAAAATCCAGAAACCCTAACCAACCAGCACTCAGAATTGGAATCTCTCCTTCCTGCTTCCCTCTGCTTTCTCTGTCGCTCTCACCTCTCCCCTTATAACATCCTGAATTGTCAGGAGGAGGGGGCAGATGTTGGGAAGTCAGAGTCGTACAAGGAGCTGGTATTTTACATTGTCTGCATAGCTCTCCTGCATGGTGATCATTGACACCTGTCACAGTGATCCCTAGGTGTCTGTAAAGGTATGTACTAGAGAATGGTTTGTTAGTTTAATTTTTACATTTAACAGAAACAAAATGAGAGATTTCCAACAAGTGTCGAGAGATAACAGTATTGTCCTCTGGTTAATTTTTAGGTGGTTAGATAGTTAAGTTAAACAGAATGTCTCTTTTCCCATCTCTTCTGATCAACCAGGGTTTAGTGTAAAGGTTTTTCCATAACTATGTACCAGGGTCGTCTGTCACTGAGCCATACACTGCACGCCACAGCCACATTTCCCCTGGGTACTTGCACCCAGATTTACCTTTATCTGCTTGTTATGATTGAATAATGCAGAGATCACTTCTGTGACATCTGGGTGGTTGGGGACTGTGTCGCATGCTGGTGGTGTCATTGCCGATGCATGTCCATTGGATCGAGGCTGGGTGGTTAGTGACCAGCTGTGGAGCCCAAGGCCACTGAGATGCGCAGGAGGGCATCTAGTTTAGATCAGATTATTTACGGGCTCTCAAAAGTTGCATTTAGAGAATTACAAGCTGTTGTGGTGACGATGCATTTCTTACGCCCGTTGGGATGTGCGGTCAGCTAAAGACTTCTGTGGGCTAACATTTTCATCTTTGGAGAGTGGATAAGCAAATCTTATTTATTATGTCTCTGTGAGATTATCACATATTTTTGTTTCTGGCCCTGTCCCACCTCTCCTGTAAGTGTCACCTGTCACAGCGCTAATCTGTGTTGTCTCTCTCCAGGCACCTTTTGATGGCCCAGCAGACTCTGAGGAATATGCCGCCAATAGTGTTTGTTCAGGACAAAGAACATGCAGCGCTAGCCGAGGTGAGGCCTTTAAATCGCAGACTTTATGACGTAAAGTTTAAAGTGAGATTTCTAGAATGATAATACTTAGAGTTTACACAAGTAACACTTGAAAGGCTTCAAATGAAAAGACCAAACTCCCATGCTCGTTCCCATCCCGAGTCACCAGACATCACCCCTTTCTCTGGCTCTAATTGTTTTTCAATCCTCACCCCGGCATATGGTTTCACTGATTTCAGAGAGGGGGTTGGAGGGAGAAAAAAAGTCTTTGCGAGAGAAACATCGATCGGTTGTCTCCAGTACGCGTCCCGACTGGGAATCGAATCCGCATCCCTTTGGTATATGGGGTGATGCTCCAACCAGCTGCACCACCCAGCCAGGGCTTTTAAGTTCCTAATGCTTATCTCTAACTCTTAACTAGCGAGCCAGAGCTCCAGTTCCTAATTTATAAACGTAAGGCAGCCAGAGCTACCCTCTGTGCTTACGACTCCTCTCACTCCCCGAATTTCAATCCGCCTCTGGTTGTTATTCTCATTTCTAATCCTTACCCAAGGATATGTTCTTACTGACTTCAGAGAGAGAAGAAGGGAGAGGGAGGGAGAGAGAGGAAGGTTGACTGGTTGCTTTCTGTACGTACCCTGGCTGGGGATTGAACCTGAAACCTGCATGTGCCCTGACTGGGAATTGAACCGGTGACCTTTTGGTGCATGGGATGCCTCAACCAACTGAGCCACACCGGCCAGGGCCAATCCTGCTGTTTTTATTTCTGCTTATTGTTGGGTTGTGCAAACTCCTTATGTGTCTGGTCCAAGTCCCTTGTCAGAGTGTGTGTTACAAGTCTTTTCTCCCAGTTTGTCCTTGCTATGTCAGTCCTGTTTCTGGTGTTTTCTGTGCACTGATTTAACTCCCAGTTCTGCCTCTTTGCACATTTGTAATTTTTATCAGCGCCTGTGGGTGACACTGCTTTCTGTTGCTGCAGAGTGATGGGCTGTCTGGGCTCTCACTGGAGTGGGCACTGCCCTGGGAGCTGATGGGTCCCCGTCAGCCTTCTTCCAAACACAAATCCTGTGGCAAAACAAGCATTTGACAAAACAGTAAATGTTACTTAGGTAATTCCACTAACAGCTAAATGTTGTTTCATACATTTGACTAACATTTACAAATGTAAATGTTTTTTAAAAACTTTTCATTTTCAAACAGGTGTTTGAAAGCACGGGCTATTGAATGGTCTCGTCATCTGGAAAGTGTTGCTGCAGGAGAGACCTAAAGTGGTGCCCGGAAGGCCCGTGGCACAGTGCAGGGCGCACGACGCTTGTTACGCTTGTTATGTCAGCTCTGGTGAAGTGCTGAGGGCGTGGCTTGCTGAACTGCCCTCTGTTCCTTCCCAGGTGGATCGGTTACTGGCCGTCGCTGATCTTGGACCCCCCGATGAAAAAGAAGACCTTACACAAAGTGACTTCAGGTGATACAAGTGGACATGTGCTCGGTTCTTGGGCGGATGTGCAGGTGTGGGATTGCGTCTCCCACTGTGTCCCTGCCGTCTGTGTGCCCTGTGGCCCAGCCCCACGAGGCCTGCATCAGGTTCGGGGGTCGCCTGGTGACAGTACCCTGTGGCTCACTGAGGCTGTGGGAGGTCCACCCAGCAGTTCTGGGGCCTCTGGTGGCTGTGGTCGCTCCAGAGACTTGTCAGGGCAGGACTGTGTTTCTCCCTCTTCCTCATTTGCTGTGTGTTTCCATCACGTGCTAACTGCATTCCCAGCCCTGTTCTAGCATTTAGGGATGTCCCTGAGCAGAGCAGAGGGCAGTGGCTTGGGAGCTTGTGTTTTACTAGGGGAGGCCGACAGGAAGTAGTAGACATCACAGATAAGTACTCTGGGTGAGGCCACATTGTAGGGCGAGCTTCAGAAAAGGTGGTGAGGATTCGAGAGGTATATGTGGAGGGGCCGATCCAGGCAGGGAAACAGTGGTGGCAGGCTCTTGGCCTGTGCTCCTAGGTGGCTGCATCTGCCTTACGTGGGCACTGTCGGAACTTTGGGGGACCCACAGGACCCAGCCTGCCAGGCAATGGGTGCTGCACTCAGGGACTGCTGAGCTAGAGCACAGGCTGCACTAAGCTGCGGTGAGTCCATGTGTCCCAGACCAGCGAGGAGCCAGGTGGGCAGCCAAACCTGTGGGCATAGAGCCTTTCAGAAGGGAGAGTTGGAGGGCTCAGCTGTGTGACATGGCCAGATTTCGGTTTTGAAAGGATCCTTTCATTTTGCTCTCAGAATAGACTCTTCTCTTTCACTTTGTTTCATCAGGTAGCCCTATCCAAAATTCTGTTTAACTGGCCTAGTGTGCTGGCCATATTTAAATGGGGGGAAAAATTGAAAATGTGTCCAGTGACCATGCAGATGGCTGCATTAGAACTGTCAAGGCGTGTGCCACATGCAGGCACCAGGAGTGCTAACTGAGTGGTCCTGGGCTGGAGAGAGCCAAAACCAACCCCAGTGTCCTGTCCTCCACGGTGTCTACTAGGCAGACCTCAGGGTGGTTCATAGGCAGTGGGTGTGGGAAGGTGAAGTGCTGGCCCAGGGGCTCCCGCGCGGTTGCTCTGGTGCTCGCTCCATCTGTGCTTCTCCCCTCCAGGGACCCAGGTGCCCCATCGCCGCCTGACACTCTGGGCTCTGCTGTGCACTCGAGCCTGTGTGGGATTGATCACGAGGCGCTCAACAAGCAGATCATGGAGTACAAGAGGAGGAAAGAGAAGGGACGCGGGGGCGAGAGCCCAGTACGGCTGGCGCCAGAGCAGGTGGCTGAGCTGACAAGGCAAACGAAAAGGAGAAAGAAAGCCAAGCCTCGCGCGGATGACGACCTCTCCCCCAAGAACTACCCATGGGGATTGGTGAGTGAAGACGCCCTGGACGATGGCAGGGCCCTGCGCGAGGAGCTCGCCCTGGGACACGAGTGGGAGCTCCGAGACGCAGAGCAGGAACCGGAAGCAGAGAGAGGCGATGACAGGAAGGACCGAGGTGATGGTTAAGGATCATGAAGGGCATGGGCTGTGAGGCTCCAGCGCTGCACCTGGTGGGAACTCTGCTTTGGGGAGGCACAGTCATCTCGGTGCTTCACAGGAAAGCCGTGTAGGATGTGCAGCCATGTTACTCCAGTTACCTCTCAGCCCTGCTACTACTGGTACTGTGCAAAGTCAGATGGCCTGTGGAAAGTGCATAAAAACCTGTAGATTGATGACAATAAGGCTGATCCTCATTATTTGCAGACTCTATTTGCAGGTTAGCCTACTCAGTAAAATTTCTTTTTTTTAAGATTTTTTTATTGATTTTTGGATTGAGAGGAAGGGAGAGGGAGAGAGAAACATTGATGTGAGAGTGCAACATCAATTGGCTTGGCTGCCTCCTGCACACCCCATACCGGGGATCTAGCCTGCAGTCCTGCGTATGTGCCCCGACCAGGTATCCAATTGGGAACCTTTCAGTGCACTGGACGGCACACAACTGGTCAGCTGCACCAGCCAGGGCTCACTAAAATTTCTTCTTAACCCCAAAACCAGCACTCAGGGCACTTTCACAGTCATTCTTGGATGTGCCCAGAGAGGTGGAAGTTAGAGTCATGCAATGCACACATCCCAGTTAAGTTCAGACGAGGCAGTGCTTTGCCTTCTCATTTCCTCTCATACTGTAAACAACTGCTTTTCACGGTTTATTTAGTGCCACATTTTTGTGTTTTTTGGTGGTGATTTCACTGTTTAAAAATGGCCCCAACAATTGTGCTGAAGTGCTGTCTAGTTTTCCTAAATGCAAGATGGCTGTGATGTGCCTTTCAGAAAAAGAATGTGTCAGATGAGTGTTGTTCAGGCACAAGTTGTAGAGCTGCTTGGGAAAGTAAAATACATCATTATTTAATTCTGACATGGAGATGCATTCTCTTGGGCTTGGGATAGCTCCCTTTCCCAAGTATCATTAACTTTATCTAAACTTTGTTAATATAATTTTTAGTATTTAATCAGAGACAGGTGCACTATTAAGATAAAGCACGGGAACTTGGAACATAATTTCCATTTTTGTAAAGTGTTTAAGGAAGGAAAGCATTGCTCTCACCTCTGCAGTCCTGGCAAACCCCCAGCATTGCTTCTTCTAGAGGCATCAGGGACCAAGCGTGGTGCTCCAGCAGGGACATGGCACCAAGCAGCTCTGCCTTTGACAGCACAGTGGCCCCACTGAAGGGCCCACATCACAGGATACAGGCAGACCCCTGCAGGTGCTCTAGGCATGTTGATGTTTGGGTAGCACATGTGCAGTCCCACCCACCCTCAAAGGATATGGGTAGCCTCGTGTGGGGAGCATTTCCTGGGAGTACAGGTTGGTTACACAGCCTCTTCTCTCCTGACTGAAGGAGTGTACACAGGGGGATGGACCTGTGTTAAAATGTATGAGGGGTTTGTTCTTGTCAGGTATGTGAAGATGACAGACTTGGAGACGGCTGCCTTGAAGGAAGCATTTGCTACTTGCAGTTCCCAAGAGGAGGAGCCACACTGCAGGACCACCAGGAAGCGTATGGTGATCAGGAGGCAGAAGCAATGAGGGAGGAGCATGGCCCAGAGCCTGTGCTGTGGTTTCTCCAGAAAGGAATGGGTGAGGCAGGGTAGACAGGTTTGAGCAAAGTTAGGATTAGATGGTTTGAATAACTTCAGCAGGCTCTGGGCTGTAGGGGTGTTTCTAGTTGTCCAGCACCTGGCTCTGGGATCACCCCGGGCAGAGGGCATATTGGCCTGGGAGTGAACTAGTTAAAAGAGGTGGTTGGAAAGACATGATTAATAGTGGACCCCACAGCACTGAGACACCTGCTCTACTGACCACTAATTCCACATCCATACTGCAGGAAGTACCCAGGTCCCAAGTGCCAAGGGGTGAGTGTGGTGGTGAGGCTCCTGGGTTGTGACATCAGCATGCAGCAAAATGCAGATGTGCCCATCAGCCTTCACGTATCAAAGAAGTAGGGATTGTAGGAGAGGCTGGTGCAAGATGCTGGTTGCTCTTTTTTTCTTTGCATGTGTGCTCCAGGGCCAAGCTCTGTATAAAGTTAACAGATGGCAAGAACAGTATTTTTTCGGACCTAGGAAATTTTGTTTGTATTCCATACTCTTATAGGAAGGATTTAAGACTATTTGTAAGGATGGCTAAACACCACATAACAGTATTAAGTAGAGTGAAAATAAAGGGGCCAAAAATGGACAGAGTTGGTACTTGCACCAATAATAGAAGGAAGTAAATAAGTTTGTGTCAAGGAAGGGAGACTGAAAGGTGAGCCTGGATGGTGTTCACAAGTGGACCCTCAGAGCGCTTCTACTGGAGCCCTGTTCACAAGGGAGGGGAAGTTTGGTCACATTGACTCATCTCTGCATTTCCTGAACATGTTCTGGGGGCTGAGAACCACATCAGAAGAGCAGGCACCTGTCTTCATATCAGAGTGACTGGCCTGATAGTGGCATCTGTGTTGTGCAGGCTGGTCTTTCCATCTGGATGACTTTTAATTGCTGATGTTGGTCACTGCTCAGGCCTATGACTTGCAGATTGGCACACAGGCTGGATGCCTGCATCACACATCATTGGGGCCAAAAAAGTTTACGAGGAGTCAGCTGCCACTGTCTGGTTCCCATGCTCAAATATTGGGTCTTCTAAATGTTTTTTTTCAGTATGTTAATCTTGGTAAGAAGGCCAAGAGTAAGTTATGTGTGAATGTGTTTCAGTTATCAGAAGAAGAAAATCAGAGGAAGAGCCTTTGAGAAATGACAAAAGATCCACTGTAGATTCTTGCCTGAATTCTACATAAACCAGCAAAACCTGGCCATGTGCTACTTACAACCTCAGAACTCTGTACTAAAATGTGTGTGGGTACCTGTTTGTGAGTCAGCCTGTGTGTGCATGTGTGTAAGTGTACATAGTGTGAGTGCTCATGTATGTGAGTCTATCTGTGTGTGTGCACGTGTGTTGTCTACCTGTGCACAAGCTTAGGCCTGCAAGGTCTTAAGGCACAGCATTTGTAATATACAATCCCGCCTAGCCTGTGCCACCAACTTTTGTCCTGTGGGTTTGGCTCCATCTTGGGAAGTCTCATACTCATCAAGGTCAGGGAGGGGATGGGGTTAGAAAATGGGGTCCTGTATTGCTGCAAAGCTGTACTTTTTTAGGATGGAAACACACTGGAGGCTTCTCTTATTCCATAGTGAAATAATAACTTTTTGAGAATGTTCTGATACACAGCAGTGTCTGGATCCCTCTCTGGGAGCTGTGGCAACAAGTTGGGCTCCCAGCCCAGAGTGGCTACAGTGAACCCTGGATTACAGCATCCTTCCTCTCATGCGGACCCTGGTCTTTGTGCATTTGTGATAAGATGGAAGACATGAGGGTGTTAGAATTGGGAGAGAGCTTAGGGGAGGGATTTTGCTGATCCTGGACACACGGACAGCTTACAACGAGAAAATAAGAACCAGACAATAAAACAGCAAAATCTGAGAAAGGGATGGAATCTGATTTCCAGAGTTACTATGTTATTAGATTCAAATGTCCAGTTTTCAATTAAAAAAATTATAAGGCATACAAAGAAATAGGAAAGCATGGCTCATTCAAAAGAAAAAAATCAACAGAAATGATCTCTGAAAAAGACCTGATGGTAGACTTACTAGACAGAGACTTTAAAACTGTGTTAAAATGCTCAAAGAACTAAAAATATGTCAAGAAAATTATGCATGAACAAAATGGACCTGGCAATAAAGAGCAATCATAAAATTCTGGAGCTGAAAAGTTAAATAACTAATGAAGTATTCACTAGAATGATTCAGAGTCAGATTTGAATAGGCACAAGAAAGAAACAGCAAACTGATATGTAAGAATGAAATTATTGAGTCTGAGGAACAGAAAAAAAGATTGAAGAAACAGTAACAGAGCCTCAGGCACTTGTGGGACACCATCAAACAGAACAACATACACACTGTGGGAGTCCCAGAAGGAGAACAGAGAGAGAAAGGGGTAGAGAGAATATTTGAAGAAATAATGGCTGAAAATTTCCCACATTTGATGAAACATCCAGGAAGCTCAGTGAACTCCAAGAAAGATGAACTCATAGACACAAAACCAGACTTTCAAAGCCAAACAGAATCTCAAAAGCAGCGAGAGAAGCAAATCATCACATATGAAGGATCCTCAACTAGATTAACAGATTTCTCATCAGAAACTTTGGAGTTCAGAAGGCAGTGGGATGATATACTCAAACTGGTAAAAGAAAACCCCACCCTTTCAACCAAGAGTCCTATATTCAGCAAAATTGTCCTTCAAAGTGAGGGAGAAATTCAGGCACTCCCAGATAAATAAAAGCTGAGGAGTTTGTGACCACTAGATCTACCCTACAAGAAATGCTGAAGGGATTCTTACAGGTGAAATAAAGACACTAGACAGTAACTCGAAGACTTATGGAGAAAATAGATCTCAATAAAGGTAAATATGTGGACAGTTGTAATAGCTTTTAACAACAGTTTGTAATTCTAGTTTTTGTTTTTTGTATGATTTAAGAGACTAATACATTTTCAAAATGTATTAGTCTAAAGGGTAGTATTGTAACTCCACATTTTTCTTTTTTATGTAATTTAAAAGACTTAAGCATTTAAAAGAATTATTAGTTTGTGTTCCAGGGCACACAGTGTATAAATATGTATTTTTGTGACAGCAAATAAAAGAGTTGGGGATATAGCTGTTAAAGAAGCAGAATTTTTGTGTGTCATAAAATTAAGTGGGTATGAATCCAGATTGGGATGTTATAACTTTAGGATACTAAACGTAATCCCCATAGTAAAAACACAGAAAATAGTTATAGCATACATACAAAGAAATATATAAAATATATATTTTAGAAATATATAAAAGGAAAATGAGAAAGGAATTTTACAAAAAACAAAAACAACTAAACACAAAAAAGAATGAGGGACAAAAAAGATATTCAGCATATAGAAAAGAAATAGCAAAATGACAGAAATCCTTCCTTATCAGTAATTGCTTTAAATGTAAATGGATTAAACTCTCGAATGAAAAGACAGATCAACAGAATGGATAAAGAATACTGTCCAACTATATGCTGTCTACAAAAGATTCACTTTAGATCCAAAACATAAATCGATTGAAAGTGAAAGGATGTAAGAAGAGATTCCATGTAAAGAGTAACTAAAAGATACCACAGTTGACTACACTAATATTAGAAAAAAATGACTTTAAATAAAAAAGATTGCATAAGACAAGGGAGGACATTATATACTAATAAAAGTTTCAATAAAACAAGATACATAATTATATAAACATTTAGGCACTTCATGATGAACCAGCAAATATTAAGAAAAACTGACAGAACTGATGAGAGAAATAGTTCTAAAACAATTGGAGACCTCAGAAGCCCCCTCAGAATAATGGATACAAAAACCAGACAGTAGGCAAGGAAGGAAGCAGAGGGTTTACAACAAATGAACTGCATCCAACAGGCATACAGAACACTACCCGAGCGCACACGTTCTTCTCAAGTGCAATGGGACGTTGTACAGGGTAGACCATCAGGCCTCAAGTTCAGTCTCAATAGATTTGAAAGTGCAGCTATCATACAGTATCTTCTATGAACATAATGGGATGAAGTTAGAAATCAACAGAAATAAGATGGAAATTCAAATCTGAAA
Organism: Miniopterus schreibersii; assembly: GCF_964146895.1. Taxonomy (NCBI): domain Eukaryota; kingdom Metazoa; phylum Chordata; class Mammalia; order Chiroptera; family Miniopteridae; genus Miniopterus; species Miniopterus schreibersii. The sequence continues at coordinate 83,262,892 of NC_138110.1, forward strand.
ATTTAACACAATGGATCAAAGAAGAAACCACAGGAAATTGGAGACGAATGGAGATGAAAAGACATGTCGAAACTTACAGGACACAGTGAAAGCAATGTAAGGTGGGAAGTTTATAGCTAAAAATGCTTACATTAAAAACAAGAAAGATGTTCAGTGAACAATGTAACTGCAATTTAAGGGACTAGAAAAAGAACAAACCCAAAGCTGGCAGAATGAAGGAAATAAAGATTACAACAGAGATAAATGAAACAAATATTTATTGAAAAACAGTACAGGACATCAATGAAATGAAATGTTGCTTCTTCAAAAAAAGCGACAAAGTTGACAAACCTTTAGATGAAGTAAGAATATTTAAATTACTAAAGTCAGAATTGAAAGTGGGGACATTACTACCGATCGTACAGAAATAAAAAGGATTATGAGTATGAACAATTGTATACCAACAAATTGGAAAATGTCAATGAAATGGACAAATTGCTGAAACAAGCACCTACTAAGACTAAATCATGAAAAATTAGAAAATCTGTATAGACCTATAATGAAGACTGAATCAATAATCAAAACTCTCCCCAAAATGCCCTGAACCTACATCTTCACTGTTGAATTCTACCAAATGTTTAAAGAAAATTAATACCAATCCTCCTCAAACTTTTCCAAAAATCCGAAGAGGAAAAAAAACACTTAACTCATTCTATGAGGCCCCACAACCCTGATACCGAAGTGAGACAGCGACAGTGCAAGGAAGGAAAGCTACAGACCAGTATTACGAACACTGATGCGAAAGTTCTCAACAAAAATTCCAGCAACCAGAATCCAGCTGTTCAGTAAATGTATTACATGCCATGACCAAGTGAGATTTATTCCTGAAGTGCAAGGTTCAACATACGAAAAATCAATGTAATATGCCTCATCAACAAAATGAAGGGGGAAAACACGGTCATATCAATTGATGCAGAGAAGGCACTTGACAGAATTCAACACTTTCATGAAAAAAGGGATAGGAATAGGAGGCTACCTTAACGTAAGAAAAGCCACATATGGAAAACCCACGGCAAACATCCTATCAATAGTGAAAGACTGAAAGCCGTTTGTTCCTTTAAGATCAGAAATAAGACATGGATGTCCGCTTTCACCACGTCTGTCTATCATAGTACTAGACGTTCTAGCCAGAGCAGTTAGGAAAAAAAGAAAACGTCTCCAAATTGGAAAGGGAGAGTTAAAATGATCTCTTTTTGCAGAATATATGATTTTATGTGTAGAAAATCTTGAAGACTCCACACAGAAGCTGTTAGTGTAATAAATGAATTTGGCAAATAGCAAGATACAGAACAACATACAAAAATCAATGACATTTCTATACACAATGAACAATCTGAAAAAGTAATTACAAAACAACTCCATTTACAACAGCATCACAAAGAATAAAACAGGAATTTACTGAGCCAAGGAGGTGAAAGACGCGTACAATGAAAACTACAAAACCCTGTTGAAAGAAATGAAGACACAAATAAGTGGAAGCACATCCCATATTGGAAGACTTCACTGCCTTATTTTCCATGAAAACCTAGGAAAGTAAGTCTATAAAGTTATTTGTATTTTAACTATTATTGTATTAAACTAATAGAATCACAGGGTTGAAGTGACTTAAAAAAGCATCCACCATCCGACACATTCCTCTGTGTTTGGTTCACTCTTCTCTCATCCATGTATGGGGCTTCAATTACCACCCATATTACTTACCTTTAAGTTTACATTTCTACCCCAGGCTCTCTTCTCGGGTCCAGACCTGTATTTCCGACTATTTAATAGTAAGACCTAGAGGTCTCCACAGCCATACGTAACATGATTAGGACACTCCACCCTCAACGCCGTCACTCTCGGCACTTCACTCACAGCCAGCCCCAAAACCATCATCAAGTCTTCCTACTTCACCTCAAATATCTCAAAGCTGTCTGCTCTCCATCTTCAATGCTACTGCACTAATTTCAGTTCCAAACTACACCGTCTGCCACCTGGGCCTCCCCAGCAGTCTCCTCTTATTCCTGCATCTCCCCTTCCTCTAACACCATCCCCTTCCACACGACTGCCGGGTGTACTTTTTCTCCCCCCCCCCAGGTTTTTGAAACTTTAATAAGATTTAAAAACATGACTCTGAACTGGAAAACATACACAGTTAGCACACAAATATTTTAATATAAACTCCATTTGAAAACGCGAATCGAATTACAGTTTTAGAAATTAGTAATTCACATTTAAGCAAGTTAGCGCCCTGCTGAATTCAGCCTTTGTAAAAAAGAGACTTAGTGCATATTGTAATGGCACAATGTTCTTTTGTACCATTTTGTTGATTTTTTTTTCACCTTATTAAACAAGATTAAGTTCTTGAAAGTTGGTAGGTAACAGTTAAGTTCCTATGACATACTTCTAATGGTAACAGTTACATTTTGTAACAGACCACTTTCTATAGATTTCCTATCTTAAAATTTAAAAGGCAATAATTTGTAAGGATTGCATCAACATCAATTTAGCAGAGGAAGATAAAATTTTATTGAAACTGCTTGTGTACAAAATATATTGCACTATACCCAAACAAATGCCAACATAAAATTCAGTCTGTTGTTGCTAATACATACAGAGAGTATTGCCCAAGAGCAGTTACATTACACGGTCATTCTACCTTGGTTAATTATCTACGGTATTTTAAACCAAATAGCTTACAGATGGTGTGCAAGGTACCAGTTTCTGTTTTCAAATATATACATTCCCAGAATAAGTAACTAGCAATGAACATTAATGTTTGGCAATACTTTTTAAAGACTTTTAAATATTCTTGAAATTGTGTGCAGTTTGTTGCCATTTTTATATGCTCACTGTATTTGTATGCAAGGAAAACTCAGAGAAACAAACTAAAAACACCTCAGAGGCAGAACTTCAGTTTGTACGGCTCTGTACAGATTCAGTGGTACTCTGGCTCGGAGTTATTTTTTAAGAAAAATGCCAGCTGTACTTTTCAAACGCAAATCTGCTTCTATCAACCCACCCACTAAAAACACTTCATTGGCTACTCATTGGTCTTAAAAAGACCAGAACAGCTTCATGATCTCGTCCCTAGTTTCCTTTCATAACTTTTCTTTCCTGTGACCTGCACTCCAGTCATTCTTGTTCTTTGATCCATCTCACTGTGGCTTGCTCCCTCCAGGCACCGGGCCTTTACAGGGGCTGTTCCGGATGCTTGGAGTCATCTCCTTTGACCACCTCACTGCTTTGATCTGCTAATGTCTACTTGTCCTTCTGGTTGTCACTTTTTTTTTTTTTTAATGTATCTTTATTGGTTTCAGAGAGAGGAAGGGAGAGAGAGAGAGAGAAACATCAATTGATCGGCTGCCTCCTGCACGCCTCTCACTGGGGATCGAGCCCATAACTCAGGAATCGTGTGCCCTGACCGGGAATCGAACAGCAATCTCCTGGATCCTAGGATGATGCTCGACCACTGAGTCACACCTGGCCGGGCTGGTTGTCACTTTTCAAGACTGCTAGTCTAGATCTGTTTTCTTGTTCATAGATTCTTGGAGAACCTACCTTCTCTAGAAGCATTTACCTCAGCTTACAATTAAACTTTAACTGTATAGTTATTTCACTAATGACATTCTCCCCCGCTGGACTTTCAGCTCTAGGAAAGCAAGGATTGAGCCTACTTTTCTGCTCATACTGTCTGCTTGGCACCAAGTAGACACACACAAAGCATATGGAGAACAGAGGTGAGAAGGGCAAGAGTACGTATAAGTTCATAAATAATGCCTCCCTTTCTATAAAAATTTCAGTGGTTTTAGATTAATCTTAGCAGCTTATTTTATTGTAGATGAGCATGCGTACAGTGGTCTCTGTTGAATATAGTTGTGTAGTGTGCATATGCTACATGGAAACCAGCTGAGGCAGGGAAGCAGGAGCTGAAATCCCGCCCGCTGGTCCGCACTCCGATGCCTGGCTGGCACTTTGTAGCAGCACTTTTATCCCAAAGCTAGAGCCTTCAGGGCAGCACATGCCCACAGGGCTTACCCGTTTTCTAATTTTCACAAAGGTGGGCTGATATATCAGGCTCTGGGGCCAGTCTAAGGTCTGTCTCTGTTCTGTGGTCACCCAGATTGCTGTCTGTATGTTGGTTGGTTATCTTAACAAATGCAGATACCGATTATAGGGGGAGCGAGATGATAGAGTAGGAAAGGCGCAGCATGGCATTTTCCCTTTCAATCCCAACCAAACAACTAAGATCAAAGCATCAGTGCTCATACTGAGCCTCGTAGGTTAAGGCAGAACAAGCTTTCATGCGCAGTGACGTGTCCAGCAGGTACACCCTCAGGTCTAGCTTCTGATTTAGAATGATTTGATGACATCTCTGTCATGCGTTTTCCTGAATCCTGAGAAGAATCTTTTTTTAAAATGTATTTTTTCCCATTACCATTTATCCCCCCTTCACCCTCTTCCACCGTCACCCACCCGCTCAACCCTGCAACCACTGCACTCTTGTCTGTGCCCTTGAGTTCCTCTTTTTCTCCCCCCAAATCCCTCCACCCTCCACACACGCACACACACACACACACGCACACACGGACACACCGTGGGGGGATAATCTCGACCAGTCCCACTGAGTCATGTTTGTCATCCCTTCTGTGGTAGGGAGGGAACATCCTTTCAGCAGCAAAGCTGTTGATTGCAACTTTAAATGTCATGCTGAAGCGTTTAGGCACACAGTGGACTGATGTCTGCAATTTTCTTTCCCTGCATCCCCCCCAAAAAAGATGAATCAAGAAATGAATAGTTGGATAGCCGGGTGATATGGCAAATACAGCAAAATGTTAATTGTAAGATCAAGGTGATGGTGTTCACTGTACAATTGTTAACTTTTCAGTATGTTAAAAAATTGTATAAGATGTTGAAGGAAAACTTCATTCAAAATTTATTAAAATCTTATTATATTTATTAAAACGTTTATTCATATTAGAGTAACCTAGGCATCAGGGAGACATGATGAGTAAGAAGACATGGTCCCTGCTGGTGTCGCACCCCCTGCGGTAAACACATTAGCCGATAAAGATAACACAGTGCAGTGAGTGCAGTGAAGACACAGCATGTTCTGGAATATCAACTGCCCACCACATGGTCGTGTCATGTTTGTGTGTGTGGTGGTGGTGTCAGGGAGATTCTTCTGGAAGAGAGGCTCGCAGATCTCAGCCTTGAATGGCAATGGCATAGAAATTAGTTCAGGTGGTGGGGAGGGAGGACATTCGATGAACAAACTCTCTGGCGCAGGAGATGGGCTGGGACTGGTCCGTCTTGGAGAGCTGGTAGCCGTCCTGAACCTCTGACTTGATCCTATGGGGGTTGGGATGACAGGGTCTGACGTGCTTCTTGCTATATCTGACTGGAGAACGCATCTGGGGCACCCAAGCTGGAGGTAAGGTAGGTCGGTGCCTGTGTGGGTGTTCCAGCCAGGAGGCGACCTGCAGGTACACTTGGCATTAGGGCTGCAGTGGAGGGAACAGGTTTGAGAAATATTTAGGATGTAAAATGGGAGAATTGGAAATGGTGAAAATAAAGACTAGGTAAGCACACTGCTTATTGTGAGAGCCTGTTGAGGAGGGGTTGATGAATTCAGTTCTGAACATTTTGAATTTGGGGTACCTGAGACACCCACTTGGTGGCCAGAAAAATGGAAGTGAAACTTAGGGAAGAGGTGGATATATTGAGTTGGAATTTAAATAATGAAGTTTGAATCTGCGGTCGTGATGCAGAGTAATAGATGAAAGGCATGGGATTTCCAATACCCAGCACAGTGCCTGGTGCATGGACACGGAAAGTGAATACAGTTGAAAATGAACGAGAGTGGTCCTGCCAGGCGTGGCTCAGCGGTTGAGCGTCGACCTGGGATCAGGCGATCGGGGTTCGATTCCTGGTCAGGGCACATGCCTGGGTTGCGGGCTCGATCAATGACTCTCTCATCATTGATGTTTCTATCGGTCTCTCCCTCTCCTTTCCTCTCTCTGAAGTCAATAAAGATGTATTTAAAAAAAAAAAAGAAAAAGAAAATGAACGAGAGTGGGCAGGGTCCTGGAGACCAGTGCTCAGGCGGATCTGAGGAAGCGAAGCTGATGAAGGCTCAAGGAACCGTCAGACGGGTTGGGGCAGGTTAAAGGGCATGTTTCGGAGTTGTCAGGGAGGAGAGGACTCGAGGAAAGGGAGAGGGTACAGACAGACAGGACCAAAGTCTGTTCTTGGGTTCAGCAAGTGGGGGACTGGTGACCAAGGCGTTTCCTCAGGGTGGTGAGGGTGAGGAGCTGAGCAGTGGAGGGAGCAGAGGCGCTCCTTGGAGAAGTGTGATAAAACGCTCTCATTGGAGTATAGCGGACTGGGAGGCTTTGGCTTTATTTTCCATCACACCCGTAATTTCTCAGAGATATATAGGAATATTGTACCCAATTACACCTGTCATTCATTATCAAATGAAATCACAATTTATAAATAAAAAGGGCAAGCTGTTCTTCAATTATGATAAATCAGAAATTTATTTGGTGCCTGTTAAGCTTTTAGTTACTAGGCTAAAATTTAGCTGAAGGTACCAGGAGAGGGGCCGGGGGCAGGATGACTGGACATCGAGGTCCCGCGATGGATGGCTGGTTGCGAAGGTGCGCGGACACCGCCTCGGAAACGAGCTCCGAGGTAGGACCATTGTTGGGAATGGGCGTGCGGGGCTGGGGCCGAGGGAGACCAAGCCTGGGAGCAGCGGGGCAGGACCGGCCCCGAAAAGGAAGGCGAGGGGCGGTGTTGCCGGGAGCCCCAGGGAGCGGGAGCAGCGCCCCGGACAGGCCGGCGAGGGCGTCTGCCCCGCACCTGCCCCTGGGCTGCAGGCCTTCCGCTCCCGTGGGCGCTGGACTCACTGCTCGAAGGCCCAAGGCCATTCGGAAGCTGCTCCTCCGTGTTTTCACTCATTCCGAAAAATATACTATTGCTTCACAATATTTAATAAATCTGGGCAAAAGTGAATTTTACGGCCATTTAGGAGTTTTTACAAATGTATGTAATTAAGCTACGAAACATATAGTGGCTTTAACTTAAAAATCAGAATTCTCAATACAAGGTGTGACATAAATTGTCTTAAAAGAATCGTCAGGAGAGCCCTCCAGGGAGCTCCCCAGGGTGCGCCCACCAGGGTCCAGGGGTGAGAGTCTCAGCCATTCCTGCTCGCCAATGGCAGGGCAGGGCTCCCATCACAGCTGGCTTCCCATTGGCTCTGAGGTGTGGGCGGGGCCACCCATTCCTGCTGCAGTCACTAGCTCCACCCCCATTCCATGCAAATGAGGTCAAAACTCTGGTGAGCTCACGTGATTGGCCACGTGGTTGATGACACAATTGCCCCACCCCTTCAATGACGTCATTATCAACTCAAACTCTCACGAGAGTTTGCAGATGCTGGTGAGGGACCAGTCCACTGTGGCAGGAGGGGTGTCCAGGTAGGGGGCGCCTGCAGGATACCCCCACTCCCACCCCAGAGCCTCCAGTCCTGCTTTAGGTGGGGGCCCCAAAGGGCCTGTGAGGCCCGGCCCAGGGGTCCCATGCACCCTCTCATCCCATTGGCTGGTTGCACCGGCATGCAAATGAGGACGTGCGTCACTTCCGGAGGCAAATCGAGCGCCATTTTCTCTTTCTGGCCGAGCTGGGAGGAGGGGACAGGGTCGCGCGGGGGTGGGCGCGCGCCGAGGCGGGGGTCCCGCCGCGCGGGGCGGAGGCGGGCGCGGGCCCCGACGGGGCGGGGCGCGGCGAGAGGCGGCGGGGGACGCGGCGGCGCGCCGGGCGCCCAGCGGTAGGTACGCCCCCGGTCCGGCCCCGCGACGACGCCCCCGGCGGGTCCGCGCAGTCCCGGCGGCGGCCCCGCCCCGCCCCGCCCACACCCGCGGCGGCCTCGCGAATCCCGCGGCGTCCTGCGGCGGCGGGTTCGCGTCCCGAACGGTGCCGGGTCGTCCCTCCGTGTCACGTGGGCCGGGGTGGTCGCCGCGGGGCGTGGCCGGGTAGGGGGAGGGGCCGCGGGGCCGCGAGTGGGGCACGGCGGGCGGGGGGCCGAGAGGGGCGCGGGGGCGCTGGGCCCGGGGGGCGGGCCGGGTGGGGCGAGCGGCGCCTGCGGGGCGCTCCCCGCGCGGCCCGGGCTTCCCCAGCTCGCCCGAGCGGCCCGAGTCACCGACTGGGCCGCGCCGCGCCCCCCGCTGCCGCGCGAAGGAAGCGCCGCCCGACCCGCGCCGACGGCCGGCCCCGGGCCCCTGGGCGCGCGCTGCGACGGGTGACTTACATGCACGTGTTGGCCTTCAGATTTCAACTTCTCCGGTGCCGCTGCCGGCTGCGTGGACGTGGGTCGTTTGCAAAATTTCTGCCGACATTTGGCTGTGGAATGTCAGAAGTTGTAACTGCCAGTTCCAGCGGTGCGCAGTTGCGGAGCGGCACACCAAGTGTTTTAAGCATTTTCTTTGCATTTGAATGAGCGGCTTGCCTGAATGCCGTCAAAGCTCGCTGTGAAGGGAAGGTGCGCAGGTTTACCAAGTAACAGGGCTTGGAGTGCGGGTGGGCGCTGGTGCGGCGAGCGTGTGGGGCGGGGGGACCCCCGCAAACACAGGGGCGGGCGGTGCGCGCTCTTCTCTGGTTGGATCAAGTCATTTTGGGTGACTTAGAGCTGCTCGGGAGAGCTGGCCGCGTAGTGCGTGCACTTCGTGTTTCGGTTGGAGGGGAGCTCTGCCGATCGCGGGTGCTTCCAGCGTGGGAGAGACAGGCCTGCGTTAAGACAGCCGACCGGAGCTGCTGCAGAGGGTGGACGCACATGGGGGGACACGCTCAGTGCACTGAGAGGTGATAAGAGTGTGAGGGCTGGGTTTAGGGTTAAGGATCCACGATCGCTTATGCGGACGTGCCAAGACTTTCAGCTGAAGAAGTCCTGGGACACCTCTTTAATTTGAGCCCAGGTTTGCAACATGCTGTTGGTGAGCTTACGGTTGTAGTCACTTTGAGGAGCTAAGTCCCCAACATTGTGCGTGCCCTCCACTCTGCCATCGCACACCTGTTAGGGCGGTGTGTTTTGTATGAGGAAAGGGAAGGCTGATGACTTGCTGAAGGCCACAGGTCTGTTAAGGGATGTTCCTGCGTTTGGAATCCAGACCTTCTGAATATTTCATGTATGGCACACAAATATGTGTGTCTGTGTTTTTGGTTTTTTTTTTTTTTAAAGCCCCGTATTTCAATGCTTGGGACATTTCATTTAGATTTTTGGAATTAGAGCCATAGCAAACTCAGTGCAGATGTTCTTGTACACATCAGTGGGCTTTTGGTAGGCCCATGTCTATCCCACCCATGAAATTAAAGATAATTTCCTGTGAACTGCAGTTGATAGATTAGTGTAGCTGCATTAGACTGCGGTTTCCTGATGTACATTTTTTACAGATGTACAGATTTAGCTGAGTACTAAAGATACATGGAGAACAGCATCATTAGAGGATCTATAAATGAAAACAGTTTTTTTCCTGGTTAGTCCACTGAGCATTTTGTATGGAATCTTGCATCTTGGAATGGATTAAGTATGGTATTTTGGGATGGAAAAAGTATGGTAAAACTCAGCTTCTTTTCCCCGCAGTGATTGGCAGCAGTAGACCAGGGCTCTTGAAAGGTTATGAAACTTTTATAATTTACCTATGTTTTATTTTTTGTTATCCTTAAACAGTTAGCAAACTGCTAAAAAGGGAAACTTTTTTTATGCTTGTTTTGGGGGAATCACAATAACAATGATGAGGGAATGGGGGCACTTAATATTTGAAAATAAAAATTTCCTATTCTCCAAATTTAAGAGAGGTGACTGACAATTCCTTGGTCCTGTTCCTAAGTCTTGAATAGGTAACTAGAGTCTGTTTAAAACTTGCCCAATCACAGCCTTATTTCTGTCCCCTCCTCCTGAGTCAGCCATTCTGCAGTAGCTTCCAGGAACCAGCCTATGAAATCAGCCAGTCCCAAAACTGCTTCTCGGCAAGTCCACCAATCCCTGTTGTCTGTGCTTCTCCCAACCCTGTAATAAGATCTGTGCTTGCTAGTAGGTAAGGCCAGACTTATTTGCAAACAATAAATTTGGCTTCTTTAGGATAGAGAGGGTAATGGGACTTTGAGGAAATGAAAGTCTGAGTAGAAATTTTTGTTGATCCTTGCTCTGGCTAAAGAAGGCAGTCTGGGCTGGAAAGTGGCCTTGTACATACTTTTTTAAGAAAGCCATCATGAGGCTCTTGACAGATGCTTTTGAAGGCTGGAACTCAATTCAATGCATTTTACTTATAATAATTTTATTACTTTTACTGAGTTCTAAAATACTAAGTGATCGTCTAAACCCTTCTCCTGAACCTGAGATACTCTTCATGTAGATAACTTGTCTGAAAACTTACCCATTCTGGATCAGCATCTCAAAAACTGTATTTCCTTATTACCCACCCCAAATTCCTCCTTACATTTTAACCCTCCCTGTCCCCCCAGCCCCTGTTAAGTTCCAGTCTCCCTTTTTGCCTTAATTTACCTTTTGCCATATATATTCAGACTTTTCCTACTTTACCTCAATCATTTCTGATGCTGATCTGTTCACCTGGACCACCTTGGGCTCCACCTCTGCAGTCCTCCATAGCCATTCCATTTTGAACCTCCATAGCCCTTTCCACGTCTCATGATTCTTATGGTTTTATTTTACCCCTTTTGTTCATTTATTGTAAACATTTGCTATGTATTATGCTCTGTGATAGGCCCAGCCATGCAAATAAAATGTGATTACTGCCCTGAAGCTTAGTTCAATAGGGAACATATATAAATAGGTAATTACAACATAGTGAGGTGAGTGCAATGGGAGAAATGTATAAACTGGTTCCTCTGGGGATTCCTAAGAGGGGCACTGAATTTATCCTTGGGGAGGGTTAAAGGAGGGGTACAGAGTGGAACTGCTGACTCATAGAAATTGTCATTTAAAATCTTGGGGAGATACCGCCAAATTTCTCTGTAAACATGTAGAAATTACAGTTTTTCTACTTACCTTCACTACTAGTGGATATTGTCAATCTTTAAAAGTTACTGTTTTAATAATAAAAAATTGACAATCATTATTTTACCTGGTGTTTCTTTAACTCAAATTTAACTAACTGATTTTGTTTTTAGCTTTTATAGCTTACACATTAAAAAAACTTTTTTTGGCCTGGCCAGTGTCGCTCAGTGGTTGAGCATTTACCTGTAATCCAGGAGATTGAGGCTCGATTCCTGGTCAGGGAACATGCCCAGGCTGCGGGCTAGAGCCCCTCCCCTGTAGGGGACGTACAGGAAGCAGCTGACCAGTGACTCTCTCATCATTGATGTTTCTCTCCTTCTCCCTTCCTCTCTCTGAAATCAATAAGGACATATTTAAAAAACAAACAAAAAACCCCCGCTTTTTGGACATAATTGGAGATTTATGGGAAGTTGCAACTACAATCAAAGAACTTTTCCCCCTGAATCATTTGAAAGTAGGTTGCCAAACAAGATGCCATCCCATTACCCCACATATTGTGTATTTCCTACAAATAACATTTTCTTGCATACCCAGAACATAACCATCAAACCAGAAAATCAATACATTATTACCATTGAAGTTTTGCCAGTTCCAATAACATTTACAGTAAAAGAATCTAGATAGAATTGCATGTTATATTTAGTTACCTAGTTTCTTTTCTATCTGGAACACTTCCTTAGTTTTCCTTCCATGACCCTTTTTTAGAATGTGTATAATTCATTGATTTTTAAATGAATTTACAGAGTTGTACAACCATCACCACAATCTACTATTAGAACATTTCTAGCATCCCTCCTCTCCCAAACCTAAACACTTGCAGTCAGTACCTCTTCCCACCCTGGCCAACCACTAACCTTCTATCTCTATAGATTAGTCTTTTCTGGAGGTTTCTTATAAGTGGGGTCAGACTTTATGAAGACCTCTGCATCCATCTTTCACTTAGCATCATGTTTTAGAGATTCATGTTGTATCATGTGTCAGTACCCAGTTACTTTTCATTGCCAAATGGTGTTCCGTTGTATGGATATACCACATTTGTTTATCCATTCACCATTTGATGGACGTGTATTGTTTCCACATTTCGGCTACTATGAGTAGTGTTACCTTGTATTGGATACTTGAATGTTATAGGCTAGTTGTTTTTTACAATGTCTCTTTATTTGGGCTTGTCTGCCAGACTTCTGTGAGTTATTCTTTTTTCTTAGTTATTAAGTATTTTGTGGGTAGGTGGTTGGGAAGCATGTAAATATTCCATTTCTCATCAAGCTTTCAATTTATTTAATTATAACACCATGAACTTAAGTTTATATTGTAGTGGGTTATGTTTTAGTTATCATTGCTGTATACCAAACTACCCCAAAACTTTGTAGAATAAAACATTTTATTTAAAAAGCTCAATAATTCTTTGGGTCAGGAATTCAGGCAGGAGTTAAGTAAATGGCTATTTCTGTTCCACAATGTCTGAGCCTCAGTCTGGGAAGACTCAAAGGCTGGGGTTGACTTGATAGGGACCCTAGAGGCATCTTCACTTGCACATCTAGTGGCTGATGTGGAACATTTCCATGTATTCTCCACTGGATTAGTTTAGCTTCCTCACAACATCATGTCTGTATTCCAAACGTGATAGTCCTCAGAGAACAGGCAGCAGTGTGGCATTTTTATGGTCTAGCTTTGGAAGTCACATGGCATTAATTCTGCCATTCTATATTGGGTGAGGCAGCCATAAAGCTCTGCCCAGGTTCATGAGGTGGGGGCATAGACGCCCTTACTTTTTGGAAGGAGTGTCAGAATCCTATTAGAAGACGAGCACATGGGATGGGAGATATTGTTGCATTATCTTTGGAAAATTCAGTGCCACAGGCTGTAATCTCTTACTGTCATTATTTATTTATTTGCTGCCCAGATTGCCCCATATTTGGCTTGTGGGAACTTCTTCAAGCTGGCTTCGTTCGAGTCCTTTTGATATGTCTCACCATTCTTCGACCAACTTCCTTATTTCTGGCACAAGATGTTCTAGGAGAAGCTTGTCTTTTCCATGCTCCAGTCCTTGAATCAGCCATTTTCCCAAAGAACCCTGGTTCCTTTTAATGGAAAGTGGTATTTAGAAATTAAGATTTGGGCCCGAGGAGTGCTCACTGCTACTGGGCTGTGTAACTGCTTCTAGGCTTTTTTAGTGGGCAGAGCTATGGAAATCACACTCATTTATTTTTTTATGTATGTATTGAAAGCAGTAAGGTCACACCTCTGCCTTTTCAGTCAAGTGTCACAGGGCTTATTTTAATTTTATGCCTTTTCAGATATTTTAAAAACAGGTTTATTGAGATGTAATTTGCATACCATATAATTCACCTATTTAGAGTGTACAATTCAACGGCTTTTAGTGTACTTGCAGAGTTGTGCAACCATCATCACAGTTTTTGGACATTGTCATTATTCCAAAAAGAAATTGTTCCCCTCAGCTATCATCTCCCAGTTCTCCTCAGCCTCCCCTCAGCCATCATCTTCTCAGCCCTAGGCAGCCAGTGTTGTACCTGCTGCCTCTACGTCTAATTCGTCTGCTCTGGACACTTCTTGTAAATGGAATCAGACCGTGTGATCCATGTGTCTGGCTTCTGTCACTGAGCATCACGTTCCCCAAGGCTCATCCACATGGTAGCTTGTGTGAGTGCTTCATTCTTTTCAGGGCCAAATAATATTCCATTCTATAAATGCTCCACATTTTACTTATCCATTCTTCAGTTGATGGATGTTTGGGTTATCTCTGCCTTTTGGCTATGAAGAATAGTGCCGCTATGAACATTCTGGTAAAGTTTTTGTTTGGATGCATGGCTTTCATTTCTCTCTGGTGGAATTGCCAGCTCATGTAGTGGCTCTGTGTTTAATCTTTTGAGGAACTGCCAGACTCTCCTTCAAAGTGGCTGTACATTTTACATTACTGCCAGTGACATAACATGCGATCAGTTTCCCTACATCCTTGCCAGCCCTTGTTCTTTTTCAAAATTACAGCCAACCTAGTAGACGTAAAGACGTATCTCATTGTGGTTTCTATTTGCATTTCCACATGGCTAATGTTTAGCATCTTTTCATGTGCTTAATGGCCATTTGTATAGTAGCTACTTCTTCGGATCCTTTGCCCATTTTTAAGTTGAGTTATTGATTTTTTAATTATTGAGTTATCAAAGTTCTTTTCATATTCCAGGTATAAGTTCCTTATCAGAAATACCATTTGCAAAAATTTCTCCCATTTTGTGCATTCTCTCTTTACTTTTTGTGTGCTTTGCTTTGAAGTACAAAAGTTTTAAATCCAACTTACCTAGCTTTTTCTTTTGTTGCTGGTGTTTTTTGGTGTCATATCTAAGAATCCATTGCCAAATCCAAGGTAATGAAGATTAAATGCCTTTGTTTTTTTCTGAGAGTTTTAAAGTTTTAGCTCTTAGATGGAGGCGTATGATCTTTGGGTTGATTTTTGTGTATGATGTAAGGAAAGGGTGCAGCTTCATTCTTTTGTGTGTATATAAATAACCAGCGTGATATGTTGAAAATTACTCTCAGTGTTTTACCAACCCTCTTACTTATTACAGTTTTGTTTTCTTTCCTTCTTAGGAAAATTTCAAAAATGTTTCAAATTCCTGTGGAAAATCTTGACAGCATCAGGAAGGTACGAAAAAAGGTGAAGGGCATTCTTGTGGATATAGGGCTTGACAGCTGCAAGGAGTTGCTGAAGGTAAGAGGACATCAGTAACAAATTAAGAGCAGACAGTGGTCCTGGAGATGCTAGGGTTGGCTTTTTGGAGCTGAGATTTGAACTGGAAGTTTTTGAAGAATGGGTACGATTCCTCAAGATGGAAATTGCTAATAATTGAAATGATTCCCTGAGAGCATCATTAGTTCTTATTTATGTCTTTCTGACTTAAATTGAGTTGTTTTAATCTGTTTCAAGTTTTTTTGTTTTTTTTTTTAATTTTTTTGTTTTGTTTTAAACATATCTTTATTAATTTCAGAGAGAGGAAAGGAGGGGGAGAGAGAGAGAGAAACATCAATGATGAGAGAGTCATTGATTGAGCCCACAACCCAGGCATGTGCCCTGACCGGGAATCAAACCCCGATCTCCTGGATCCTAGGTCGATGCTCAACCGCTGAGCCATGCCCGGCTGGGCAGCTGTTTCAAGTTTTTAAAGTGACTTTTATGAGGGGCTTTTATAGTCATTAGTTTTTTAATTTTTATTTATTTTTTGCAACATTTGCTTGCGTTTTAAATTTGCTTTATTATAGTTTTACTTTGAACATTGTACCCACATTTACTGTACACAAAGGACATTTTCAGATACCAGAAATAAAGCATAAAAGCATTCAGACACTGAGTATGTAAGCTGTTTTTAGTCATTAGTTTTAAAATACTGTTGACCCTTGAACAACAGAGGTTTCAACTTCACAGGTCCACCTGTACACAGTTTTTTGAAATAAATATATAGTCAGCCTTCTGGATCCCTGGGTTTTACATCTACGGGTTCAACCAACTGCAGATCAAAAACAGGATTTCTGATCTGTGGTTGGGGATCGTGGATGCTGGGGGCCAACGGTATGCATTGATCTAGGCTGTTCTAAAGAGGGGACTTGAGCATCTCAGATTTTGGTATTTGCAGGGGGTCCCAATCCCCTGTAGGGGCTCAGGGAAACTATGCTTTTGGGGCATTGAAAGTTAAAATGTAGGTTTTTGGCTATGGGTAGTGGGGTGGGGTGGGGGTTCGGTACCCCTAGCCCCTGTGTTGTTCAAGGGTTAACTGTGTATTTGTTTTTGATCTTTGAGGCAAAGATGAATTATTTATTACTTTGTTGAATTATTTATTACTTTAGCAGAAGAAGACCCTAACTTGATTTCCCAGTATTGTTAGAGTAATCAATAAATGGGGATGCATACATGATATGATAGGGTATTGTTTTTTGTGACGTATAAATATAATCAATCTTACAAAAGTTTAAAAATTAAGGCCACAGTCACACTCTACTGATAAGTTGTATTATAACTTGAGAATATATGGA
Source organism: Miniopterus schreibersii (assembly GCF_964146895.1). Taxonomy (NCBI): domain Eukaryota; kingdom Metazoa; phylum Chordata; class Mammalia; order Chiroptera; family Miniopteridae; genus Miniopterus; species Miniopterus schreibersii. The sequence continues at coordinate 83,279,030 of NC_138110.1, forward strand.
TGGCACATCTAGTAAAGAAATAAAAATTGTTAAATAAGGCTTGCTGTTATAGCCTTATAGCCAGCCATTGATATTCTATTCATAACTATGAAATACGGACCATGTCTGCTTTGAAATTTTTAAACTTGTGAAGAACTTAATTCAAAGTATTATTGGCCTATGAACAGTTCAGTTTCTTAATTTTCAAATCTCAGACTTTCAACCAGATTGATTTTATTTACTTAAAGGGCAGCCTGATGTGAGAGACTAATGGTCACCAGGATTCTCATTGATGGTCAGCAGGTAGACAGATGTGACTCCACAGGACCCCGAATGTGCTCTGCTCAGTCTTCACCATGAGAACCCTTCTGCCTAGGAAGCTACCCTCTCCCACTGTGTTGTGTTCTGCTACCTGCTCTGTTTTTCTTCAAAGCTCTCAAGTGCCTGAAGTGACTCATAGTCCCACACTTGAGTGTAAACAGAGACCTCATTGTTTGGTTATCTGCTGTACTACCTGTGATCAGAGTTGTGTCTGGCACATAGACACTTAACAAATCTATATGTATTTTTAACAAACATTTTAAAAATGAATCAATGAAAGTAAAACCCAGGTAGGGAACTACTTTTAATAACAGGCTGACTGAAAGTCCATTTGGAAATAAAAGGATGGGAGAGATCCGGAAGAGGAACCTCTTATGTAGACGATTTCCCAGGAGCAGTCTTAAAATACAAGAACTCCCAGAGTTCTTTGCAGCTCTGTCTATAAGTCGTATTTTATGACTTTCATGGGGGAGAAAGCAGGGTAATTATTTGAATACAAGACTGAGAAGGTAGATGGTAGATACATAGTCTATTACTAATAGATAAGTGATATTTGCAGAGTATAAAAACAACAAGCTAAGAACACAAGTGTGTGTGTGGAGATTGAGGAAATTTCATTGATAATGTGGGAAGCCCCTATGGCAGTCTTGGGAGACCTATATTTGTATAAATAGATTAAAATTTTTTATCCTGTTGTTAAATCTTATCTACAAAAATAAATTGAAATATTGTTAATACCTTTCATTTATTTTCTAATAATAGTTTCTTCCTAGCTCTTTTATGCTGCTTCTGACAGTCTGGGAAGCATTCCTTCCTTTGAACTCTTTTCCCTCCTCTCCTGTGATACAACATTCCTGTTCTGCTTCCCTTCCCAGTGTTTTCTTGTGAAAAATTGAACCCTACAGAAATCTTGAAAGGATTATACAATGAAAACCCATCTATCTACCACTGAAATTCTACAGAATTAACATATGTATCTATCTCCACCCACTGTTCTTTTTTTAAATTGATTTTTAGAGAGAGGAAGGGAGAGGGAGAGAGAGAAACACCTATGTGAGCGCACAACATGGATTGGCTGACTCCTGCCCTCCCCTTACAGGGATCAAGCCCGCTACCTGGACTTGGTGCACCGGATGCCAATCAACCAACTGAGCCACACTGGCCAGGGCTGTTCTATCTTATTTTTTTATGCATTTCAAAGAAAGTTCCAGGCATCAGTACACTCTACCCTTACATTCTTTTAGCATACATGTCACTAACCAGAGTTTAGTCTTGGTTTGCCGTTTTTGGGGGGAGGGGACTTTATATGCTGTGAAATGCACCTTAATTCTGTAAATGATGGTTTCAACATGCATTTACTCCTGTAATACAAGTCCCTGTGAAGACCTAGAACAAGCCCATCACTCCAGAAAGGTTCCTCAAGCCCTTTTCTAGTCAGTCCCTGCCCCCACCCCACTGGCTACCACTATTTTGAAATTTTTACTGCAGGTTAGATTATCCTGTTGTGCAGTTTTATGTAACAAATCATATCTACTCCATGGAAATCTTCTCTGTGGTGCCGTCTGTGATTGGTCCTTTTTGTTGCCGAGTCGCTTCTTGTTACATGGATGATTAGCTGCTTGATCCTTTCTGCTGGTGGTGGGCACGAGGCTGCCCCAGGTTTGGGTTATTATGAATAAGATTCTTACAAATATTTTTACAAAAGTAGTTTTGTGAACATGTTTTGATTTCTCTTGGGAAATTATCTAGGTATACAAGTACAAGATTGTATGTTCAGTTTTATAGGAAGTGACTAGTCCTTTATCCAAACCAGTTGTGTGACTGCACTGTTAACAGTGTGAGGGTTCCCGTTGCTCGTGCGCGACGCAGCGTGAGGGTTAGCTGTGTTTTCGTAGGTCTGTTTTTCAGTGGAGGAAGTTCCTTATTCTCACTTTGCTAAAAGCAAAAAGTATGACTGGTTGTTGAATTTTGTCAAATGATTTTTCTGCATCCATTAAGATAACTTTTTAAATCTAATATGGTGAATTACATGGTTTGATTTAAAAAACAAAACTCTTAAACCATCTGTATTCCTCAGGGAAATTCCACTCGGTCCTTTCTATATGTTGGATCGATTTGCAATATTTTGTTTAAGGATTTTTACATTTGTGTCCATGAGGAGGGATATGGCCTGAAGTTTTCATTGACTGTAGTAGCTCATCTAGAGTTGGAGTTTCCTTTGGGATGGTTTTTAACTGTGACTTCGGTTTCTTCACTAGATACCAGGTTATCTAGTTTTTCTTGAGTGAGCTTTGGTAGCTTGTCTTCTTTTAAGGAATTTGTTCATTACAACTTAAGTTGTCAGCTTTATTGGCATGAAGTTGTTATGTTACTTCAGTACTTATAGGAGCCATAGTGATGGTCCGTCTTCATTCTGACACTGGTAATTCATGTCTCCTTTTTTTCTTCAGTCTGAACACAAGTTTATCAATTTTACTGATGTTTTCAAAGTAACAGGTTTTGGTTTCCTTGATTTTTCTCTGTTGTCTATTTCTATTCTACTTAAGTTTTAAAATTTGATCTCTTGCCCGGCCAGGTGTGGCTCAGCGGTTTAGCGTCGACCTAGGATCCAGGTGATCGCGGTTCGAGCCCCTGTCAGGGCACATGCCCCGGTTGCAGGCTCGATCCCCAGTTGGGGAAGTGCAAGAGGCAGCCGATCAATGACTCTCTCATCATTGATGTTTCTATCTCTCTCTTTCCCCCTCCTTTCCTCTCTCTGAAATCAATAAAGATATATTAAAAAAAAAAATTTGATCTCTTAAGATGGCAGTTTAGATCACTGTTTTTTGTGTTTTTTTTTTTAATAAATATGTCTTTATTGATTTCAGAGAGAGGAAGAGGGAGGGAGAGAGAGAGAGAAACATCAGTGATGAGAGAGTCATTGATCTGCTGCCTCCTGTATGCCCCTCGCTGGGGATCGAACCCAAAACCCAGGCATGTGCCCTAACCGGCAGTTGAACCCCGATCTCCTGGATCCTATGTTGACGTTCAACCGCTGAGCCACACAGTCTGGGCTCTTTATTTTCTTAAGTATTTAGAGTCACAAATTCCCCTGAAGCACTGCTTTAACTCCATCCTACAACATCTGATTCATTGTTTCCATTTTCATTCAGTTTAAAATATTTCCTAATTTCCCTTGTGATTTCTTCTTTGATCCATGGATTATTTAGAAATGTGTTTAATTTCTAGAAATTTGGGTTTTTTTTCTAGGTATCTTTTTGTTATAGATTTATTTAATTTTGCTCTGGTCAGAGACCGTACTTTATAATTATCTCAGTGCTTTAAATATATTGAGACTTACTTTGCGGCTCAGCAGGAGGTCCCTCTTTGGAAACATCATGTGTTTTTGAAGAGAATATGTTTTGCTTTTGGAGGTGGAGAGTTCTGTAACATCATTTTGTCAAGTTGGTTGGTGGTGGTCAGTCTTCACTGTCTTTCTGATTTTGTGGGCTTGTTCTACCAGTTGTTGAGAGAGCCGTGTTGAAGTCTCCATAATTAAATTTTGGATTTAATTATTTATCTTTTCAGTTCAATCAGCTTTGTTCATGTATTTTGAAACTCTTTAAAGGGCAACGTATTTAAGATTGTTAGGTTCCCCTGAAGAATAGATCCCACTATCGTCATGAGGTGACTCTATCCAGATTAACATTCTTTCTCCCGGGCTGAAGTCTCCTTTGTTTGATATCACTGTAGCTCCCTCAGCTTTTTTTTTTTTGATTAGTGGTAGCATGACATACCTTTTTTCATTTTTTTACCTTTATTCTATGTTTTTATACTTATAGTGGGATTTTTGTGGAGAGCATATAGTTGGATCTTGTTTTTATACCCAGTGTGACAGTCTGTGAGTATTTTGTACAGGGGGAGGCAGACTATGGCCCCAAATATGGGCCAAATCTGGCTGTTTTGTAAATAAACTTTGTCAGAACACAGCCGTGCTTGTCAGTGTTTCCATAGTGTCTCTCTGGCTGCTCTGGTGCACAATGGTGGATGGGTGGCTGTGTCAGAGACTGCATAGCTGGCAGAGACTTCATAGTTATTACCTGCTCTTTACAGAAAAAGTTAGCAGCCCATGTTACCTAATGTAATTATCAATAGGGTTGGGGTCAAATCTCTCATGCTGTTTGTTTTTACTTGTCTCTCTGTTCTTTGTTCCTTTTTTTCTTTTTCTGCTTTCTTTTGGATTGAATATTTTTTATAATTCCATTTTCATCTCCATTATTGGCTTACTAGCTCTGCTTTCATTTACCTTTCTCATATGAGACTGCTTGCTTCACCTGTGATGTAAGAGCAGTGTGCTTTCTTCTTCCAGCCTCGATGCTGTTGTCCTACATCTTACTTCTGTATGTTACAGAACTCACAACATAGTATTTCCAATTTAAATCCTGGTAATAATGTGTACTTTTCTGTAGTTCCGAATTGACTTGGTAAGCAGCGTATTAGCACAGGCATATTCAGAGACAGTGGTTATATTAACTATCTTTCTCTGGCTTAACTAATATTTTTTTAATATATTAAAAAGACCTTTGCCCCAGCCAGGTGGCTCAGTTGGTTGGAGCATTGTCCCGTACACAAAAGGTTGCGGGTTTGATCCATCGGGGTGTATATGAGAGGCAACTGATTGATGTTTCTCTCTCACAACAATGCCTCTCTCTCTTTCTCTCCCTTCCTTACTCTCTAAGAAAATCAATTAAAAAACATCCTCGGGTGAGGATTAAAAATAAATGACCTTTATTTGTTATAAAACAGTAATATAAACTGTGAAAGAGAAAATACAGGTAATTATTTTTTTAGAAAATAAAATTTTAAATGCCACATTTCTACCTTCAGAAATTGCCATTCTTAACATCTTATTGTTTAGCCTTCCCTGTGCATGTGTGCAGTCTTTACACAGTGAGTGCATGTTGATCATGCTTTTATATTACTTTGCTTTTTTCTGTTACTTTCATGTTTCTGTGTCATTAAATAAATGTTCATCTTACCTATTACCCAGTTTATATTCAGATTTCTCCAGTTTCCCCCCAAAAATTTTTTTACACTTGGTTTTTTTGAACCACGACGCAGTCCAGACACCCCATCACATCCGTCACTAGGTTCCCAGTGACTCCGTCCCGTCCCCTTCCTCCTCCCCTCTTCTGCTGCCACGTTTGCCACACTCTCCCCGTCTACCTGGCCCTCCCCGTGGCCGATGCCTCACACACTCAGAACTTGTACTTCATACTCTCAGCACCTGAAATTCTCCTCCAAAGTCCTCACTCTGGTGGAAGGTGGTGTGTGCTCCTGAGGTTTTTCTCTTCTAAAAATTATCTGTGGGGAATGTCATCTGTTTATTCTTATAAAACTATAATTTTAACTTGGATTATTCCGCAGGTTTCATACTTTATGGCTCTGTCACAATTTGCTCAGGGGCTGCATTTTCACTTCACTTTCCCATGTAGATTTCTTAGGTGCCAAGTATCCTGTCAGGCTCTGAGTAAATATTTCTTTCTTTGCTGGAATTGTATAATCATTTCCCTCTTTTTCTCCCTTTTTCAAAGGACCTTAAAGGCTTTGATCCTGGAGAGAAGTACTTTTATAACACATCATGGGGCGATATTTCTCTCTGGGAACCTTCTGGGAAGAAAGTGGTATGTATTTTTGTATTTGATTTTCCTGTTTCCTCAAGCTGAGGGTTACGGTCTGTTCAGTTCTGAGGGATGTCACCTGTACCAGGGCTGCTAATGGATGAATGGGGAGGAGGTGAGATGTGTGGCCTGCAAGTACTGCCTCCCAGCTTGGGGCTTCTCTTTTCCCCTTTTAAATAGTATCTTTCAAAGAGCAGAAGCTGCTTACGTCAGTGAAGCCTAGTTTATTATTTTCCCTTTTATGATTATTTCTGGTGTCACAGTTAAAACGTTTTCCCCCAGCCCAGAGACCTGTTCCACACTAACAGGTAATAATGTTTAGTTGTTAGTTCTGTTGGCTCTTTCATTGAGTGTAATTTTTGCTGAGTATCTTGCTTTTCAATACAGTATTTCATTGAATATAAGGCACCATTTTTGGGGTTCGATTCTGGTTAGGGCGTGTAACTCGGCCGCAGGCTGGATCCCCAGCCCTGGTCTCAGGGCGTATGGGGGAGGCAACCAATCGATGTGTCTCTCTCACATCTGTGTTTTTCTCTCTCTCCCCCTGCCTCCCTCCCTCCCTCCCTTCCTCCCCCCCCCCCAAAACCAATGGAAAAAATATCCTCGGGTGAGGATTTTAAAAAAAAAAGACACCATTTTTTAATGAACCCCTAATGAAACTAAAGTCATACTTCACTTGAACTGTGCACCAGAGAGCCATCAGTTGTAAAATATTTCCAGATTTCAGAGATATTGAAGTCTCTCAAGTCTCTCAGAATCATTGAAATAATGGGGTTTTTAGCCCTGGGTTTATTATAGATCCTACCAGAAATGCCAGAACCTGGGGTTTGGCTAATTGCAGAGAAGTAGTGACATGTTGTTGAATGTGTTTGGTTGATTTCTCTGACCTGTGACCCAAGAGGACAAAGTGCATGAGTAGGAAAGAGATAGGTGACAGTCACAGAATGGGGACACTGTGGTGTGAGAGAGACTGATCATGAGAGCGCAGATCTAGGAAGGATCCGTGTAGCAAGGAGCAGTGTCCCCACATGGGACAATGTCTGCACAGCCCATGGTGGGACCTTGATGGAGTGTCCAGTCTGTCCAGGTCTCACCCTCCTCTTTTGTGGCACCAGGGCCAGGTATCCTGTGGTTCACGGCTCCAGAATCTAGAGACTCATGAGACCAGAGGGTGCACTCCTCTCCCATCATCACAGACCAGTGGTTTACTGCATTGCACTCCTCTGTTGGCCAGGATGGTTCAAGTGACTGTTCTTAGGCCCTAGGCTGGTTGAATTCCCCCTCGTGTGCCTTAAGGAGGAATTCCATGTTGTCAGCACTGTATTCTGTGGCCTGAAACTTACCTCAGGGTTATTTGTGGTGACTTCAGGACAGTCCCTTTTTACTTACTGTTTGTTACATAGTTTATTGGATACTTACACTTGCTAAGCATTGTCCATTTGGCTCTTACCTTCCCTAAGAATAGAAATGGGAAATAAAAGATAATAAGGATGGGTTTCACAATTTGCAAGTTAGGTTATTTGTAGAAAAATTGGAGAGGTTTTAGAATTTGGAGTAAAAACAACATTGGAGAAATAGGATGAAGCAGTTAATTCACAGTATAGGACTAAGTAATGAGATTTGTGGTTTTAGTGGATGGTTTGGAAACTGTTCACATGATGTGTTTGTATGAGCTAAGAATAAATTTGTAAATGTTTGAGAAGAAAAAGATGAATATTGTTTTGTGATGTGAAAATGACACGAAATTTGAATGAGTGTCTGTAGTTTTATTGGCACAAAGCCATGCTCATGGAAGTTCATGTCACCCGTGGGTCCTTTTCTCTTACCAGGCAGCACTGAGTGGTTGCCATCAAAGCTCTTGGGTGGCCCACAAAGCCTAAAATATTTACTCTCTGGCCCTTTAAGACAAATTATGCCCTGGCTTAGAACTCACATTATTCTGTGAGGGGTGATAGTGTTAAATTATCTAGCCTGTTAGAAGAGAAAGAGTCATATACTTGTGAACGGTAGAGGGTGTAGCTTGCATCCGATAGCTTTATTAAATGATGCTTGGCTTTTTCTTTTAACAGAGATATCGAACAAAGCCGTACTGTTGTGGCCTCTGTAAATACTCCACAAAAGTGCTTACTTCATTCAAAAATCATTTACATCGCTACCACGAAGACGAAATTGACCAGGAGCTGGTGATCCCCTGCCCAAACTGTGTATTTTCCTCTCAGCCCAAAGTGGTGGGACGGCACTTCAGAATGTTTCATGCACCTGTTCGGAAAGTGCAGAACTACACCGTGAACATCTTGGGGGAGACTAAGTCGTCCAGGAGTGACGTCATCAGTTTTACGTGTTTAAAATGTAACTTTTCAAACACATTGTACTACAGCATGAAGAAGCACGTGCTGGTGGCCCATTTTCACCACCTAATTAACTCCTACTTTGGCCTGCGAACTGAGGAAATGGGTGAGCAACCCAAAACTGACGATCCCCCTTCTACGGAGAAAATGCCATCCTCTGACAAGTATTACTGTAAAAAGTGCAACGCCAATGCCAGCAGTCAGGATGCGCTGATGTATCATATTTTGACATCAGATATACACAGGGATTTGGAGAATAAGCTCAGGTCTGTGATTTCAGAGCATATTAGGAAGACTGGACTTTTGAAGCAAATGCATATTGCTCCCAAACCAGCTGCACACTTGACCATACCACCAGGCAGCAGCGCTCCAGGTGTCGCCGCCACGTCCCCTTGTTTTCATCTCGCCTTGCCACCAAACAGTCAAAGCCAGACCACAGTCCAGCCAGTTCAGGGCTCAGTCCAGCCAGTGACGGTGGCCTCGGGTACTTCTGGAAGCCTCACCCATTCTCCGCCTGCCTCTGCCCAGTCCCACGTGACTCTGGTCTCCAGTCCCCTGCCTGGGGGCCAGAGCAGCCTCACTGTGCCACCCTCAGGGCCGCAGCCTGTCTTCCTTTCTCATGGAGTCCCACTTCATCAGTCTGCAAACCCTCCTGTATTGCCCTTGAGTCAGCCAGTTGGACCTATCAGTAAGTCTGCTGGAACTGGTGTCCTCCCCATAAACCAGACCATCCGCCCAGGGGTTTTACCTCTCAACCAGCCTGTTGGGCCCATAAGCCGACCAGTTGGGTCTGGAGTTCTTTCAGTAAACAGACCTGTTGGGTCCACCGTCCTTCCTGTCAGTCCCTCTGTCACCCCTGGTGTTCTTCAGGCAGTCTCTCCAGGGATGATTTCTGTGAGTCGGACTGTCCCATCAGGTGTCCTTCCTGCAGGCCAAATGACCCCTGCTGGGGTTATTCCTTCAGGACAGACAGCAACTTCTGGGGTTCTCCCTGCTGGCCAGATGGTCCAATCTGGGGTTCTCCCCATTGGCCAGACAGCCCCGTCTGGGGTTCTTCCCCCTGGGCTCACAGTCCCATCACGGGCACTTCCTCCTGGCCAGACTGTCCCCCTACGGGTTCTCCCTGCAGGCCAGGTGGTTCCACCTGGGCTCCTTTCTCCCACCCAGACAGTCTCGTCAAGCATTCTCCCTGGGAACCAGGGTGTGAATTCTGGTGTGCTGCATCTCAGCCAGCCGGTCATGTCAGGAGTTCTTCCTGTGAGCCAGCCAGTGAGGCCTGGGGTCCTGCAACTTAATCAGTCTGTGAATACCAACATTCTGCCTGCCAATCAGCCAGTTAGACCTGGTGCTTCACAAAACACAACTTTCCTGACATCAGGCTCCATTCTCAGGCAGCTGATACCTACAGGGAAGCAGGTGAATGGCATTCCCACATACACACTTGCCCCGGTATCTGTCACTTTGCCTGTGCCACCTGGAGGCGTTGCAGGTGTCACTGCACCCCAGGTGCCTATCCAGCTCCTGCAGTCAGGCACAGCCTCACAAATGGCCAGTCCTATGGCTGGCATGCCCTCTACCCCAGTGGTGGTGAATGCAGCTCCAAACGTATTCATTCAGCCTTCCTCCTCCGTAGCTGAGGCAAGCCCGGTGCTCAAACAGGCAAAGCAATGGAAAACCTGTCCCGTTTGCAATGAGCTCTTCCCTTCCAATGTCTACCAGGTCCATATGGAAGTGGCACATAAGCACAGTGAGTCCAAATCAGCTGAAAAGCTGGAGCCGGAAAAACTGGCTGCATGTGCACCATTTTTAAAGTGGATGAGAGAGAAGACAGTTCGGTGCCTCTCTTGTAAATGCTTGGTATCGGAAGAAGAGCTCATCCATCACCTACTGATGCACGGCCTGGGGTGCCTGTTCTGTCCGCGCACTTTCCATGACATCAAAGGCCTTTCAGAGCACAGTAGGACCATGCACCTGGGGAAGAAGAAGGTACCTGTGGATTATAGTAACAAAGGTTTCCAACTGGATATTGATGCCAATGGCAACCTGCTGTTTCCCCATCTTGATTTCATTACCATGTTGCCAAAGGAAGAGTTGGGGGAGCGGGAAGTCTACTTGGCAATACTGTCTGGGATACACTCCAAGTCACTTGTGCCCGTGTATATTAAGGTGAGGCCTCAGATGGAGGGTGCACCTGGGGGCCCCAGCAAACAGGCGTTGACCTGCCCTTTTTGCTTTGGCACCTTTGTGACAACCGAGGCGTATGAACTCCATTTGAAGGACAGGCACCACATCACACCAACAGTCCACACGATTTTGAAATCCCCAGCTTTCAAGTGCATCCACTGCTGTGGGGTTTACACTGGAAACATGACCCTGGCGGCCATCGCCATCCACCTGCTGCGCTGCAGAAGTGCCCCGAAGGACAGCAGCTCGGACCTGCAAGTCCAGCCGAATTTCATTGAGAACAGTGAGCTACTTCTGGTCAATGGCGAGGTGCTGCACGACTCCAGCTGTTCTGTAAAGAGGAAGCTGCCTGATGGCCACTTTGGGGCAGAAGACCAGCGGGAAGGGGAGCAACGACCTCTGGCCATAAACACCGATGCGCCCCCGGCTCCAGAGAAGGTAACGAGTGTTGTGCCTCTTAAAAGACAAAGGAATGAAAGCAGGACGGAGGGACCCCTTGTTAATGATGACGCTCTTCAGATCTTAGCATTAAATCCCAAAAAATATGAAGACCGTTCTTATGAAGAAAAAAAGCAATTTCTTAAAGATTATTTCCACAAGAGACCATATCCTAGTAAAAAGGAAATAGAGCTGCTGTCCTCACTCTTGTGGGTGTGGAAAATTGATGTGGCTTCATTTTTTGGGAAAAGAAGATATATTTGCATGAAAGCAATAAAAAGTCACAAGCCTTCTGTCCTTTTAGGCTTTGATATGTCTGAACTTAAAAATGTTAAACACAGATTGAACTTTGAGTATGAACCACAAAACTTGTAAAAAAAAAAAATAGGAAATTAGTACTTTTTTTCAATTGAGATTTAAAAAGAAGTTATTTTCTTCACTGTATGTTGAACTAATCAATTTCAGTGGTCTTTATGCTGCTCTTTAGATGTATTTCAGGTGCTCAGCAAGACTTCATATGAAGAAGTGATAGTTCTTTCAAGGTTATAATTCCCTGCAGTTGGGTTTTGTCACATTTTTAGTTTTTTTCCTCTGTTGAGTAAAGTAAATCTTTTGATATTTCGTGCACGGCTTGTTTTCCCAATAGTGTCAGGGTCCTATGATAATAACAAATCTACATGTTTGTTTTTTCATTTAAGGAAATTTCAGCTTGTTTCTGAATACTTAATTAACTGCAAATTAAAGCTTTGATCTCCCTCAGCTTCACATGTAGCTGCAAATGATGTGGTAAATGTTTAGAGAAGTGAGCACAGACCCTTGTGACGTGTGCGGCTCTAAGGATGCATGGCATTCGCTACACTGATTTCTTTTGTAAGATATTTGCTCATTAGATTATAATTTTCATTTACCTTTTTTTAGGTTTTTCTTAGCCATTTTTGATCATAACTCACAGAAAACCAAATGTTTTCATTTGTTAAAAAAATACTGAACCTGAAGTCTGGTATTTTAGCTCATAAGTTGAGTTATTTTACAAATAAAGTATTTTCAGTGTAGACTTCCCCCTTTTTGATATGGTGATGTCATTTTTCCATTCAAAGGTAAGACAATAAATCTTTAGTGCCTTTAGAATAAATATTGAAAATATACACACAGACTCTCCTACTGACCTAACTGTTCATAAACCAGTGAAAGGGAAGGACCGTATTACTCAGGAATAAAACTTTTACCCCTGAGTGTGGATAATGAAATGTAAACATAGGTTTTCAGGGACAAGGGGAAGTCAGTAGACCAAGAGCTAAGTTCCATGGTTGGGCCATTAATTTTTGACAGTTTCCTAGAAGTCAGGGTATTGGTATTGGGGAGATGGGCGTTCTGTAACCCAGTGTCTGGCTAATGGGATGGGTATAGCGAACGGACTCCATTCTGTTACTGTTCTTTGGACAGTTAAACCTTGGGTTTTTTCACGTAACAACACAGAATAGAAGAACTTAAAGCACCAGAACCAGTAATGGAGACCAACCTTGAGTCATATTTATTGCTGGTGACATACAGCAGAGGGACCTGTCCAATATATTCAGAGGATATGACAGTCTCTGGGAAATAAGATAATGTTACTATATATGGATTTAAAATATATTTGCATGTAATTCCTATAATGTGCATTTTTGGGGCAATTGTGAAACTGGTCTGTGATTGTTGGTGTACTCTGTTGTAAATTCAAAAAGAGCTTGTTGAAGTTTATTTTTTTTTTTTTACCTATTGTTTTCAGAGTGTCTATTTTGAATTAAAATTTGTTATACCACTATAAACAGAACTGTTTAATTCTTTTAACAGTTAAAACATCACTGTGACTCACAGGAATAATCTCAGAGTGGAAATAGACACCACATTTATTTTCTAAAAGAACATTACTTGTCATTGTGGAAATAAGGCAGCATAACCCAGAAGGCTGGCTACTGACCAGGTTCACAAAATAGATGTGGCTAGGTATTCTTGACACGTCTGTACAGTGGCCACCAAACTGTCCAGAAGGAGTTTGCTCTCTGGAGGCTTTGCTCCTTAGTGCCCTGGTGGAGGAGGGCAGGTTGCTGTCTGTCTGATTTAACCCACCTTTTTTTTAGTCATGTGTATCAGGATTTCTGTTGGTATTTTGGGCCTGATAACTTGTTGGGGTGAGTGTCCTGTGTATTGCTGAACTGTAGCAGCATTCCTTCCTCTACCCTACCCTTTGCCCAGGGCTGACAACCAAAACTCATTGCCAAGGGTCCCTGGGGGGTGGGGGCAGGATCGGCCCTGAAGAGAATTGCTGTGATAAAGGAATTCTGACTTCAGTTGGATTTTAGCTGTAGTTCAACTTCTGATGCTGAGTCTTCTTATGTTAGGCTAGTTACTGGTTTTTAAACAATTTTTTAGGCTCACAAATTTAGGCGAAATTCTATATAAGCCAAGCTTCCAGAAGCACATGTGAGAGTTCTTGCACATGTAAAAAAAAAAAAAATGAGTGTATAGCAGTGGGCAAAAGTAGGTTTACAGTTCTACGGAACGACAGGCAGGTTCTAATGATCACAACAGCTGTAAACTCAGGCACGACTGTAGACCTGCTTTTGCCCACCCCTGTGTTTATTATTTGGAAATGGAAAATTGAACTACAGATTAATAGTCAGTGGAGGTTTTAAAAACTGTCCTAAAAGATTATTAGAAATTGAGAAGGGAAGGAAACAGTTTTTTTTATATGATAGTCACAAAAAACTTTATACTTTAAAATATTTCTTTTCCTATGTAATGTCAGCCTTTTTTTTTTTTTTTTAAATCACCCAAGGAGTGGGTATTTTTTTCCATTGCTTATTAGAGAGAGTGGAAGGGAGGGGGAGAAAAACATTAATGAGAGAGAGACCTCAACTAGTTGCCTTCCACACTCGCCTTGACCAGGAATCAAACCCATGACCCTCTGGTGCTCTAACCACTGGGAACGCTGGCCAGGGCAGCATCAGCTTTTAAAATACTGTATTTTTGAAGTCTATTCAGTTAAAATACTATCTTGGCTTCTCTGAATTAACTTACCTTTATTTGATGTTATTTTTAAATAAATAAAAACCACATCAGTTCACTTGTTAGCAGGGAATAAGTGAGAAGGCCAGAGACAGAGATTGGGGAGCACACACATTCAGTGTCTTGGGGGCAGATGTCACCGTAAGGAACACAGGCGGGACCAGGGCAGGCATGAAGCCAGGCAGACAAGTGCGCGTGGCCAGAATCTTGTATTGATATGGGTTCTCTAAATCCACCACATTGTCAGTTTGCAAACATACAAATACCATCATTCACACAAATGATCTAGTTACACATTTTGAGAGGAAAAATATGTAATGCTGCTAGATAATAGCTAAGGTTAGTTTTCCACAGCTTTTTGAAGGAGGTGCCCCCCAAACTACTTTATCCCACTCATAAAATCATGCGCAGTATGGTTATTTATTTTTCTGATCCATCCATTGGTTGCCTCTTCTATGTGCCCTGATCGAGGATCAGCCCCTCAACCTTGGTGTATCAAGATGATACTCTAATCAGCTGAGCCACCCAGCCAGGGCTACGGTGGTTTATTTTTAAACAAAAAGTCTTTTTCAGAAGGGAAGCTTTTCCAATAAAAATTTAAAAATTATTAATGTTTAAATTATAAACCAAACTTCAGCAACCATATAGACATGTTTACTCTGCATAAACTAAGAGTGTGTGGTCATACTTTCAACTACAAATTCAGAACTAGTTGTCATGAATGAATATCTTTTTTCAGAACATAGTTTCTTGCATTTTGTAACCGTGATGGGGAGGAGACCGTGATGGACAAATGTACACAGCACATTCCCAGGAAACCTGGCCCAAAGACACTTTACTGCTTTAGTAAAAAATGTCAGCAGTATTAACTATATAGTGACTTTTTATAAAATAATTTTGCTGATAATCTTCGAGTCTGCACACAAATAGTGCTTTATTTTTAATGAGGAATGGGACATTAGCATAATCTCAAACTACCTTCCCTCATAGATACTAATTACAGAGGGAAATGGCGTAATTTATCAGTGGAGGAGCCGTGCAGGTGCCATCCCCGCCCTAGAATTCTACGCATCCCCTCTCAGCCCCTCGTGCCCCTGGAGCATGCTCCCGAGCCTCTCCTACCCACGCAGGACAAGGCTGTCCACTCAGCAGTCAGCAGGAACCGGCGACTCTGCTCAGGGTCGGCGTTCGGCTTAGGACGTTGTCCTTTGAGAGAAAGTCAGCGCCTCTCTCTGTGCAGTTTGCTCTCTCAGCTTGCCGAGTATGTATCACTTGGACATTTTTTATTCCAAGTTTATTATCTATAAACTGATACACCAGTTTCTTTCTGCCTTTCAGACCAGTGGACATCCTCAGCCCGTCTGTGTGGAGTAATTTGCCCGCCTCTGGGGGAATCTCGGCGTTCGTGGTGGTTTGCTTGCTTCCCGTGCGCCCTGTTTTGGATCTGTCTGCATGTCCCGACCCCGGCCAGCCCAGTGTTTCTCTTACGCGCCGGGACTGTAATTCTCTGCCTCTGTGATCGTATCCTGCACGTAACAGGACATGTAGTGAAATGAAATGAAAACCAAATTGTGGGTAATGCAGTTTGGCGATCTGTATTAAAGGTGTGAACACTCAGTGACCTAGTGTGGTTCCCATGTCATCCAATATGATGGCAAAACTCAGCCCAAAGCAGCCCCCTTCCTCCGCACGGCGAGGGAAGCGAGGGTGAGCCCGAGAGAGAGCGCGCGGGCGCGGAGGTGGGAACGCGGCACCGGGGCGGGGGCGGGGGAGACGCTTCTGCGCCGGGGCTCGGGATTGCGTGCACAGAAGCGCGCACCTTCCACCGGCCCCAGCCTCGGGGGCGGGTCCTCGGCGTGCGGGGCGGGGTTTGGAGGCGGGTCCTCGGGGCACCTGGAGAGTTTAATTGGCTCGGGTGCTCGGGGGCGGGCTCTCGTGGGGCAGGTCCTCAAGGCGCCGGGCGGGTCCTCGCGGGGCGGGTCCTCGGGGTTTGGGGCCCGACGAGGGTCCTTAGGGCTCGGGGGCGGGTCCTTGGGGAGCGCTGCGGGATCTGGGGGGCGGTGCTCGAAACACGGGGCGGGCCTTAAGGGGGCGGGTCCTGGAAGCAGGGTTCTCGGCCGCGGGGCGGCTCCTGTATGGGGCGGTTCCTTGGGGCGCGGGGCGGGGATTGGCGGCGGGTGCTCGGGGGGCGGGTGCTCTGGGCGGCGCGCGCCGGCGTCCTCCGCTCCTCCCGCGCGCGGCCGCTGAAGTCCCCGAGGCGCGCGGCCAGCCCAGCTCGGGCCGCCGCAGTCCAAGCAGCCCCGCGGCCGGGGAGCGCGGGCCGCGACCGAGGCCGCGGCGGGGGGCGCCGCCCCCAGCGTCCTTCTGGAGCCCCTGGAGCGGGGCGAGGGCGAAGACGGGGCTGAGTGGGGCCGGAACCATGAACCGGAGTTTCCACAAGTCTCAGACCCTGCGCTTCTACGACTGCAGCGCGGTGGAAGTCAAGAGCAAGGTGAGCCTGGCCGGCTGTCTGCGCCCCCTGTGAATGAATGGGGTGCCCCGCAGAGCACTGAGCGGTCCGGGGGGGCCCACTCAGGCGACGGCTTTGGCGCGCGGGCGCCGTCTGTGATATGCAGGGTCCTGCCGTCCTTCCCGCCCCTGCGCGGACACAAAGCCCGCAGCCCGGTGGGGTCCAGCTGGAGCTCCGGCGCTCGGAGGGCTGAGCCATCGGCTGGTCCGCGCGGGCTCCGGACCCTCCGCGGGAGCGGCTCTTTTGTTCCACGAGCGGGAGGCGCCCGGCACGCCGCACGGTGGAGGGGCTTCAGGGGCCCGGGCCGGGGGAGGGCCTTCCCCGTGCCTCCTCCTCCCCCGGAGGAGCCTCGGAACCGGCGACGGGGGCACCACAGCCGGCCCCCGCCCCTGGACGGGACCCCAGCCTCCCGGCGCGCCCCCGGCCCAGCCTCCCAGGGCGCGCCCGGCGGCGGCTGCTCGCTGCCCGCGCCCGGCCCGAGCGTGCCCGAACTTGCGGGCAGCAGTGCGTGCGCCTTTGGGTTACTGGCTGATAGGATCTGGCGCTTCTGCACTTTGCAGGGGCGGCTCCTTCGCCCCAGACGCTTTTGTCTGCGAGGGTCTCGGTGGGGGACCCCGCGGGCAGAGGCGGAGCTGCAGTTGATCGGGGTCCTGGAGAAGGGGGCCCCTCGGGCCTTCCGCTGCCTGCTGCCTGGAAGCCGGCCCTCTCGCCCCTTCTCTCTGCGCCCCCTCCCCGCGGTGAAGCCCAGCCGAGCAGCCTGCGTGGTGGGAGGGGCGGGGCTGGGGGGTGAGGTCTGACCCCCACCTGCGCACACGCTTAGGGCGCGGGGCGCGTGCACCCTGGCTCGGCTTTTGGTGAGACAAGTCCAGCGGCCCCTGTACCCGGGGTGCCCCTACCGGCTGGGGGATCCTCTGGTGTAGGGTTTCCAGGGCATCCTCCGAGGAAGGGGGTGGGGTTGCAGGATTTCATTCTCATCTCAGTCTTACAGATTTTTTATGAGCCCCTTGTTTCCAATAAGATCACACCCTTGCCCCCAATGCTGATTCCGTGGCCCTCGCCCCCACCCACCCATCCACTTTTTAGCCTGGCAGTGCCCCCGCCCCCTAAATCAAATGTGCCCGCTGAGTGGTGTGGGAGAACCCGCAGGCATGAGTGGGAGGGAGTCCCAAATAATTGTCGACCTCTCGAGGTCAGTGGGAATATGGCTTTTTGAGCTCGTTGTCCACCACAATAGCTGAGCAGCATGGTTTCATCTTTTTAACTTTTTATTTTGAGATCATCCTAGATTCACAGGTAGTTGTGGGATAAAATACAGCGAATCCTCAGAGGTGACATCTTGCAGCCAGTGTCACATCCAGGACCTCAGCAGGCATGTTGGCATATGTAGCGGCCTGTGGTGTGCACATTCCTGCCACCACCAGCAGTGTCACAGGTCCCTCCTGCTGCGCCTTCACAGGCTACTTGACTCTGAGTTTGCACTGACTGACAAACATTAAGGCCTGTCCTGGGTCTCACAAACCACATTTGGTGCTCAGCCCCATGGGCAGCTTGGGGCTGCCTGGTGTACAGTTCCCATGGGATCCCTCTGGACTGCTGGCCCTTGCAGGCCACTGGGGGCTGGAGAGTAAGGGCCTGCCTTGTTCTCTCCTCTGGCACTGGGGGCTGTGGGTGTGCTGGCGGCCCAGCAGGGTGCATGCCTCTCTGATCCTGGGTTCAAGTTCAGATGCAATGGATGCTCCCCTGGAGGTGAGTGGCAGAGCCAGAGTTGTGTTTAAATTTGGGAGCACCCTTGGAAGGGCCACACCAACTGGGCCCTGCTAGGCTGGCTTGTTTGACAGCCACAGCCCCTTCCAGGTGATGGGCTCACCTTGCTGTTTGTACAGAAGCTCCATGTGGCTCTTCCATCTGTGCTTACCCTCCCACTGACCCTCTTAGAAATGTTTGCTCTCATCTCTACAGGAGCCTTTACTTCTGCTGTCAGAGTATATGAGGCAGAACTTTATGTCTTTATTTAACTGAAATGCAGCACTGTAACACCTGGGTTTGTATGTGAAGAACCTGGTGCCAGGGTGCCAAGTCCAGATGGTTCTGACACCTACTACCCTGTGAGCTTTCAGGCAAGTCGTTTAACTTTTCTGAGCCTCAGATGGGCATGCTACCTGCTCTGTTACCTCCCCAGACCCAAGGAGGTGATGGGTGTGAAAGTGCTTTGAAAACTGCACAGCACCCACAGTCAAAAGACAATTTAAGTCTGCAGGTCAGGATTATGTTGCATTTCAGGATATTGGGTCTGAAAATCGTCTTTGATCCACTCAGAATAGTTGAGATCAGCCACTTGTCACAGCTGGTCAATTCATAAAGCCTCGGGGACATTGTTTCTTGACCTGGTGGCTCTCCCCCATCATGTAGCTTCTTACACTTCCCCAAACATTTCTGCCTTAGTACCAGTGATTCCCCAGTTCTGGCCATGGGGCCACCATTTTCCCACTTACTTGGACTTCTCCTTCTCCTCCCTTAAGACCTACCGTGGGAGGGAGTGGCCCTGTAGTTATCTGGGGGTGCAAGTCTTGGCCCACCAGAGGGTAGCAAGAAAGCCAGTGCTGGGAGGGTCTGCAGGGAACAAAGCAATCAGAGACGACTCGTCATTTGAGCAGAAGACAGGAAGTGCCACACAGTGCCATGGAGAACTCCCTTGCAGTTATCCTATCTCAGCAGGGTGCTGCACCCTCACTCTGCCCTCTGGTTGGAGCCCCGTTTTGGGTCCCATGCTGATCTCATCCACATTCCCTGGCTCCACCCGAAATGCTCTCTCTGAGTCTTCCCTGCCCTGATGACCCACCTACAAGCCCATCCATGCCTCCAGCAGGCAGGCTCCTCTGTCCTCTGACCCCTTTCCCTGCCTCCCTCATCTCAGGGCCCTGGTCACAGTGCTGGCACAGGGGTATTTTTCAGAGTTGGGACGGAGGACTGTGTTTACATCATGGTGTCTACTGTGTTTGGGGGGCAATAACACTACTGAAGGTTTTAATACAGTTTTTGCTACTTTGTTTAAATAATGTTGGAGGCCTTTTTGGATTCTACACAAATACATTGTTATTGTAGATTTAGAAACCATGTCAGGCAGGGCGGGGTAGTTCTCCCTTTCAAAGACGGGCCGCTGCTCGGACTGCCGCATCCTTCTGACCCTGTCCATCCAGAATGTGCATTTGTCTTTGCTTCACAGAACCAGGACTGTGCTTTGTGGGCCTGTTATTCTGTAGCCTACTTTCCTCCTCCAACTTTATGGTGCATGTTGCAAATGTTTTCTACTGTCATAAATATTTTTAGAAAACATATTTTAAAAATGTCTGCATAGTATTCCATCTTACGTGTAAACCATAATTAACTTAGCCAGTATCTTATTTCCAGTTTTTTCCATAATAAATGATGCTGTAAATAACATCTTTATATTTAAATCTTTATTTAAATATATCACATAAAGTATATAAAGAATGCTGATTCTGTTAAATCAGTGCAGAACTCTCATTATATCTTGAGGAAAAATTCCTAGAAGTGAAATTACTGGGTGAAGGCTTTACATACATATGGCTAAATTTTCTTACAGAAAGCCTCTTCTATGGGTTTATATGCTATTTCATATCTACCTATCCTCCTCTGTCCCTCCAAAACTCTGTGTTTTCCTGTTTTCTCCCAATTAGATCAGTGAAACACTGTCCCTTGGTCTTATTTTGTGTCTTGGGTGTTAGTGAAGTGAATCTTTTTATACCTGTTGGCTGTTTGTACATCTGTTTTTTCCCTGCACCTGTTTTTTCCCTGCACCTTTCTGTTACTGTTCTTGTTTTTACTGGGCTGTGGAGCTGCTTGTCCAGTCAGTGCCAATGGGGCTGGGGTGAAAGTGTTGTAAGCCTTGTGTCCCCTGATCCCCACATCCTATCTCTGGCTGAAGGTGCTCGCTGCCCGCCCTGCAGGGACACGCCCTTCCGTCTGCTGCACTGGCTCCAGGCCAGGCTCCCCACGGGTGCTGGGTCCTTGCCTTCCGAGGCCCGCTGAGAACCGCCTGACACTGCTTGACTCACCTGTGTATCAGCTACACCCTTGTAAGGTTCCGGTTTTGCTGTATCTGTCATGCAATGTTCAAACAGGTTTGGGGACTTGATGTGGGATGTTGCACCTAGAGGAGACTCTCCTTGGGGACCCAGGTGGGGATATCAGCCTGTGGGCTCGGTGACAAGCCTGCAAGCAGTAGAAAGCCTTATGAACCTTCTGGGGTTCAAGCCCCTTCCTGGGGCCCAGGCATTGCAGACAGGATTCTTCCCACTTGAGGGAAGGGAGAAGTGTCAGGGTCAGAAGATGCAACCGGTCAAGGTGTCAGAATCTCTCCCGTTCATGAATCGGCAAAAAGGGGAAGCTCCTGACCTTTCCCCTGATGGGGCATCCTAGGCTTTTAGAGATGAGCAGGGAAGCCCTGCAAGGCAAGTGAGGAAGGGGTCCTGAGGGTCAGGTGTCACTTGTTCAGCTGGCTGTTGTCATGTTTACTGGCTGCCCACATCCTGGCGGCAGATTTTTGCTCTCTCTGAACCGGGAGCAGTGGCAGCCTCTGTGGCCTGGGGTGGACACTGCCCTCTATAGGTTATGTCCACAGTATTTCTTCAAACTTACTAACCACCCACCTCAATTACATAGGTATTCACGTGCCAGACACTGTTCAAAACACATAGTGAGTGCAAATAATGGTTGATTAATTCCCATCACAACCCTGCAGGGTGGGTTCTGTTTTCAGCCCCATTCTAACAACACTGAGGTCCAGGGAATCTCAGGAAGCCACCCAAGGTCAGAGAGTCACGTGATTTTCCACCAACTGCCCATGGCCCGGGGGGAGGAGGGCTCCTGACTCCTCTCCCTCAGACAGTTCTGAAATCCAGGGCCCTGTCGGTGCAGGTTTTCCAGCTCACTCTGCGTGGGAGACAGACCCCTTGGGCTGTGTGAATCTAGAGCTGGGGAGGGTAAGGTCTTGTACTTTTGGGGGAACAGTTGCTGCCCTTCTTGCATCTCTATAGCTGTTCTTGCTGCTTGGCCTTGAGGGAAGTCCTCTGCTGTCCCTAAAGTCTGGTTCCACCAACCATTCATTCATTTCTTTATTCACAGCCACTGTGTCAGGACAGGTAACCCCACCTTAAAAGTTATAGTCCAGCCCTGGCCGGTTTGGTTCAGTGGCTAGAGTGTTGGCCCATGGACTGAAGGGTCATGGGTTCGATTCCGGCCAAGGGCACGTACCTCAGTTGCAGGCTCTATCCCTGGCCCAGGTTGGGAGGCAACCAATGAATGTGTCTCCCTCACATCGGTGTTTCACTCTCTCCGTAAAGCAAGGGAAAAAATATCCTCAAGTGAGGATTAAAAAAAAAAAGTTACAATCCAGCTAAGGTTTAGTTGTTCAGTAAGCAGACTGGAGTGGGCTGGGTGTGGGGTCCTTCACATCTCCTGGTCCACCGCTGACTGTCCAGCACCCAACCCTTCCCTGCTCTTGCCATGGAAGCTCAGCCTTTCAGGAGGCCCGTCCATGCTGTGCAGGTAAAATAGGTGGTGTTTTTCAGGGGTGCCGTGTGTTCTACTGTGCATCAGCCTCTGTGAGGTCCGTGCTGTTTCCGCAGTTTGGTGCCCAGAGCTGTGTGCTAGTCCCCTGGTGTCCGCGCACGCTCCTCTCTGTGCTGTGGTCCTCACCTGCAGCTCAGGGCGCTGTTCTTGACTCAGGTGTGTAGATAGGGACCCTGGCCTCGGCTGCCATAGACGTCTGAGGACTTGGGAGTTCCCCAAGACTTTGAGCCCAAGCTTTTTAAGTATTTGTTGATTAAGACGTCAGAATGAGTCGGGAAGACATTCTTTGTCTTAGAGTTTAAGGTTCCCACTTTTCGTGTGTGAAGGGCTCTCAAATTCTTCCCTCCCTCCCTCCCTCTAATCCTCACCTGAGGATATTTTTCCAATTGCTTTTCGGAGAGAGTGGAAGGGAGGGAGGGAGGGAGAGAAAGAGAGAAACATTGGTGTGAGGGACACAGACACATCGATTTGTTGCCTCTGGAACATGCCCTAACCAGGGCTGGGGATGGAGCCTGCAACTAAGATACATGTCCTTGGCCGGAATTGAACCCGGGGCCCTTCAGTCTGTGTGCCGACACTAACCACTGAGTCAAACCAGCTGGGGCTCAAAGTCCTTCCTTTAATTCTGTGGTTTGAATTGTTGCTCTCGTGCCTTTCCTGGCTTTCCTTTAGTCCACACACCCTTCTGTGAGCCCGTCTGGTGGGCCGGGCATTGAGGCAGAGCTGGGATACGAGGTGAGCACGGGTGGCCTGGGTGCTTCTCGGCAGGTCACAGGACAGCTCAAGCCACAGGCTCTTCAATGGTGCTGGAAAATCTTCCCTTTAAAAAGTGTGAGTTTCCCACATGGAATGAACCCCCAACAGCCTCCTGCATGGTGGCTGCGGAGCCCTGAGCCCTGAGCACAGCTGAGGAGGCTGATGGATTCTGTGATGGACCAGGAGTTTCTCTCCTCCTCCAAGTCCTGCCTTGCACACTGGTCCGTTAATTTTCATATCCCATCAGAGTACTTGTCGGGAGCTGGATTCCATTCCAGTCAGACCTCCCTGCAGAGCTTTCCGCCTGTGCTCCTGAGACAGGACGTGAGGACTGGTGTGTGGTCCAGAAAAGTCCCCTCCTTGTGGGGATGTGTGCTGTTGTGGAAGGGCCCTGAGGCACCCAGGTTAGGGCTGTGGAAGACAGGACCGTGAGGGCCATTTGGCCAACTGTGATGGAGGAACTGGAGACTAAAGTGACGCCGGTACCCTGTTTTCCATGGCCTGGGGCCCTGACCACTGGTTCCCCACCCACAAGTCCTGACCTCACTTCCCTCACTGGTCTGGAATAATAACGGGGTGTTGCTATGGGACAAAACAAACTTCTCTGCCTGTAGGATGGTCCCCACGTGGAGGAGGAGGGGGCACTGGCCCCTGGCCTGGGGTCACCTTGGGTCCATCCGCAGCTGTACAGGTGCAGGCATATGAAGCAGAGATCTGATGAGAACGTGCTCCTGTTACCTTGAAGGTGACACAGGAGCTCAGTATGTCTGGACAGACGTTAGACAGGCGTCACGTCAGAGAACGCTTTTGTGAGAACTGGTGTGTTGAGGCAGCCCCATTCTGCGTCTCACCTGAGCTCAGAGCCACCTGTCCTGTCCACCCCCATCCTGAGCTGGGAGCATCTTCCCAGTGATGTGGCCCATTGCTGTCAGTGGTGCCTCTTCCTGGCCAGGCGATCATGGACTCTGGTCACAGCCTGGCAGAGCACCAGCACCTGGCCTTTGTGAGTGGATGGGCCATTGGGGCTACCCTGCAGTTCCATCTCAAATGTGTTTTTGGAAGGTACCTAGTCTCTGGGTTCTCTCCCTTCCCTGGGGGCCCCATCCAGCCTGGTGGGGCTGCTGCCTTCAGGTCACACTAGGTGTAGGAGAGTCCAGGTGGGTGTCACCTCGTCAGTTTCAGTGAAGTGTCATTTCTTGGAGCGCCAGGTGTATGCTGGGCTTTCTGCCAGCCTCCTGCCTGGTGGGCACACGGCATTGCTGTTTTCCTGATGCTTGCGACACCTTACACGTTAACTGCAGAGAGGAGGCCCGGGGGCTTGACCTGGCTGCTCACTCACCCAGCCACCCAAGGTCCCAGCCGGAAGTGGCAGAACCGGGTCTCAAACCTTCAGCAGCTCCACCTGCTCCCATCTGTTCCCCTGTCCCCAGATTATACCTCCTGGGAAATTGACAACACCTACCTTCTCTGACGTGCTCCAACGTGCTCTAAGTCACATCATGTGTCCCAGCACCTTCCTCCTCGTGTGTCCTGGACACTGGTTTGGGGCTGGGCTGCTTCCTGGGAACCCCCATGAGCTCTGGCCATGCACAGCCTATGGGTGGGGGTGGGTGGGGTTGGGTGGCTGCAGGGGGACCCTGGCTCCCCAGGTCACTCCTCCGGTCCTGCTGCACAGGCTCTCTGCAGCTGTTGCTAGAGTGTCACCAGTGACTTCCCAGGGCCCTAGCACACCTGGACATGTCACTTAGCAGGGGCCCCTTGAAGTTCACGGTGGAGGTGGGCAGCACCTGCTGGGCTCTGAGTCTCCACTCTTGAGCACAGCTTTTCTCTTATGGAATTATGAAAAGGTTGTTTCATTTTAAAAAATGGCCCTAAGGAATAACTGCCTGCCCTTGAGGGAAGGAACAGGGCCTGAGAAAGTGATAACTCCATTCAGCAGTGAGGTGGCGCCTCACCTGAGGAAGGGGGTGCCCATGGCTTGCTTGCGGATCTCCTATTATGAAGCCACACGTGGAAGAGGCGTCCTTACTGCGTCTTTGAGTGTGGATCTCTGAGAGGGTGGCCTTGTGTGCCTGTGGGAGGTCTGCTCCGGGAGGCAGTGTGCTCCCTGTCCCCACATGCTCGGCCGAGTAGGGGAGCTCCATGGACGGGCTGGTTGTGAGCCGCTGGTGAGCAGTTTCTGTTTGCTGGATCTCTCTTGGCATGTGCACTCGCATTTGATTCTGTCAACAACCCTATTAGGAATGTGCTTCTGTCCCTTTTTTAAAAAGGAGGAAATTCACTCAGAGAGGTTGAAATGGCCCAGAGTCACACAGTCAGTAAAGGTGCGTCAGGAACTTGAAGCTGGTGCGTCAATCCAGGGCCTTGCTCTGGAGGACTCTGCCCTACTGTCTGTGTTGATAAGACACCCCTGACCAGACCTAATCTCTCCTTACCCCGTGCCCATGCATAGTGAGCTCACATCAGGATGTAACCCTGCTTCCCTGCGTAGCCCAGAGTCCAGGCTCCTCCACTTGAGTGGATTTCTGCTTCAGGAATGTCCTGTGGAGGTGGCGGCCCATGAGCAGCCCTGCCTGCAGCTCACTTCTCACAGCCCC
Organism: Miniopterus schreibersii; assembly: GCF_964146895.1. Taxonomy (NCBI): domain Eukaryota; kingdom Metazoa; phylum Chordata; class Mammalia; order Chiroptera; family Miniopteridae; genus Miniopterus; species Miniopterus schreibersii. Next base: position 83,304,462 of record NC_138110.1, read on the forward strand.
AGAGTCTCCCCGCACCTGCACCCCAGCTCCTGGGGCAGCCCCTCCTTGTCCACACTATCAGTTATCCTTTCCTGCTGGGGAATCCCTTCCCACATGGGGTGTCCCTGCCCCCGCCTGACCTTCCATGTGGAATTCTCGTCCTGCCATTGGGGCTCTTTAGAATTATCTAAATTCCCTGTATTGGCCTTGGTTCCTTTGTTTACTAGCTTGTGACTGTAGGCAGCTTACTGAGTCCTTCTAGGTCCCAAGCTGCTGTCTGTGAGTGAAAACAGTGACACCTCTGGTTGGAGTTAGGGTTAAAGAGCCTACACATAAAATTTGGTACTGGCCACACCTTCTCCCCCAAACTGGAAATCCCTGCTGGGCAGAGGCAGCAGATCACGGACCTGAGCCTCTGGGTCCTCTCCGCTCAGTCCTGCCCTGTTCCTGCATAGCGGTGTTGGGTCCATGGGTTCAGGTGACACGTGTGCTCACAGAGGTGAACACAAATGCAGTGGGTCCTTGGTCCCCAGCAGTTGCCGGGCAGCCTCGTGCAGGACGCGGGCTTGTCAGGGCAGTTCTGCAGGTGGCCATGGCAGCCCCGTCATTGCTCCGGATCATAGTGGGTGGACCAGGTGCAGGAAGGGGCCAGGCTCGCTCTCAGCTCCACCCTGTCTGACTCACAGTTCTGTGGCCCGATTTTAAACTGTCCCAATGTGCCAGCCCAGGCAGTCATGCCACAGCCGGGTCCCACGCTCCGACAGATTCCAGTGCAGGTTCCCCAAAGGGAAGTCTTTATACAGTTTTCTGTATGGTGTGTGTGCACACAAGCTCCTTGGCCCTGTCCCCAAAACGGTTCTGAGATGCTTGCGTGGACCCTACAAATGCATGCTCCTTAGGTCTTTTGTGATTGGGTCCAGCCATATTCCCGACAGGAGCCCTGACCTGACCTGCTCTTGGTGGGAGCGCTCTGATGGTCTCAGGGAGTCCTGCTCCCCTACAGTGATTGGTTCAGAGAGGGTCATGTGACCCCCCCATGAGACAGAGAGGCCTCTTCCTTAATGTTGTGTTGATCGTGACTCCAGGACCCACCTTGATGCAGAGGGGAACATCAGAGACACCAGCCACAGAACCATCCCTGTAGCACCCTAAGGTGCATGGTGAGGGCCCAAGGGTCTGGCTGCCCACACTGCACTCCTGGTTCCTGGGCTGTCTCCCACTGGTGGTGCTGTGGGTGAAGTGCCCCTGCCCTCTCTGTGCCCTTGAATCTGGGCCTGTGTCATAAGGTCTCTTCGTTTGCATTTCTTAGTTTGTAATTGCACATTTGCACATGTGATCACTGTGCAACCTCTGGCTGTCAAAGGAGCTGTCAGCTCATGAAGACACTCATAGGAGCTCGGGGCCTGGCCCCATCTGGCATTCAGTAAAATTGTATTGAGAGTGAACCAGCCCATTGTGGTGACTAGCAGGATACTTACTAGATGTTTCCAACCCTGCTCTTCAGGCCAGTGTGCACCCTGGGAGTCTTGTTGGAATGCAAGCCGGGCATCTCAGCAGGCCCAGGAGCGGCTGCTGCTGTACCTTAAGGAGCAAGTGCTGCGGTTTTATTTTATTATTATTATTTTTTTATTAATTCTCACTGAGGACATGTTTCTCATTGAATTTTAAAGAGAGGAAGGGAGAGAGAGAGAAACATGCCTCCTGTCAGCACCCCAACCGGGAATCGAACCTGTGACCCTTTGGCGCACAGGAGGACAATCCAACCAACTGAGCCACACCAGCCAGGGCAGGAGCTGGGGCTTTGGACCTGGGAGTGTGTGCCCAGCCCCAGAGACCCTGGCTCATGGCCAGGGTGGGTGGGTCAGGTGTGCAGGGATCCAGCTCCTGGCTCTGAGAATTCAGGCCCTGCCTTGGGCTGAGCCCTGCTGCCTGTCCTGTGATTTTCAGCCTAATTGGGATCACACCGTAGATTCAACTTCATGTTGCGTTTTCCTTTGGTTTCCGGATCGTAAGCGCTTCCTGTGTCACTAACCCTAAAACAGCACCCTGCTGGCTTCTTCATGTGTTTTCCCTGTGAAGGCGCTTTGTTTGTTCGATGAGCTTTCATAGCTTCCCTGCTTTCCTGTTGTGAACATTCTGATGAACGTTTTCCACCCTCCTCTGTGTGTTTCTGACCACCTACCATTGCTTTCACCTGACAGGTGGGGCCCAGTGGGTGCAGTCTGGTGGGGGCGGGGCCGTGCCCTTGGGCCACTGGGTCCCCAGGCTGCCCTCCCAGCTGGGAGGGGCTCAGAGCTGGGACACCAGGGACATGTGTAGACACGTTTCAGGTCTGCGTTGCAGGACAGGAATCGGGATATCCAAGTGTGAAGGGAATTGTAGCTCCCCAGGTGCCCCCAGGAGTATCTTGTGTGCCAGATGAACACAGCCTCTGATGATGGGAAACTGGGTGCCTCCGCACAGGCCTCTGGCTGGGAGCACTCGGGGACATTGGAACAGGAGGCTGGTGTCCAGGACCCAGTCCCTGGAGGTTAGGGCAGTGAGAGCACCAGGGTGGAGCGACTGCAGCCCCTAGCGCGCTGTGAGCGTGGCTCCCTGAGGCCCCGCAGCCCCGCCCTGCACGTGGGTGACAGGAGCCCTGAGAGGCCCAGGGCTCATCCCCAGCCCAGAGCAGAAGCAGAGCAAGATGTGTGGAAGGGACCCAGTCCGCGGGGATGGGACATCCTGGGCCCCATTGTCCCCAGTGTACCATGAAATAGACGCGGTCCCTCTGGGTCCGCGGTGGGTCCCTCCTCCTCTGAGGTGGGTCCCTCTCACCTTCTCAAGTGCTGTGTGACTGGGGTAGTCAGGACTTACGCTGCCTCTCTGTCCCCACTAGGATGTAAGCTCTGTTCTGTTCCCCGGGCTCCCCTGCGTGTGGGACAGACAGTGCCTGGGGCTCAGAGCTGCTCATAAAACCTGAGGGCGATTCAAAGCCGGGCCCACACCTTATACTCCTCGCTCACTCTCTGGACGCATTTTGAGTGCCTGCTGTTGCCAAGGTCTGTGGGGGATGAAACAGGGTCACGTTTTTTTTTATTTTTTATGATTGAAAAGCCTAGCGCAGAACAGCATCTGTTTAATAAGTTCCTAGTCGCACTTTGGAGAAGGGAATTCAAATGAAGAGACACGCGTCCCTTAAAATGACACTTTGTAAAAGTGTCCTGGTGGTTTGGGTATTTGGGGTCATTCTTGTGAAAGGCAGCAGAGAAGGGGAGTGATGGCTGCACCTCCTTCTGGGGAAAGTAATTTGAAAACAAAGCCTTTTTTTCAAGAAAACACCCTGCACCTCAGGGAGCTGCTGGGCATAGTTGAGGGCACCTCAGGGAGCTGCTGGGCATAGTTGAGGGCACGTGAGACTCATTCAAGCTGGGATATAACGTTGAGCTCTGACGTCTGAAGTAAAGCACAGCTGGCGCCCTGCTGGCTTCCCGGTAAATATTCCAGCGTGCCTTCTGGGTTGTGCCTGTGGACCCTGTGGAGGCGTCTTCACCTTCGTGACGTGTGGCCTCAGCCTCAGGTTGATAGGCTGTGGCAGGTACTCCGGGTGAGGCTGGGGCAGGCACACGCCCGGGGGTCCATGTTCACAGCTGACTGCCTGTTTTGTGACTTCCAGTCAGTGTCAATGTAATTGAAATTCTGGAGTTTTATTTTAAAATGGTTAACAGAAGTTTAATTCATGAATTCAGTGCAGATTTGGGTGCCTGCTGTATACCAGAGTGTGAGCTGGGCTGCAGCTCCAGACCCTGCTCTCATGGGCCATCCAGTTGTGAGCTGTGGCCCTCTCCTGCCCTTGCTCATGCGGTGATTACACACCTGTGGCTGCTTGGGTTTGGGAGGTGTCTTACATTGACCCACTTACTAAGCAGATTTTAAGTGGTGAAGACTCTTCCTTAATGCCTGGCTTCTGTGGCTTCCCCTGGTGAGTCCTACTGCACCCGGTCATGCCCCGTGGGCACCATATAAACCAAGAGCCAGGCGACTTAACCTTTCTCAGGTTCAGAGCATCTGTGCATCCAGGCTGCCTCCCCACAGAGCACTCAGTGTAGGGCTGGGGGCACTTCCAGGTGGGGAGCTTGCCCATGTGACTGGGCATGAGGACAGTGGCCAGACCACAGTGCCTGCCAAGCAAGCCTTCCCTGCTCTGGTTAAATTTCTCTGTACGCACAGTCAAGCTGTTTAAACATATGGGTGAGTGTGGAGAGACCTCCTTAGGTATCAAGAAAAAGAAAATTTTACATCTTTAATATTTTTACCTGTAAAAGAAGTAGTCACGGTACTAGGTTATCCTCAGAGTCATAGGACGTTGATGAAAACGGGTTTATATTGGTAGAGCCTGGTGCCTCCAGAAACATCATTCCCATAAAGTTTTAGTTCCTGAGGCGAGAGGAGAGATTGAGGGCCTTTTGCAGTGTGTGGCCAGGGCGGGAGGGGCATGTGAGAGAAGACAAGTTCTGTCCTGTTCAGAGATCCTGTCCTCGGTCCTTCTGGGTTCAACTCTGTGGGACCCATTCAAACTGGAAAAGCTGGCCCTACTAGCTTGGACTGCGTATCTGCTCCTGCTTCTCCGCTGCAGGGCCCGGCAGTCACTGGGGGCCTCCTCCCCAAGTCCTTAGGTTTTCATCTTCTAAACTGATGAGTGCTGACAGCAGGTGGTTGGCCCCTTGGGGTTTCCGTCTATCCAGAGAAAGCAGACCCTCCATTTGCACGTGGCCAGTGCCACCCTCTGTGGTTTCCAGGTTTCTGGATGTAGCTTTCAGTCAGCCTTCAACTGGCTGGTTTTTAAAAATTATTCTTTAAGGTGTAATATTTTAAAAATAGCTCTACAAGCTGTAATTCACATGAAATAAAAATCACATCTTTAAAGTGTGAATTCAGTAGTTTTTAGTACAGAGTTGTGCAGTCATGACCACTATCTAATTTTACAACATTTCCTTCACTGTGTACCCAGTAGCAGTCACTCTCAATTCCTCCCGACCCCCGGTCCCTGGCAGCTGCTAGTCTACTTTCTCTATGCATTTGCCTGTTCTGTGAGTTTTGAATCATATGATAAGTGTGTGTCTGGCATCTTTCACTTAGCGTAACGTTGTCAAGGTTCATCTTTGTCATAGAGTGTGTCAGGGCTTCATTCCTTTCTGTGGCCGAATAATATGCAGTTACAAGGATAGGCCAGCCCTGGCTGGGTCGCTCAGGTGGTTGGAGTGTTGTCACGTACACCAAAAGTTTGCTGGTTTGATCCCCATTTGGTGAGTCCGTGAGGCAACCAATCAGTGTTTTTCTCTCACATTGATGTTTCTCTCTCTCTCCCTTCCTTTCTCTCTAAAATCAATTAAAGACACTGGTTGATGCTGAGGTCTTTTCCTGTGTTTATGGGCCATTTGTACATCTTTGGAGAAATACCTACTCAACTTCTTTGCCCATTTTTAATGGGGTTGTCTTTTTATTGTTGAATTTTAAGGTTTCTTTATATATTGTCGTTGCAAGTCCCTTATTATATATATGATTTGCAATATTTCCTCCCATCCTTTCAAATGTCTTTTCACTTTCTCGATGGTGTCCTTTGAAGCACAATAGTTTTCAATTTTGATGAAGGCCAATTTATTTTTTCTTTTGTTGCTTATGCTTTTAGCAGCATATCAAAGAATCATTGTCTAACCCAAGTAATGGAAATTTAATCCTATGGCTTCTAAAAGTTTTATAAGTTCAGTTCTGACATTAGGCCGATTCCAATCTGAGTAAAGTTTTGCTTATGGTGTGAGGTAGGCACCCAGCCTCATTGTTTTGTGTGTGGTGTCAGGCCTGCACCATCTGTTGAAGGTCTGTTCTTACCCACCGTTGCGTTTTCCTGGCATCAGTTGGTCGCGAGTGTAGGGCTGTTCTTTTATGGACTCCCAGCTTTATTCTATTGATCGCATGTCTTATTTTTGAGCCAGCACTACACTGTAAGTTCTGAAATTGAGAAGTTTGAGTCCTTCAACTCTGTTCTTCTTTTTCAAGAATCTTTTGGACTTTTGGGTCCCTTGCATTTCTATATAAGTTTTAGGAACAGGTCATCAATGTCTGCAAAAAGCAGCCAGGATTTTAATATGGGTTGAACTGAATCTGTAATCAGCTTGGGGAGTGTTGCCATCTTAAAATATTGTCTTCCAGTTCATGAACATAGAAAGTTCTTTTTTTCTATTTTTAATGCCTTAAGTAACTTTATTTGTTCCCTGAAGACATTTGCTAGTGCCTTTGAGGAGAATACTCGGCAGAATGGGAACTCGTTAGACACCTGTAGTTTGTGTATTAGAAATGAACAGCAAGACGACTAATGTCTTGAGTAGTCTTATTTTGTGAGTGAAAGGCTGCTTTGTCTTACTTTGTCCTGTGTAGATGCCCACGTGTGCTCAGACTTTTAGGTCGCCTTTAATTTTTCAACAGTATTATGCATACTGGAGTTTTCAGCGTACCAGTCTTTTCACTTCTTTTATTACATTTATTCCTAAATATCTTTATCCTTTTTGATGACATGTTAAATAATCTGATGTCACAACTCTGGTCTAAGACCCTTCCCTCTCGAGGGTTTGTGTTGCTGCTGCTGTTCATTTGTTTGGTGACTTTCCTGAACTACTTCTGTGAAGTTCTTTGTTGTGTGCCACCACTGACATCTTTGCTTGGTCAGCTCGGTTCATCTGATGGTTGCGGAGAGAGTGAATGGAGCCCTCAGCCTCTCTGCCGTGCTCGGGGCTCCGTGTGTGTCAGAGAACTTCTTCAACCCTCTGGCACGGCACAGCCGCAGCCTCCACCTCCTGACTGCACAGAATCCCCAAGCCAGCCAGATGTGAGGGATTACAGGCTTCTCAGGACTTCCTGACCTGCACCTAGCCCTGCACATGCGGTGGCCTTCCAGATCTCTAAGAACATAGAACTTTTCAAAGCCGCCCGTGGACATCTTGTTCCCCAGCATATCTTTCTTTCCCTCTTTTTTTATTATAGTAAAATTCACATGAAATTTACCATCTCAGCCATTTCCCAGTGTACAGCTCAGTGTTGTTAAATACATTTGCATTGCTGTGCAGCCATCGCCACCATCATCTCTGTAACTTTTTGTCTTGTCAAGCTGAAACTGTACCCAGGAAACAGTCACCGTTACACTCTCTGTGATTTGACTACTCATTAAGTGCGTCACATAAGTGGAATCATGAAATTGTAGCATAAGCCAGAATGTCCTTCCATTTAATGCATAAAATAATATTCCATTGCATGGATGGACCACATTTTCTTGTCCATTCCTCTGTCGACGGACAGTTGAGTTGCTTCTATATCGTAGCAACTGTGAATAGTGCTGCTATGACCATGGCAGAGTCTTTGAGACTCTGCTTTCAATTTTCTAGGTATTACTCAAGTGGAATTGCTGGGTGAAAGGGCAATTCTATTTTTAATTTTTTGAGGAATCTCCATACTATGTTCTGCAGTAGATGTACCATTTTACATTTCCATTGACAGTGCAGAAGGGTTCCAATTTCTCCATATCTTCTCCAGCACTTGCTTTATTGTGTGTGTGTATGTGTATGTGTGTGTGTATTACAATTGTTGTCCTAGCGGGTGTGAATCACCAGCATTTCTTTTTATTGTGTTTGTCCAGTTCTTGTTTGCTCCAGCTGGCACCTTACCTCAGGTATTTTCATAGTGGTTCCTATGCCGTTAAAGTCTTCAAACATCACAACCCTCTCTAAAAGAATTTTGAGAATTACCTCTATACAGGTGATAATATATTTGGAAGTTGTCATCTAGTTTTGTCATAATAAATATAGTCACAAAGTTACATAATTCCCAGCATGTTGTAAAATTTTCATTTAAAAATATATCTTCTGTCATATGATCTTTAATCATTAAACAGTTGCTGCTGATTGTTCTTCACAAACGCCCCTAGGGAAGGGGTTTTCCCCTGAGTGAGCTCTGACTCAGGTCATGTAAAGACAAACCCTGTGAGTAGGCTTTCCCAGGGAGGTCTCATAATGACAGTTCTGTGGTGGAGGTGCTTTTGGTCTGCCCCCCAAGACTGTTAGGCTGCTGGTTTTCAAAGCTGAGGAGAGGGAGATAGGAAGTTAAAATACCACACAGCTTCTGCTCTGAGATTCAGAATAAACACTCCTTGGATTGTTGAAAGCCTTTGATTAATTTCCACAATTCTCAAAAAGTTTATTTTGACCATTTTCACTGGTGTTCGTAGTGCTTTTAGGAGGAGTGGAGTTTTGCAGATTATTATTCCCTGCCAGAGGTGCTTTGAGTTGAACTCTTAAAACAGCAAATATCTGTGTTTCCCAAGCTTTTAGCTGTCTTCAGCTTCTACCACATTTTGTCTCCTTGCTTCTTGACCAAGGAGAAGTTTCTTGCTCTTTGACAAAGAACTTAGTCAGTAGCATTGTTTACTCGATAACACATGACTTTTATAGTAACTCGTATTATTCACTGCAACAGCATGTGTCGGAGCCTCCCCTTCTTAACTACAACAGGAAATTAGATAAGTAGGTCTCTAGGTCTCTAGATAGGTAGATAGATAGGATCTCTCTTTTCTAATTACAGTATAATGATCATGTTATTATTACTTGTTTAATATTTTTAAAGGGAATATAAATGAATCACATTTATAGGCTGATTCACTTTTGCTTATTGGCCTCCTTACTTTGTATTTGAGATAATTTTATTTTAATTTTAAGACATAACCCCATTTTCACTATTCTGTTGAAGGAATAATAGTTGGGTTCAGCTATAAAATACAATAAATATTATCAAAATAACAATAGAATGACAGTTTATTAGTCTGCAAACTCTGGAAAATAAGCAGTTGTACCTCTGTGAATTTTTTGATAATGAATGATGTTACTTTTGAAAAAGTGCTTGATTTTTTTTTTTTTTTTTTTTAATCAGTTTTCAAAATAGTGGGTTGGTTCTTTGGTGTCATCCAAAAAGTGAAAAATAAATATTTGGTTGTAATAAACATATGTATTGATACATACTGGATGTGTTCTGATCCATAACAGTTATGCTCCTTATTGATGATCGAATGCACAAATAATCCCATCTGTGGCTGTTGGGAGATTATTCAAGCTAGTTTCTGAGTCCTGTTGGTTTGACCCTAGTAGTCTTTCAGGTGACTAGGATGTCTGAACCACTGGGCCCTACAGGACACCTCCTACTTAAGGCTACTCTCCCAAGACCAGGAGACATAGCAGATCACAGACACAGGGAAACAATCAAAATGAGGGGAAAAAAATGTGTCCGAAATGAAAGAACAGGTCAAAATTCCAGAAAAATAACTAAATGAAATGGAGGAAAGCAATCTACCAGATGCAGAGCTCAAAACACTGGTTATAAGGATGCTCAATGAACTTATGGGAACAACAGGTGAACTTGGTGAGAACTTACACAAAGATATAAGAACAGTAAAAAAATGAAGACCACAGTACCTGACATGAAGACTCCATTAGGTAGAGCCAACAGCAGATTTGATGAAGCAGAAGATCGAATCAGTGATCTGGAAGACAAGGTAGCAGAAAACACTCAATCAGAACAGCAAAAAGAAAAAAGAATTTTAGAAAATGAGGATAGTTTAAGGGACCTCTGGGACATCAGATTACCAACATTTTCATCATAGGGATTCCAGAAGGAGAAGAGAGAGAGCAAGGGATCGAGAACCTATTTGAAGAAATAATGAGTGAAAACTTTCCCAATGTGGTGAAAAAAATACACAAGTCCAGGAGGCATGGAGAATACCAGACAAGATGACCCCAAAGAGGCCCACACCAAGAAACATCGTAATTAAAATGTCAAAGGTTAAAGACAGAGAATCTTAAAAGCAGCAAGAGGAAAGCAGTTAGTTACCTACAAGGGCGCTCTGTAAAGATGTTGACTGATTTCTGAACAGATATTTTGCAGCCCAGAAGGAATTGGCATGAAATATTCAAAGTGATGAAAAGCAAGGACCTACAACCAAGATTGCTCTTCCCAGCAAGGCTATCATGTAGAATCTAAAGAGATAAGGAGCTTCCTGGACAAGGAAAAGTGAAAGGAGCTCACCATCAAACTGGTATTACAAGGGGTGTTAAAAGGGACTTCTTTACGAAGAAGAAAAGGTAAAAAGTAAAATAGTAAAATGGCAGTAACTACATAACTATCAACAATTTCTTTAAATGTAAAGGGATTAAATGCTGTAATCATAAGACACTGGGTGCACCTGGGCCAGCATGGCTCAGTTGGTTGGATGTCATCTGGTGCACCGAAAGGTTGCTGGTTCAGTTAATTCCTGGTCAGTGTACATGCCTGGGTTATGGGCTCGATCCCCAGTGGGGGTGTGTGCAGGAGGCAGCTGATCGATGCTTTGCTCTCACATTGGTGTTTCTCTCTCTCCCTTCCTCTCTATTGAAAAATTAATAAAAAAAAGTTTTTTCAAAAAAGGCACAGGGTGGCTGGATGGATAAGAAAACAAGACCCTTATAAATGCTGTCTACAAGAAACCCACTTCAGATCCAAAGACACAGACTGGAAGCAAAGGGGTGAAAAAGGTATTTTACGCAAATCTAAACAAAAAAAGGATGGGCAGCAATACCTACATCAGACAAAATAGGCTTTAAAACAGACTATGGCGAGGCAAAGAAAAATATTTAATATACAATAACTAAGATATGGAAGCAACCTAAGTGTCCCTTGATAGATGAAAGAATAAAGAAGCTGTGGTATGTATAAACAATGGAATCTTACTCAGCCATAAAAAAGAATGAAATCTTACCGTTTGCAACAACATGGTTGGATCTAGAGGGTATTATGCTGAGTGAAGTAAGTCACACAGAGAAAGACATAGACCATGTGGTTTTACTTATATGTGGAATATAAAAAACAAAAATAAAACGGAAACAAACTCATAGACATAGAGAACATTTTGATGGTTGCCAGATGGAAGAGGGTTTGGGGGACAGAGTGGAAAAAGTGAAGGGATTAAGAAGCACAAATTAGCAGTTACAGAACAGTCACAAGGATGTAAAGTACAGCACAGGGAATATAGTCAATGATATTGTAATAACTATAGATGCTGCCAGGTGGGTACTAGACTTATCTGGGGGGTCACTTTTTAAAGGGTATGACTGTCTAACCACTATGTTGCACACCTGAAACTAATATAATATTGTGTTACCTGATATTGAAAAGTAAAACAGTGAAATGAAAGAATGGTGAAGATGGTAAATTGTATGTTATGTGTATTTTGCCACAATAAAAAAAACTTGGAAAAAATGCTTTTATCTTATCACATTTCACACCTCTTTTTCCAGACTCTGGAGCTCATTCAGTGTATGAGGCACGTTCACCGTGCAGCCTCATGGTCAAATGCAGATCAGACCTGCTTCTGTCAGGAAAAATCTGAAATCATTTTCACTTCAAACCACTGTACTGTACACCTGAAACTAATGTAACCAATATAAGTTTGTATACCAACTATAGCTAAATTTTAAAAAATTAAAACTTAACCTGTTAAGATACATTTTGAGGAAAATTAGTAAAAGAACTGAGAAACAAAATGAGATGCAGTGAGACTGGAACATTGCAGAATAAGTTACTTGATGCCTGCTGTTTGTCGTTCCTTCAACTGCAGGATGAGGCACACGTCTGGGAGATGCGAGAGGAATGAGGGTGGCCTGTGTCCCCCAAGTCAAAATGAGTGTGTTGTGCCCAGTTTGGGGGAATATTCAACTAAGAATTATATAGAAAAGTCAGAAGTACTCTTACTAGTCTTATCAGACATGATTAAAGTCATTTTGTGTATTTAGTGAAAAAGAGGCTTATACTGTTCAAAAACTGATTGCTCAGGAAGTTAGCATATATTAGACACATGCAGTAGGAAAGATGATGGTTGATGTTGAAGCAAACATGTGATGTGATTGGCTAACCAAATCTGAAAAAAAATCACAGTAAACCTATGTTGTAGGCTTGATCTCTTCTGCCTTGAAAAGTTTTGTAGCCCTGGTGTGGGCCAGCCAACTGTGCATTAGAATAAATTTCAAGAAGAAAAATAATGCTTATCTGTAAATAATGGGGGCAGGCTCTAGGTTTGTTCTGCTCTGGGCACCGCCCCAGCCCTCCCCTGGCCCCTTCTAGGCCCTGCTGAGTTCAGAGCCTTCCTCCCTAGGTGGCTTTTCCCAGACCAGTGTTTGGGCTGTCCCACAGCTGTGTGCCTTGAAGTTCTCTTGTTCCTGGGGCAGTGCAGGGTGGGCGAGGAGTTTGTTTTCCTCTGCTTTTTAAAAGGGAAATGCCTTAGGAGACCTGCTCTCTGAGATCTGTGGAAGGTGACGTCTGGAGGCTAATTCCCTTAAAACCAGTGGTTTGTGTGTGCTGTCCCAGCAGCATCAGCTTCTCCTGGGAACTTGTAAAAATGCAAATTCTGAAGCTGCTAATTCCAGCACTGGGGTGTCCAGGTGGCTGATGCCTGCCCATATTTGAGAACCGTGCAGAACTGTGTGGCTGGGGTGGGTTTGCTCTTGACATCATGTCCAGAGGATATAGTGACTCGTTTTGAGTAAACATTAGGCATTTCATTTTTGTGTATTTTGGAACCAGTAGAATCCGTTCGTAGTTTTGTTGAAGAGCACAGAATATGTCCTGCCTGATGCAGGAAGGTCCCTGTTGCCAAGTGAGGAACAACAGCCAGAACCCTCAGTCCAAACAAACAGGCGGTGTCTTTGGGTCCCTGGACAGTCCACCCAGTGGGGGGTGACCTGGGGTCCTCTCCTGGCAGGTGGCCCAGAGTTCTGCAGGCAGCTCTGTGGGTACCTGAGCCAGGGCCAGGGCTGGGAGGCCGGGAGAGGGGCCCTGGCAGTCCCCAGAGCAGGAAGCATGAGGACCACCTTTGTTTTTCTAATCCTCACCGAGGATACTTTTTTTATTGATTTTTAGAGAGATGAAGGGAGACAAAGAGACAGAGAGAAAGAGACGAACATCGATGTGAGAGAGAAACATCGGTCGGTTGCCTCCCTTAAGTGCCCTAACTGGGGATTGAACCCTCAGCCGAGGAATGTGCCCTGACTGGAATCAAACCCTCACCCTTTTAGCATAGGGGATGACGCTCCAACCAGCTGAGCCACCCAACTGGGCAGACCACCTCTTTTGAAGAGAGAACCTGCTCTGTCTTTTTGGTCAGTTCCAGAGTCTCTGTTCTCTGTCTCCCTGAGGTTTGTGAAGCATCCTTTATACCAGGTTCCTTTCTTTCAATTTTGCTTTCACTTCTGAGCCTTTTGAAGTACAGATATGTGGTCTTCTTAAAAATGCAAATTATATCAAATCACTTCCTTAAAATTAAAATTGCAGGAATTCCCGTGCCCTTGGGAAAAAGCCCAGAAGTTTCAGCTGCCCTAACCCTCCCCTGCCTCTGAGTGTCTGAGCTGCCCAGGGCGGTGCAGATGTGGTCACGGGCCTCAGACCAGATGAGGAGTGAGACTCCTGTTTCATTCCATCCATGGTGCTTATACATCAGTGTTGACATTGCTTTCCCCCTACAACTGGAGCATGGCCCCTGTCCTGCTCTCAGGACGTGTTGAGTGAACTGTTCCTCCCGTGCTCACATAAGCTCCATGAGGACAGGGCCCTGATCGCCCGTGTCCCAGGCCTTGTGGAGGCTTAGGAAACACTTCTTATTAATGTTTGGTGCCTTTTCTCTGTTGTTCATTTACGCCTGTATCTTGCATTGTAGTTTGGGGCTGAGTTCCGGAGGTTCTCCTTAGACCGTCAAAAGCCTGGGAAGTTCGAGGACTTCTACCAGCTGGTTGTGCACACCCACCACATCGCCAACACCGAAGTGACCATTGGCTACGCAGACATGCACGGCGACCTGCTGCCCATCAACAACGACGACAACTTCTGCAAGGCGGTCTCAAGTGCGAACCCCCTGCTCAGGGTCTTCATCCAAAAACGAGGTACGGCTGCCTGGGCTTGGCGCGCCTGTGCCAGAGATACAGTGTCAGTTTTGTCTGTCGTCACAGAACCGTGAGAGCCTGTGTTTGCACCAGTGCCAAGAGATGAAAGGAATTCACATTTATTTGGTCAACATTACTTTATTAGAAAGGCTTAAAAATATTTAAACTGCATTTTCCACTTTAAATAGTGTTGACTTCTGATTTTTAAATACCGAGGAAAAGACTAATATTGACACTTGCAGTATTTTAACTGGAAGCAAGTTAATTCAGTAAGAAAAAGCCTTAGTCAGTAACCCAAGAATGAAACTTAAGGTTGCCAGTATGTTTTCCACTGGGTTTTTGGGATTGGAAAAAGATGTTAGCTTTAAATTGTTACTTTGGTTAACTTTAGCTCTGAACGCCTAGTTTTGCTGTGACAACATCAGAGCCACATTTTAGATTTGTTTTCTCTTCACTAAGTTTAGGAGAACCTTAAATTTTCAAAATAATACACCCTTGAACAACACGGGGGTCAAAGGTGCCAACCACCTCACAGTCAAAAATCCATAAAGAACTTTGACTCCCCAGAGTATTGTTTTCCCTGGGCACCTACGGGGGATCAGTTTCAGGACCCCCTGGGGATACCAGACTCTGGGATGCTCAAGTCCCCTCTATAGAATGGCCTAGATCAATGCACACAGCCAACCCCCCCGCATCCATGATTCCCAGCTCAGATCAGACACAGAGCAGGTGTTTACTGAAGGCCATCTGCGTACCGGTGGACCAGCACAGGTTGTCCCCATGTTGTTGTTCAAGGGTCAGCTGTACTGACAGAAAGAACCCCCTGAGGTGACGCTTGACTTTCAGAAAATGGCGTTTTATGGTTGGCTTGGTCATGACTGTCCCTCCTTCCCTAGGGCACCTCCTGTCACATGTGAGCACTGAGCGCCCTCCAGGAGCACAGTGGCGGCGGGGACACCTGCAGCTCACTTGTGTGTGTGCTACTGGAACTTTGATCTTAGCAGGAGGGGAATGTCCTGGTCTCCGTGGCAGGTGGCTTCCTGGTGCAGAGCCTGAGCACAGACTAAAAGTAACAGCCACAGTGTGCTGGGTGGAGGCCCTTGGGGATGCCCGCCTGGTGCTCACTGTGGGCACGAGGCCCTCGGGGATGTGGGCCTGGTGCTCACTGTGGGCAGGTGTCGCTGTCCCTCGCAGGTTGTTCTGAGGTGAGTGGGCAGCACATACACAGCTCAGAGCATGCTGACCAGTGGTCAGTGCTCTGTGAGTGTGAGCTGTTGTGTCCTCTGTGGGTGGTGAGGAGGGAATGCATGGAGAGGGAGCAGCAGGAGACCACTGACCTCACTCTGGACTGTTCTCCGGTACAAATCAGAAAGCCCCACATCTGCCTTCTCCCTGCGCCTGGGTATCCTGCTGAATGTAGGAGAAGTCAATGCAGCTCTCACTTCCTCGGGTGGCCTGGGGCTGTGACTGTGGCTTCAGGACCTACCTCTGCCTCTGCAGAGCCTGGTTCTGTCGTGGCTGCAGTGTCCTCGCGGCCCCACCACACATCACATGGGCAGGTATTCACGCCTTGCCGGTCCCCCTGCTTTCTCTGTGCTGGGGTTGCTCCCTGTTCTCAGGGCTGCTTGTTGTCCCACAGCTCTGTCCGCACAGGTCTCATGTTCCCTCATTGGTGTGGGAGGTGAGCAGTGGGTGTGAGGCACCGTGTGGACTGTGGACACACGGGCTTTGTCGTCTGTGGGAGGGGAATGGTCTCTGTGCCTCTGTGTGGGGAGCTGGACTGGGAGCAGGACCCAGGCACTATGTGATGACGAGGCTGGTCCTTGTGACACTTGGCATCCTCGCTGTTGATTCCCCGATGCTGAGTGACACAGGAAGCTCCGGGTCTGCATTTGCAGGTGGGAATGAGCTAACTTGCACGGCTTTGCCTCTCTGATGGCTCAGGTCCTGCATCCTGTCTTCATTATTTACTTTTCCTCCTTCCTGTGGCATCAGAGAAACAGCCCAGAATTTAATGAGCAGGCTTACGATTCCTACCCCTCTTCTTCTCAGCGTGTGCATGTCACCTACAGCTCTGGCCTTTCTCTGCCATGTGACAGCCAGGAGCTCGGGAGACCTGAGTGCACACTGTCCTTCAGTACCTTCTCCCTGGCTGTGACCAGCGAGCCCTTGTGTCTTCATTTGAAGCACCCACCTTGGGGTGTTTTCAGGCTTAAATAGGAAGATGTTCCCGTGTTCACTGGAGTCAATGTCACTGCACAGGATCAGCAGGATCTGAGACTTTGTTAGCAATAGAAATCACAGATATTTCCATGTTGTGTTAGTTTAGCCAGATATCTTAAATATAGTTTATAGTTAATCATTATTTTAAAACAGTGGTAAAGACTGTTATTTAATGTGTTAGTAAGAAAGCACATACAGTCAGCCCTCCATATCTGTGGGTTCTGCATCCATGGGTTCAACCCGCCACAGGTCGGAAATATTCAGGGAAAAATGTTTTGTTTTTTAGGCCTCACTGGTAGCACCTTGCTGAAGTACTACCAGTGAGGCCTGCAGTGTTGCATCTGTACTAAACTGCAGACTTTTCGCCTTGTCATTCCCTAAATAATACAGTGTAACAACTATTTACCCGGCCTTTACACTGCATTACGAATTGTAAGTAAGCTAGAGATGGTTTCCAGTATATGGAAGGATGTGTGTAGGTTACATGCAAACACTGAACCATCTCATACAAGGGACTTGGGCATCCGTGGATTTTGGTGTCTGATGGGCGTACTGGACCAATTCTCCATGGATATTGTGTCACACATTTGCTTCCGTATTTTGATAATTGTCTTCAAAGTGAGCATTTCCTCTGTAATCCCATGTATTTTACTTTAGGTCTTTAAGAATGCTATTCCTCTAAGGCAGTTCCAAGCGGCATGAGATGGCTGAGGGTTCTGGGGCACTTGGGGTGAGGACCCTGTCGCAGTCAGCATTTAGGAGCTCGGACACAGACCGGGATCCCAGTCGGGGACTTTTACTGAGGACGCTGGGTGGTGTTTCTGCCATGGGGGTGGAGGACCACCCCTTTGGTTTCCCATCTACAGGCTCCTTCTGCATTTACTAGACTTCTGCAGCCCTCTGTCCAGGCTGGGCTACTCTTAAGAGCAGTGGGGTTTTCCCTTGGTTAAATAACAGATGCTATTATGCCTTTCACTTTTATGCTTTGCCCATTTTAGCAAGAGAATAAAGTCATAGTGGCAGAATCTGGAGTTGTATTAGCATGTTTGGATCACAGGCCCAGCCAGTGTTAGGGAGCACTTCTCTCCGTGCCCTGCGGACCCCAGTCGTCCCTGCAAGGACGCTGGCCCAGGCCAGAGAGAATGCAGGACAAGACCAGACGAGATACTTGGCGTGTCTCTTTCTAATTTTAGCAGAATAAACAGGAAGTGCAAACACCCATCAAATAATTACTTCAACTACCAGCATACCCTGTGCTCTTGTTATTTAAGAGATGGGTCCCTTTACTAAACTCTGGGCCCTAGCCCAGGAATAGAGGTAGGATCCTAATTGAATTTCAGTGGCTCTCTGTCCCTGGTGCTCAGCTGTCTAGCTTGTAGGAGGAGGTTGATAAGTCTTCATTAAAGCACAAGACTTTGGAACAATTAGAGCACTCTGAACTGTTTACTTTTAAACTAACCTAAATATAGCACACTTGCATGTATCTGTTGACTGTTCTCTGGCAATTCTTTGGGTTCCTAGAATGAGGAAGACACATTTGTAAACTTTCTGATTTATCAGAAGTCGCATGATTGGGAGCTGGGGCAAGGGGAGGTGTTTGCTTGTGATTTCATTTAAGAGAGTTTGCAGGAAAAGTAATTAAGGGCTGTTCTTCAAAGTAAAATGTGTAGAATTATTGAGAGTTTGGCTTAGAAATTGGCAGAATCTTAAGGTACCGGGAATATAAATCCTGATTATGATGGCTTTTCTTGAATTCCTCATTAAAGGTAGCTAGAGGTGTGTTTGGTTTTAAGTTGGGGGCTCACTGTGTAGCAGGAAGTCCCTTGGGGTGTCTAACTTCGGAGGCTGCCACCACTGAATTTCTGTATCCCTACTGTTTTAGTCTTCCTGACGCTGCTGCGGCTGTCAAGGCTGTTGAGTTGAGGGCAGGGTGAAGGTATAGGTTTGCTGGATTGGGCTCATCCATGTCCCCACGCCCTGGAATCTGGAGCTTGTTTATGAGACATGTCTGCTTCTTTAATTGCCACTGTGTCCTGGAAGTTTGAGTATTTGGAGAATTTCTTTCTTTCTTTTCTTTTCTTTTTTTTAAATTGAAAAAAGGGCAAAACCTCTCCCACTGCCTCCCGTGGGAACATGCAGAAAACAAAATGCCTGACCTGCAACACCCCCCCTCTCTCCCCAGGAGTGGGAGTGATGGGGAGAGAATGTGCTGATGCAGTTCATGAAAAGGAAAACACAGGCCAGCCACCCACTGTCCACAAGAATCCAGGGCTTGTCCTGAGGGCTGGCCTGCAGGCTGTGGCCAGCGAGGTCCACCTGCGTTCTGGGTCTGCCTCTTCCCCTCCAGCCCACCTTATTCTCTGAGACGCCCAGCAGCATACCTGGTGTAAAAACGGCCAGTTTACACAATGGAATTGGATTCTACTCTTTTCTTATTTTCCAGTCATCTGTACTTGTACGTTTTCAAACCCATAGTATAATTTAGAATTTGGATTCATGCATTTTAAAAACTTAACATCATAACCATGTCCTATGTCATTAAATTCTTTGTAAAACTTTTTGTTTTTAAAAGTCTTTTCTGTTTATAACATATTTGTAAAAGAAAATTCAGACAATGTGGAAACAATGCCACTGTGTGAGGTGATCACTGTTCCATTTTGATGAGTCCCTCTAGACCCATGGTACAGACACAGTCAGTGGGACCTAGTGTCACACATATGGGGTCCTAGCATATGTCCTGTAGAGATTATTTTAACCTGGCGTTATATTTTTTACTTTCTGTACATGGATGTAGATATATATGATCCTTTTAATGAATCCAGTTGTATGAACGATCCAGTTGTATGAATGTAGCAAAATGTAACCAATTATTTATTAATTTATATTTCAACTGTTCCATTTTTTCATTATGAACTGTTGTACATGTTTAGATACTGTCAGGGTAGGTTAGCAGACATGTTTCTGCTGGATTAGAGGGTGTGCACATTTTGAACTAAGACATATATTTCCAGTGGACCTCTCCTCGGGTGAGCTGGGTTAGGAGATGACCTTTGAATTAGATCTTTTCAGAACACATCTTTTGGAGACTACTGCGTGGAAACAGTTGAGCTTTGAACTCATCCTCTTGAATGCTGTAGTGAAGGCGCCTGAGGGTCTGGACTGAGGTGTGGGGTGGGGGCTGCCCTTCTGCTAGGATAGCACCCAGCTTGGGCCACCATGGATCCCTAGAGCCTGGAACCCCCACCGGAAACTGTCCTGTCCCGAACGCCTGGTGTTTCAGGTCCTGTGTTCAGGGAGCTCCTCTGGGCAGCTGAAGTCCCCGAGGGGGCATTGTGCCGCCTAGTGGCTTCCACAGAGGCCGTATTGGTGGCTGAACCAGCCATCTCATTGTTTCTCCTCTGCTGTGGTGGAGTGGCTGTGATGAGGAACACATTTATTCAAGCTGGTTCACAATAAGGACGAGCTCAAGCCTTTTCAGTTTGGTAGGAAATAAAGCCAAGCACGGTCTGGGACTTTCTTTCCATGGTTAAGCCCGTAATCCTGAGCCGAGTGGCTGGCTGTCAGGCCGCCTGTGTTAGCAGGATTTCTCTCTGAAACAGAGAGCCCAGCATACTCCTCAGATCTCGTAACAGCACTGTGTCTGTTTGTCGGGTGGGCTAGGGTTCTGTGAGGGGGATTCTTCGACTCTGGAATGGCTTTGCCTGGGACACTCCGCACCCCACACCCCCAACCTCCTGTGTGCCTGACCGCTGGGATAATGCTCAGAGTGGGGACCCAGGCACCTCCCACAGGAGGTGAACCCCTGGTTCCCACCTGTCCATGCAGGCTGCAAACTGTCATTCCTTCCTGGACTCACTAAACCTCTCACCCTTAAGCACCATGGCCAGCAGGTAGGCTACTTTCCCTGCTCTCCAAGCGCAGGTTTTACTGGGGGGTTGTGGGGTGTGCAGCAGACCCCTGGAGATGAGCTGATCCCTGCAGGTGGTGCAGAGTCTGGTGGGGACAAGGGGAAAGTTTAAGCAGAGGCTTAAACTGCTCAGCGCCGCCTTCAGTAGGTGTGCCGTTTGGGAGGGACGTGCTGCATCTGGAGAGCCTGGAGTTAAAACCTGGTATAATGTTTTATTAAATGTCAATGAAGACTGGCAGAACGAGAAGTGCCCGCCCCCCTTGGCTTTGGGAAACAGGGGGTTAAATTTGAGCTTTGTGTTTTTTGGCAGGGTGGGGTGGGGGTGGGGGGAGGTGGCCACAGGTGTCAGCACAGAGGTTTTGGCCTCTGGCACCTTCCAAAAGTCCGATCCTTGCTTCATTCCCCTCCAACCTGGATGGTGGTGCCCGGTCAGCCAGCCCTGACTTAGCACCACAACATTCGGAGCCTCTGGTGAGGATGCAGCTCCTAGGCCATCACCACCATGGTCCTGACTGAGAAGCAGTGGACTCCGTGGTCCATTCATGCAAAGTAGTTCCTTATGTAAGGGATGTTACCTGTACCAGTTTGGAGTCCAGAGATAAAAATTTCCATCGTGACCTCTCTTTCCAGCAGCGTAAGCAGGACTGGGATTTCCTCCTGCACAGGGGTGTCTCTTCCTGTTTTTCCCTCTGTCTCTACTTTCCATCCTGTCCTGTGGGAAAGTGACTCAACATGGAGGCTCCACCTGCACCCCGGGTTCTCGTAAATGCTGATGCAGAGAGAGAAAGCTGAGGGACACCCACAGTTGAATTTGCAGCTGTTGACTCCTCAGCTGTTTTGTGGGGGGGGGGGTGAGTGCAGGATATGCCCTGAGGTCCTGCCCTGCCACAGCGCAGCCTCCACGGAGCCATGGAGTGCAGACGGCCGGGCTGGGGGTACTTCGCCCTGTAAAGGAGGGTGCTAATACCGTAATATTAACTAATTTCTTTATCGTGGCAAAGCACCCATAACAAAATTTACCGCTTGAACCATGGTTAATTGTGTGATTCAGTACTGCTGAGTTCGTTCACACTGTTGTGCAAGCACCATCCATCTCCTGAGCTTTTTTGTTTTCCGGCCCGAAACTGTGTAGCAGTAAAATAGTATCTGTTTTGCCGAGTTACCGTCTAACTCCAAGAAGTAGCTCTGCACCTCCTGTAAGATGTCCGTGGGCACATTTACCACTGATATGTGTCTACAGTCTGGTTAGAGGTTTCAAATCAAAGCACTTAGGAAACAGTGATCACCTGCGGACGGAGTCATCACATCCCTGCAGAGATACCAGGCTTCCCTACCCCTGTTCCCCATACACTGACCCTGCGTCTTGGACTTTACATGGCAGGTGGTG
Organism: Miniopterus schreibersii; assembly: GCF_964146895.1. Taxonomy (NCBI): domain Eukaryota; kingdom Metazoa; phylum Chordata; class Mammalia; order Chiroptera; family Miniopteridae; genus Miniopterus; species Miniopterus schreibersii. Next base: position 83,325,940 of record NC_138110.1, read on the forward strand.
AGTCTCAAGTTAAATTACCAGCTCCTCTGGACATGCGAGGGCACCAGCAGAGACTTGGAGGGGTCAGTACGCTAACCTGTCCTCCACCTCCTTGAGACCTCTCTGAGACCTCTCTGAGGTGTCACCCTATGGCACACCCTTTAGTAGCTGACAGCCAGCCCCACAGCCTGGGTAGTTTGCTGTCAGCGGTGTCAGATCTGACCTTCCCAGCCTTGGCTCACCCATGGTGTCATCTTGAGATGCTTGTGTTGTGCTGTGTGTGTTGGGGTGGGAGACCCTGACAATCCCACATGTTCTGCTGGTGCAGCAACAAAGAAGCTGCAGATCTGCCCTCCTCCAAACATTTCCATTTTGCCCCCCAAAGCCAGGTGAGGGGCACCTGGTGACAGTCGAGCTCCCACAGTCCCTTCCTGCAGCTGTTAAGCCAAGAGATTCTGTACTAACAGAGATAAGAATAGTCAGATAGGGAGGCATGGGGTTGGCAACCCTCCTTGCCCAAGGTGATGTGCTGATGGTGTCTCCTGTCCCCTCCTGTCTAGCTGGTCTTGGTGTCGGTGGGCCCTGTGCAGAGGATACCCTATGGCACACCCTTTAGTACGTCCTGACAGCCAGCCCCACAGGCTGGGTAGTTTGCTGTCAGCGGTGTCAGATCTGACCTTCCCAGCCCTGGCTCACCCATGGTGTGGTCTACAGTTGGGGTGGGCGGTTGGTTGAGGCCTCTCCTGGGCTCCTGCGCAGATGGGCCCCAAATGTCCCCTGCCCATCCCCCACATGACCTCAGTGGAGAGCTCAAGTTTTAGAGGCCACCGAAAAAGAGTGTGTGTTGGTGCTGCTGGCCTTTCAGGAGCACGTGCCCGAGCGGGGGCGCCTCTTGTAGAGTACTGTTACCCAGGGCTTTCTTTTGGAGTAATGAAGTTCAGGTAGTAGGCAGTAGATGTACACAGTCGTGCATGAGCTCAGTGGCAGGTAAGGCAGGAACGACATGATGTCTCAGTCCAGCTGTCTTAGAGCCTGGTCTTGAAGCAGGGTGCTTTCTCCTTCTCTGGAAGGAGGGTCTCATCTCACGGTGATGACTGCAGGGACGCCCAGGAAGCTGTGCCCCTCTAGGGGTCTTCAAGATCTACTGAGTGGGAGACACAGGCCGGGCTCTACCCTAGGGCACTGTGGGGAACTTCCTGGCCTCTGTGCGCAGGAGCAGCAGGTGCAGTGATGGACGGCTGATGTCGGCAGCTTCTTGCGAGGCTCAGAGGACCAGACGCTGGCCCGTTAGCACTTGGTACTGCCCAGCGGCCCTCTGCTTAGGAAGGGCCTGCTGCAGTGTTTGCACTGGACTTGCTGGTAGGCTGGTGGAGGGCCCAGCTGAGGGTGGGCAGGGGCCCTCGCCGAATTGGGAAGGGATGGAACCCCCCTGGCACACCCTGGGCCTCTTTGTGGGGCTCCTTTCATCTCCTTTGGAAGGAAAGAAGACGGTTTGTCTGGTGCACCCGCCACACCAGGGCTGCTGACTGCCGCTGTGTGAGGCGCTGGAGGGTCTGCTCTAAGTAAGGGGCTTTCCTGCCAGCAGTTATTTTTGGCTGTTTGATTATAGTTGTCCTCTCTGGTCACCACTGTAGTGTCCTGTAAATACAGGCTGAGTGAGTCACAGCCCTGGGCTGTGGAGTTGGCTGGGACGTGGACACAGGGACGGCCACGCTCTTCCTGGAAGCGACGGGGCCCCAGAGGCTCTCAGGAGTGTCTCTGGGGAGATGGAGCCGTGCAGGCCTTTGCTCAGACACTGAAGTCACTCGTATCACCCCCTTCGTGAACTGGGGACACATCGCTGCTGAGATCCTGGCGACCCTCCAGCTCCGCCCATGTTTTGGACAAGCTGACTTTTCCTAAGCCCATCACTGGTTCCGCCCCCAGGACAGAGTGACCAGGCCACAGCCCTGACACGGGCTCCCGAGAGGCCGTGTGCAGTCTGTCCTGCCTGTGTTCTCGTGGGCACTGGGTGTTCCTGGTTTTGTGCTTAGAATACTTTCGCCTCAGGGTCATGTGGGTTTGGTTTCAAGTTTGGCTAAATAGGAAACAGTGAAAGTCAGTTTACTTTCATTAAAATCAGTTTTAACATCACTTCTTCCTAACCCATTACAAGTTAAACCACCTTCTGAGGACACGATTGGCCATCCACATGGGTTTGTAAGTAGAGACGCTGTGACTTTGCCACCTGTATGCCCAAGGGAATTAATTACTCAGCTCAGCAAAGTGAGTGGGCACCTTCTAGATTTTATTAATCAGGGAAGTTACGGGAAAACACCCAGGCTACACACCTGAGTGCTGGACCCTCTGGGTCATTGTAGACAATATGATTTTCTAATTATACACAAGAAAGAATAGTCTCCTTGTGCCCACAGCAGAACCAGGAGGATCAGAGGAACTGATAAGACACATGCACAGTTTTATGCAGGATTCTGAGCTTGACCAGACCCACTGCACCCTCGGAGGCCACCTTGAGCTCCAGGGCAGACAGCTGAGGTGGTTGCCTGCAAATAAGCCTGCATGTCCTCTGGATTTCCCTGCTCCGCCCAGCCTCTGTCTTCCTGCTGAGCCACAGGTAAGCTGTTTTCTGATTCTTGGTTCTGCTTCGTATCCCACGCTCCTCCTCACTGAGCCACCTCAGAGGACTGTGCTGGTGGCCGGCAGGGCCTCTGCCTCAAACCTATCCCCACAGAGTGAGATGGCAGCACGGCTGAGTGGACGCTGCTTTCAGTGGATACAAGGAGTGGGCACAAGCTCCCAGGGCTGCTCGAGGTGACAGAGTGTCACTAACGTGGTGAATTCAGAGGGAACAGAGCACGCGTCTCCTTTGGGATCATCGTCTCGGACTTGAGTCAACTCCTACCCATCGTGTCCCCTTAATCTCTGCCCTCTGCAAACGAAGATGATGTTGTTGTCTGATGCTCATCTGACACAGGTGCTATTAGAGCTAATGAAATAATGTGGGCAGATGACCTACAGCTTCTGGAAAGCAAGGTGTGTGTTTGAAGCATCATTGAAGTTGTGATAATTAGCAGGTTCGTCTGCCCCTCGCCTCTCCCTGTGAACTGGAATCAGGGCAGGTGTTTGGATTGCTGCTCCTTCCTTCTGCAAAGCCTGTGTCCTCACCATCGCCACCTCAGAGACCTGCACAGAAGCCAAGACGGAACAGTTTGGAATGACTGAAAACTCCAAGTTTGTAACAAAAATGAAAGCAATCCAAAAAGTCAGGAGGAAAAATTGCCTTCAACAAAAACGGAAATGCATCACAAATCAGTTACACTGTGACTCCTGCCATCTCACCAGCCGTCTGCCACCAGCCAGGACTTCCCGAGCAGGGTCTCCGGGAACCGTGGTGGGAGTGGGGCAGCTCCTGTCTCTGCTCTTGCAAGGCCCTGGTCCCGGGACACAGGTACTGGTGAGCCTGAAGTAGAGAATGTGAACTTAAGAAGCAAAGCGTGTGCTAGTGTGGTAAAGACAAACGCTTTCAGGCTTGAATGCATCGATGTGGATTTTGGCCTAATTGGGGGAAGAAGAATTGATCAAAAGTAGGGAAAAGGCTCGACTCCCATTGACTTCTTCCTAAGAGGTGTTCTGAGTGGTGGCAACCAGAAAACACTATGCCGTTAGGCCTGTGGGACCTAGTATTTAGGGTTGTCCCTCCCAAAGCTGGAGGGAACCATTTTATTTTATTTTAATTAATTAATTTATTTTAATAAAAACCTTGAAATATAATTCACCCATCAGTGGGCAATTTAGTGGATTTTAGGATGGTCACAGAATTGAATGTCCACAGTCAATGTTAGAATGTTTTCTTCACCCCAGAAAGAAACCCTGAGCCTATTAACTTGTCTCTCCCTAGTCCCCAGCAAAACACTAATGTGCTTTCTGTCTCTATGGATTTGCCTATTCTGGGCAGTTCACATAAATAGAATCATGTAATATGTGATGTTTTGTCACCTGGCTTCTCTCACTTAGCATCATGTTCTCAAGATTCATCCATATTGTAGCATGTGTCAGTACTTCATTCCTTTTTCGCGCCTGAATAATATTACATTATATGGAGAGAACACACATGGTTTACCCATTCCTAAGTTGATGGACACTTGGGTTTCTTCCATCTTTTGACTATTGTGGGTAACACCGCTGTGAACATTCTTGTACAAGTTTCTGTGTAGACACACGTGTTCCGTTCAGTTTGACAGTTCCTCCAAATGTTAACAGGGTTACCATGTGACTCAGCACTTCCGCTCCTAGACACGGTTTTACTTTTTACTTTCCCACCTGGATGCCTTTTATTTCCTTTTCTTGCCTAAGTGCCCTGGCTGGAACCTCCAGTGCAGTGCCAAACAGAAGAGCAGGTGACCCAACAGGAATTCCCAGTTTCCTGCAGCGAAGTAAGCTTTATTCAGTGCAAACAGCTCAATTATGAAGCAGCCCCAGGCGAGGAGGCCCCTCCACAGCCAGACAGCTCTACTCTGCCCTGCCCCGCGGCAGCCTCCAGCCCTGGGTGGAAAGGGAAAGGCACCACCTGCGTGGAGGAGCCCCTGCTCCTGGTCTCTGCCTGGCCGGTCAGGTGGGGCCACTCTGATTGGCTGGTGAAGATGCTGGGGGCGGGAAGTAGAAGGCACCGCCCCCAGCGGCTGGGGAAAGCTCGGTCCTATTGGTGGGAATGGGCCCCGAGCCCTCCGTGAGGCTGCCGGCGGGCGCTCCGCTCGGCCGCATGGGCGGCGCCCTGTGGACACGCGGCTGGGCCGGGCCGCTGCGTTTGGGCCCAGGAGGCGCCGTCTCCCAGCCCCGCAGCCCCGGATCTGGGCGTGGGAGCGGTCAGTCTCCCGGCTGAGCACGCGCTCGCGGCCTCTCTGAAGCCGCCGCCCAGGCTGGAGATGTAGCCTTTGTTTCCCACGGCAGGACAGTGCGTTGGGGAGGGGCCCTCTTGATTTCATCCTGTCTTGGAAATGAAAGGATCAGAGGAAATAGAGCTGCCTGCCCGCGAACGTGTTATAGGAGGAAGGTCCCCACAAGCAGCAGCTACGGTGCTTCCAGCCGCCCCCGCGCTCACCGCGCGCGTCTCGTTGGGATGAAGTCTGGCTGTGTCTGTCCGTGCGGTTTCCTCGTGTCCCCTGTGCACTTGCCCACGTGAGGCCGTCTGAGTTGATTTCCTGACTCGGGGAGTTTAAACTTCATACCGCAGCTTTATTTAGAGGGTTCATTGTATTGCATTTTTGTTTAAAAGTTGTATAAAATGTTGTTACGGCTGGTTTTGGAATAGAGAGACCACTGAATGTTTTGCTACAGTCACGTCTTCGTGGTCTGGGACGCAGTGGAGTGCTGCGGCCAAAGGAATGCATGCGCAGAAACAAAGGCGGCTTCTCCAGCCCCAGCGAGAAGTGCTTGCTATTCATAGCACAGAGACGGAGACGAGGAACCGGATTCCTCACCAGACTTGCCTGGTGCTCGGGCGCGTGAGGCTGGCTCAGCTCTGAGTGGGGGTGAGCGGTCCCACCCTGCCTGGCTGGGGCCAGCCTGCGCCCTCAGGGCTGCTGGGAGTTTTCTGACTGTAAAATAAAGGGCGGGGAATGATGCTGGCAGTTTTTGTCCTTGGGTTTTTCAGTTTTATTTTTCAGAAGCAGCACTGGCAAGAGCAGCATACTTTTCCACTGTGACTGTTATGTGCCCGCCCCCCCAAGTCTGCTCATTCATGGCCTGTTTCACAGAAATCGGCTGTCACCCTCTTTCACATGGCCAGTGCCCCTTTCTTCCTCAGTTTCCCTCTAGATTCCTCCTTCAGACAGGGCGCTCACAGGGTGGGCTGGGATGCAGTGTCCGAGGAAGGACACCTGGGCCCCCTGACAGCCTGCACAGACTGCCCTCCCCCCACCGGCCCCTCTGGGAGGCCAGGATGCATGAGGCAGGGGGAAGGCTGAAGCAGGGACCTCTGCCATTAGATAAGGCGCCTTAGCTTTTTGGCACCCGTCAGCTTCAGCCAAACATCCAGCCCTGCACCCAGAACTAGAAAATAAAACTGTGACATTGTATTACAGAGTTGTCCATGGATGTTTGTCCTGCCCAAATAATAACTACTTTGTAAAGCAATTAATCCAAGCATTGGTGAGCTGTGTGTGTGCGCGATGTCCGAGCCTCTGCTGGTGCACACCGGACTTTGAGCCATTTGCCGCCTCCTACATGGTTTCTGGGTAATTGAAGGAAGTGTTGGACTAGCACCTTTTTTCCCCCCATGAAAGCTGTCTTTATGCAGTTTGTGTTTGTTCTCAGAGACTTTGGCCAAAAACATTACCTTAAAATTAATTTTTAGTGTGTATTTTCAGCAGTATTGGAAATAAACTCAGAGCTGAGGTGTGGACACCTGGAGATGGATCCCTCAAGCCGTTAACAAGGACAGGGGAGTGTGTTTAGTGTCCATGGAAGCTAATAGTTTTCAGTGCAGTTCCAGAGTCTAGACTTGGACAGAGCCTGTTCCTCCAGCAGTCACAACTCACCTGCTGTGTGTCTGCCTCTCCGAGGACAAGGGAATGGGGAAAAGCAGGGCTGGGGCGGGGGTGGGGTGGTGGTGCTGTTTTTCTGAGCCCCTTAGCAACAGCAGCCGAGGTGGCCCAGGTGTTTCAGGAGAGGAACATAGTAGTACAAGTCAAAGGTTACATCATGTTGTGGTGCAGGAGGACCTTGAGTGCCCGGGTGACCCCTGATTCCATTCTCAGGTTTCCTGCTAACAAGGGGGAGGGGTGGAGTCAGATACAGGTATGTGTGAGCTCCACGTGGGCTGCCACATGCTGTGGTCCTGGGGTCCTGTTGCGGTGTAGGTCTGGGTGGGCTGGGATTCCGCCATCCAGCTCAGGGGGACAGCTCCATGGTCCCACCTGCCTAGCAAGGCCCTACAGCAGCTCACACAGGAAGGGACAAGGTAGTGTCAAGAGGGCCTGAGCGGCAGGCAGCCCCTGCCGAGCAGAGTGAGAAGCGAGGCCAGGCCTCCTCTCAGCACCCACGGGGCCCAGCCTGCAGCGGGGCCCAGGGTGCCCAGGGCCTGGCACCATGTGAGGGACGCTGGGGAAGGAGGGTCACTATTCCAGGCATCACTACTCCAGGACATGGGATTCCATGTCCCCACTCAGAGGTGCTGGGCTGTACCTACCCCACCCACGACCTCCACTGTCTCTCTCCTGTGACCCTGTTTTCCCTTGACGATGGCTCGTTAGTTTCAGGCCAGCCTTAGGACCACAGACTCTGCAGGGCTCCTGCCTACTGGAAACTTGCATAGTGCTGTTCTCCCCACAGCACTACGGGCAGTTTGGGTGAGTGATTCTTTACCAAGGGGCATCCTGAGCATTGTGGGGTGTTTACCTCTGGCCCCACCCACGTGATGCTAGGAGCATCCCCAGTCTGTAAACCACAAACATTTTCACCGTCACCACGTGTCCCTGGGGCCAGTCATGGCTAGTCCCTGGGCTTGCAGGCTGGAGGTTGGTCCCAGGGTCTTGGGCAAGTGATAGCAGGAGCTGGGCCAGACCCACTTCTTAAATCACTCTGAGCACCTGTCACTGGTGTGACAGAGACGAGTAAGTTTAAAATTGCAATGGTCCTTCTGGAAGCTCTGAGGGTAGTGCAGGCCCTAGCCATCGGGTGGCTCCCAGCTCTGCTGTAGTTAACATCACAGGGACTGGGAAGAACAGGGACACTGTGTACTGGGCCACATCCTCAGTCTGGTCTGATCAGTTCAGGGAGTGCCCAGGGCAGCCGGGCACAGGCTGTGGTTCAGGTGGGTGTCCTCGCTCTCAGGACTGCTGGGAGCCGTGCAGGGGGAGTTGCTCCCCCAGAAACGGAGCGAGTGCTGCACTGTGGGCCATGCTGCCTGTCCCTGCCTACAGTCACCCAGCTTCACTGGCCACACCCTGCCCCAGCCTCTGGTTAGTGGGGCTGCCAGGACTCTACCGTCCAGAGCAGACAGAGCTCAAGGCCCTCACTATACTCAACAGGCCAGTCTTCCTGTCCTTTATCTGGGGACTCATAGTGATCCGCAGCCCTCCTCTGCAGCACACTGGACTTTTATTGCAGCCAGAGACACAGTGGGCACTCCAGTTAGACCTCTGCCTCCGGGTCAGGCAGCTATGTAGGGCACAGTGAGCCTGCAAGGCTGGGGCATGGCTGAACCCACAGCCGTAGGGATCCTGGTTCTTAGCTGCTGATTCTACCAAAACCTCATAGAGCCCTGACTCTTAGCTGCAGAGTATACCAGAACCATCGCAGAACCCCAGTCCCTAATATTGGTTGTACCAGGACCATCACAGAACCTTACTGTTGGAATCTTGTTGTACCAGGATCATCACAGAGCCCCACTCTCAGCTGCTAGTGGTACCAGGACATGGCCCTGTAAGGAAAGGAATGTTTTCCTCATGGGTGGAGTGGGCAGGAGGCGTGTTGCTGCACTTTGGGGCATGCCAGCCTCGTTGCAGGTGATTTCACCCTGCCCTGGCCTCACTCTGTGTCTGAGTCTGCTTCACTGAGACACACCTGAGTGATTTCAGCTCCTGGGATTACTGAGTAAAAGTGTTCCCCTCTGGCTAAAAAATGTGACTGCAGGCATCCTCTCAGCCCTCCCCTTACAGGCGAGGGGGCCACGCCCTGTGGGCCTGGCCGTGGGCACAGTGCCTGGAGGTTTGGCGAGAAGTCCTACCCTTGGTGGCTCTTGCAAAACTGTAGGAAATTGGAGGGTTAGCTCTCTTGTTCTGTGGACTTGCATGTTACTCATCCACTGTCTGCTCAGGTTGGCCCCTCCCCTTCCCACTGGCACTGCTTCCAGGTCGAGGTGCAGATGAAATGAAACCTTGGGCTGCATTGGAGTCCACATGGTCCTGTATGTGAGAGGACAGGGTGGGCTTAGGGAAGGACAATCAGGGAAGTCAGGGCAGCTCCAGGTGCCCCTGAAACGGTGTCTTCCCACCCTGTCGTCTTTGGTTCACATTCTTTCTGAGCAGCAGAGAACAGCCAGCCCCCAGCAGCCCCCACGTCCCCCTCACCAGGGTTGTCTCCCTCCACTTGCATTTGTTGACTTTGGTTTTTAGCGCCTGTGTTGTGGAGATACTCTCCTTGGTTTCCTAAAAGGACCATGATAGGAGGGTTGTGCTGAAGGTGATGTGCCTTCAAACTCAGTGCTCCCCCCTCTAGTCCCTTGAGAATCGCTGTCCTGAGGTGGGCCAGCCCTAGAGGGACCATGGCCCATGACCAGAGAGTGTGCAGTGCGGGGCCCGCCAGCCAGCAGGACACGTGAGGAATTCTGGGAGCTCCCTGTAGGCTCTCTGTGCCTGTGCTCATCTCTGCATCCCAGAGAACAGAAGGCTGTGGAGAAGTCTTCCTGCCTGAGTGCAGCCAGTGGGAGTTCCAAGGCTGGGAAGCTGGAGCCTTGGAGCTGTGCTCATAGCCTCAGCGAGCTCAGGGAGGACTTGGCCTCAAAGTCACAAAGTTTGTAAGTGCCTCAGCCAGAGGCAGAAGTTTCTGCCCTTGTCCCCAGTGGGCAAGGGAACCACCCTTTGCTGGGGTGGGGTTTTTATTGAGATTTTCTTTTAGAAGATTACAGTTGTCAGAAATAATCCACAGATCCCTGTGCATTTGCCGTTTCCCCCAATGGTGACGTACAACAAAGCTGTTGCAGGACGTCACACATTGGTACACTCTGCCCACCTTGTCAGATTTCCCACCATTCCTCAGGACTGTGGGCTCCTGTGGTTTTTTTTTTAGGAACAGAGCACAGCACTCTATCTGGTAAAATTGAACACAAAATAGTCACTGCTTCCCCTCTTTGGCAACATGCGCTGTTTCACGGGACTGCAATCTATCCCGTGTGTTTCCTCTGGTTTTAGGGCTAGGGAAGGGCTACTTACCTGAACAGTCTTGCCTGTGACCCGGCCTCCTGAGTGCCTCCCAGGGTGCCCATGGCTGGGCTACCTTCTTTAGGGCCTCGCAGCAGCAGAGACCTGGAAGGCTGGCCCCGTAAGTGCTGAGCCCTCCTCCAGGCTGAGGCCCATGGAGCTGAGATCCCATAGCAGCTGCTGGTTTGGTGTTTGGGGTGGCTTTATTTTCAGTTTTGAAGAGAGTAGGAAATACACATTATAAGTAGGGTGACTGGTTCTGGAAAATACATTCTAAGTTTAAACTTAATATATGGGCACATCCATCAGTCTTTTCTCAGTGTGTTGAACTTTTCCAGGTGGAGAAATTAGGAAAATCTTGGTTGAAAGGCACATATGCACGTACTTTAAGACTGGCCAAGTATCTGCTTGAGTTTATGTTGTCACCTGTCCCTGTATCCACTATTCCCTCCTCTTTCACATATTCCTGTTACCAGTACTTTCCAGTTAAAACGCGAATTCTGATAGTTTTGAGAAGTGTCCTTTAGCTCCCCTCCATCCCCTTTGATCTCCTCCCAACTTTCTCTCTTTGTCATGACTTCTCCCCTCCTCCACCCTGGGCCAGTCCTTACCACAGACCCTGGGCGTAAATCAACAAGCCTCTCCTCTCCTTCCAACACGCCTCCTCCAGGAAGTCTCTCGGGATTTATTGTCCTCTGAACAGAATGTCATTACAGTGGGTTGCTGGGGCTGGTGGGCAGTTGGAGTCATTGGAGTTAGAGAAGCCTGCAGAGCCTTCACTGAAGGAGGCCTGAGAATGTCTTGTCCTGTATGTTGACCCAAAGCCCAGCAGCCCCACTCCAGAGAGAGCCCATCAGAAGCATAGTGTGCCCTTGACGGCTGTCACAGCTGGGAGCCCTGTCCTGACACGGAAAGTGAAGAGGTGGCTGTAACAGCAAGTGCAGTACAGGGCACTGAGTTGTGCCCACAATCTACATGGGGAAGCCCTAACACCAGTGTGAGGGTCTTTAGGGGGTATTTAAGGTTGAAAGAGATCTAACAGGGCTGTGTCCTCAGAGGAAGAGAAAGAGCCCGTCTCACTGGCTATCACAGTGAAGACACAGCCACCTGCAGCCAGGGGGAGGCCTCGCCCAGCCCCAGCACCTGGTGCCCTGAGAGCAGCCTCCAGCCTCCAGAACTGCAAGAGGTGAATGTCTGTTGTTAAAACCACCCATCTGTGCTGTTTTGTTATAGCAGCTGGAGGTAACCTTGTATGTCCCCAATTCTGCAACAAAACAGTTATTAAACAGTTATTCTTTTTGTATCTGTATGGGATGTTTTGATGGCTAATTTCATGTGCCAACTTGACTGGCCTGACGGGTGCCCAGATGGCTGTCGCGACATGACTTCTAGGTGTGGGGGAGGCTGTTTTCAGGAGAGTTAGCATTTCAGCCAGCAGACAGAGTACACCCGACGGTGGGCCGCATCCAGTCTGTCGAGGGCCTGCACGGAACACACAGGTGAGGGGGGATCCTCTCTTTCCTTGAGCTGCGCGTCTGGTCCTCCAGCCTTTGGACATCGAAGCTTCTGGCTCTCCAGCTTGCATGCGGCAGATCTGGGGACTCGGGCTACATAACTGCCTGAGTTGGTTCCCGTGACAAATCTGTTGTATTCATCTGTGTATCTCCCGTTGGTTCTGTGTCTGTGGAGAACCCTGACTGACACATGTGTTTTGGTTGCACTAAACAGTGTGGGGAAGTGTGCACTAGACTGTTACTCGGAAGGGACAGGTTATTGGGGCATTTTCTTTCTGTTTTGCTTGTTTAAACCATTTGATCCAATCTCTTTACATTCTGCTCCCAACACATGGATTTGAGTGCTTTCTTTGTATGTTGTGGAGATGAGTGACAAGTGAGCAAAGGTGATGTGCGTTTTCCGATGACAACTTCATTTTAACAGAGAAGCACATGCCTCTTGAGGTTTTCCTCCTGCATCCAGCACAATGCAGTAGCTGCTGCACCTGGTAGTCCTGTTACCCAGCACTAGTGGCCTCTGGCCTCAGTTTCCTCATCTGTTGAAGGAAGGTGTCATTGGCCTCAAGGACTGGGAGGGCCAAGAGGAAGGGGGTGGGAAGTTCTGATCTGGGCCCAGCTTCCAGCAGGGGTGTGCTCAGCTGACTTGGGCTCTCGAGGCTCAGGAAAGTCCCCTGGGAGTAGCTGCTGGGCCTGTGTCTGCCCCTTATCTGTGGACCTGGGGGGATGCTGGGCTGGAAGGGTGTGTCCTGGAATGCTGCTAAGCACCCAGAGCAGTCAGAGTTGACTTTATTCTTACTTTGAGGGGCTTTCAGGAAGGATTGTTGTTTGAAGAAACTTTTAACAGAAAACCTGAAGATAGGTCTGTGCCTTCTCCTCCTCTTGCAGGTGGTGTCTGCCCAGGGTCAGCCACCCTGCCCAGCAGGTGCCACTTCTGTGGGCGTGTGTGGTGGCATCTTTTCTTCTCCGTGACAGACTCCTAACCCAGAGCAACATACTTCCAGGCGTGTATCCCGCTCGTACGAAGTTGGGGAAACTGGTAGCTGAACTTGACGGGACTTAATTTTTTAAATTAGGACTGTCCTCACTGAGCGCTTGGTTTGTTCATTTTTACATCACGCTGGTTCCGGGCTACATCTCCTAATGCCTGCTATTTTGGGCAGGGCCGCTTGTCCAGGGCAGACAGGAGGATCTCATGAGACCAGACCCCAAGCACAGGGTGTTATGTTTTTGTTTTTTTTTTAAAACCAGGCCACAGCTACTTTTGTTTGTTACTTTACTTAGAAATGCACAGGGACATGACCTTGGATTAGGGGATGGTTTCCTAAATATAACACCGAAAGCACAGGAATTGAAAGAAAATCTAGGTAAATTGGATTTCATCAAAATTTAAAACTTTTGGGTGTCAAAAGACACTTAAATAAAATGAAAAGACAACCCAGAGTATAGAAAAAGTTTCAAGTCATATATAAGAACTTATATCTAGAATATATAAAAAAGCACTCATAGCACAACTGAAAATGGGCAAAGGACATGAATAGATAGTCCTCCCAAGCGATACACAAATGGCCAATATGCACATGAAAACATGAAATACAGATGAAAACAAATGTTGAGGCTGTGAGAACTCGGACCCTCAGACACTGCTGGTGGGGATACCTGAGACAGACAGACAGCTACCATGGGCCCAGCAGTTCCAGTGCTGTGTATCTACCCAACAGAAAGGAACACACACAAACCTTGTTCGCGGATTTTCATAGCAGCGTTATTTACAATAGACAAAAAGTGGAAACACCTCACATGTCCATCAGGAATATGTGATAAACAGAATGTGTCCATCTACATGATGGAAACTATTCGGCCATAAAGAGGAATGAAGTGCTGATAGATGCTGCAACATGAACCTTAAAAATACTGTGCTAAGTGAAAGAAGTCAGACACAAAAGGCCACAGTGTACGATTCCACTTCTATGAATTGTCCATAATTGCAGATCTAGAGAGAAAGCGATCAGTATTTGCTCAGGGCTAGAGTGAGGTGAGCATTTAGAAGTACATGGCCTGAGCCATGTGATCGCCGCCCCAGCCAAGTCCTTGATTCGGGAGTGGGCTGAGTCAGTTCGGGGGACCACAGGGAGATGTCTGCAGAGGGCTCAGGATGGAGCACCTGCCCTCAGGTCAGGAAAGGACAGATGAATGGTTAGGTGATCTGCCCAGCCCTGCAGTTTTCAGCTAAGAGCTGCTTATTACACATTCCCTTTGTCCTTGGAGCTGTACTAGAGGTCCCAGTGGACTTGCTACCCTATGTTGTATCTGCATTCAGTTTGAGTCATTTCATAAAAACGTTCATTAGACTTTCTTTGAATCTGGAACCATCCCTGATAAAAGCAACCACGGTGCAGATACTTGGAGCACATGTAGTCACTTCCTGCGATGCATGGGCCTGTGTGCGCAGTGAGACATCCCATGAAGACACCTCCAGACTCAGGGGCAGCACACCTGAAGGGACTGTGCTTGTGAAAGACGGGAGAACCTGACCAGCCTGCCTCCTCAGAGTGCCATCCTGATCTCACACCTACATCCCCAAAGAACAGTGCCCTCCATCCCACAGATACGAGGAGCTGGGTGAGGAGGCTGCATGGCCCTCTGGGAGTTCGTTGTGAGCACTGCACCTTTGGGGGCCTCAGGGGCCTATAGAGTAAGGAGATAGCTTAAGGCTTCAAGACAAAGTTTGGGGAGAGAACTGCTGGGAGTCTTGCATTCCTTTGTCAAATGTGGCACATGTTGTTTTCCGACTTCCGTGGCAGACTCGATAGTGTTGACATCGCTGGAGTCGGTGAGAGTGAAGTCTTGTCCTGACCTGCTTCGATCCAGTTGAGCAGTCCTTCCAGAAGGTTGGCGTGTGTCTGCATGTTCGCTCAGGTGTAGGAAGGGGAGCTGTGTGGTCTGCCTGCCCTGGACAAGCTGAGACTAGAGCAGATGTTTGCAGCGGCTGTGTTGAAGGCTGATTCTAGTCTCTGGTGGGAGCGCTCAGGTCCCATGTGGTTTGCATCACAGACCGTGGCAAACAGCCCCCCTTTTTATTTCTAGAATTCCCTTGCTTTGAAGCCAGCAGCCATTTACGTGCTCACTTCCTGTGGTACTTGGCCTCGATGATTCTCCCAGGTGACCAGGTGGGATGGGCTCCCTGCCTCTCATCTTGTGACCTTGATGCCAAGTTTGGCTGATTAGGAAGCTCTTCTCTTCCTGATGCTGTGAAGTCTGTTAGCTGCTCCTGGGAGGAGAGGATGGGTATGGTCAGCGGCAGGGCCAGCCTGTCAGGTGGAAGCGGATGCCTGTGACGCCCTCTCCTCCCACAGCCGCCCTTTGGACTGATCGGGTTCTCTGCCCTGCGCTGCCATTTCTGCTCCAAGAATCAAGTGTGTGGGTGGAGCACCTGCCCCCTGCCCTGCGCACCCTGACACCGAGGAGGGTGCCATGGCCACGGTTTGCCACCCTTCTGCACAAAGGCTGGCTCTCTGTCATTTCTGCTGAGTCTCTGCTCCGAGCCACTCCTTTGTGGTCTGACAGTTGCTGTGTGCGCACGACCACGCCTGTAATTGCACGTTTCAGCTCTGTGGATGGTGCTTTCTCCTGTTTGTTTTCATGTTGTCACTGAGATGCCTGGTTGAGTGAGACATATGACCATGGCTGTGGTCATGTCATATGACACCAAGAGTCCCTGCGACGTTCTCATTGGCTGACCCAGCAATTCCACAGTCAGAGCTGGTCGCAGCCCGCCTGAGATTCGCATAGCAGCCTTACTGCCGTTTGTAAGATTAAAAAGAAAAATCAAAGCAAAAGTGCAGCTGCAAGGTTGAGGTTAAATAAATTCAGGCAGGTCCATCTATTGGGATCTCATGAGTCTTTAAAAGTATCGTAGAGCAGAATGATTTCTGAGCAAATGTTGGTGGGAAAAGCTGGGTTATCAGAGGTGTCTCGTCCTGGGCCTTCCGTGGTTCCGATGGTGCATGGCCATCTTACTCTCGTTTGCTGGACTTGCTTGGCTGGTGTGTCTTTTAGGAATTGATCCCTAGGGGAAGCTCCCACTGTGAGAGGGCAAGTCAGCATCCATCAGGTTGCCGGTCAGCTGGTCCTAGGACGCTGTGACATTTTAGGTTTTCAAAGTGAAGATGATTCTAAGAAGCACTTTTTCACAGGGGAGTTCCCTTGTGTCATGTGAGCCTGAGTGAGGACATGGACCTGTGGTGCCATGCTCTACACGGGCTGGCTTCTGTTTCTCCTGCTGCTGATGTTGGAAATAGAGAAGAAAATATCATTTAATTGGAGTGGAGGTGGGAAACAGGATGGGGAGAGGGTGGGTGGACATTTGCCTAAACAATAGGTACCTGTCCAAATTGTTTACTTTGTGAAAAAACAAGATGTAAAGAGTGCTTGATAGAGAAGTTGTGACGATTTTGCTCTTGTAAAAAGCTATTTTAGGAACCAAAGTTTGAATATTAGGAATGAGACATTCTTTAGAAGAAATTTTGTTTTTAGGAAAGTTGGGAATTTTTGACGAGTACAGTGCACACGCAGGGCTCCTGTGTAGACAGCGGCAGGTGAGCTGTGTGTGCAGCGCTGGTGATGCAGCCCAGGTGCTGCTAGTTCAGGTTGACCTGCCACTTCCTTCCTGGCACCTCCCGCCCTGGGTGGACCAGGAGGGCACCGTGCACCTTCACACCTTCACACTTTCATCCGGAGTCCGAGTAGCTGACCCCACCCATCATCACGGTAGAACAGCTGGAGTCATGGTCACTGTCCCTCCTCCTCACCAGGCTGTCCACCTGTCGCCACCTCTGAGGCACCTACTCTGACAGATGCCTAGACTTGTTCACCTTTCAGTTTAAGAAACTCTTTTCCAACTTAGAAAATGTTAGTAGTCAATGTTACTGCCTCAACTAAGAAAACTGTTGGGGGGTTGAAGTTGTCCCCTGGTTCTGCATTTCAGCCCACCTTGCTCTGTTGCAAGGTCAGGGAGAAGCATCAGTCCACTTACAAAGCAGCACCTCAAAAGTGCCCTGAGCACACTTGTCTTGGGTCCTCTCCCACTGAGTTTCCCAGACTAGCCAGGAGGACACGAGATTCCCAGCACACTAGGGTCCCAGTAGTAGCTGTCTTTTCTGTGTTATGATTGACCATGTCTTTTACTGAAACAACAAGCGCCCAGCACGGCAACACTTTGGGCCAGCTTCCCATTTGCTATGACTCCCTTGGACGTTTAGTTCGATGAATCAGGGTTGCTGGACACATAGGAACGGTCATTTTAGCCTGCATGATGAAGTCCAGATGTTAGGGGCGCCAGTGTGTTGGGCCTTCCAGTGGTTGCATTCGTGGGGTCCCTAAAGAAGGGAGGCACGAGGTGTGGACGAGGGACTGAGCTCCAGCCCCACCTCCTCTTATCCTCCAGTCTCCGCGCCTCAGGGATGGATAAGGGTGACAGGCAGCAGGAACAAAGCTCACGTCCCTGCTGTGCACATGGCTGTGGCACCGTTGGGCCTGGGCGGTCAGCCCCAGCACCTGGGCACCTGGTCTGCTGGGCTTGTGTTGCTTTGACCCCCGAGAAACTGGAGACATGCTTTATAAACCACAAGTGATCTGTAGCTGTAAGAACAGGCTAAAATCCACAAGTGTCTCCCCCACTTTTCTGATAGTCTCTACTTGAGGCCATTTAGTGGAAAACTGAAAATACTGTTTTCAAATAATAAGCTTCTACCAAGCAGTTGCATGTTTTCTTACGTTGGAAGGGAGGTTCTGGGGTCATGCCGAGACGGGAGGTTGACATTAATTGCTTACAATAAACTGCTGAAGTCATGAGATTCTAATGGACAGGGAGGTGTGTGTACGTATGTGCATTTAGTCTGATAACTGCCAACATTCAGCTTCAAATATTTATCTGGTACAGGTAGAATATTTTACCCTTTAAAACAGATTAACTGTCTTCGTGTTGAAAACTACAGTGTATAAATAACATGTGGGTCAAAGAAGAGTTTCAAAATCAAAATTGTGTACCAAAAAGTCAGGTTGATAGGATGATTGAGGAGCTCAGACTGCTACCTCCATGCAGATATAGTTGCTGGATGGAGTTAGTATTTTGAGCAAAAAAAAAAGGTAGCTTAGCATTTAAAAGTAAGGGCTGGTTTTGATTATAGTTACATTCTGACTTATAATTAGGCAAATATCAGAAATCACTAATATTTCCGTGTGCGAATTGGTAGAAAGTAAGGACATGGGAGACTCCGCTGTTTCCCTGACCTGCTTTGTCATCCTAGGCCGAGAGTGCCAGCCTGGGGGCTCTGATCATTCACCCGCCCACACGGCTCCCCGGCCTTCCTGCCAGCTTTCTGCCCTTCTCAAAAAAATCTAATTCCAGATGTTCCCACCAGGACGAGAAGTCCTGATGTCCCACAGGACGTGGGCCGCTGAGATCAGCAGCTGACGCCCCCAGACTGTGCTGCCTCGTTGGCACAATGAAGTGGGGTTTCCTGGGACATGGGGCCAGGACTCCCGTTGAGAGACACTCACTGGCTTCATTTGGGGCTGGACGGAGCAGGAACACAGTCATTGGTGTGGTGGCTGGCACATGGTCTTCACCAACCTGTCCATTAGCCTTGGGGAGCCAGGCTGTGTGTCAGGTAGCATTGTGGGTGTCTCTGCCTTCATTTCAGAAGGAAAAATACAAACCAAGTGCCACAACCTTTGTTTACAGGCCCAGATGGGGACAAAGTGGTAGGTTTGTCACTCTGGAAATAAGTGGAAATGATAAATGACAGTACGTTCTGGCAACTTCCTAGAGGTTAGCAATTCAACACCACTTACAAGCGAGTATTAAAATGGGCAGTTGGCTGGGATTGTATGTTGTTGTCAAATGGGCACCTGAGGCTCCCTGGTATTTCTTCCTCTCTGAGGGTCCGAGGCGGCCCCGGACCCGATGGTGAGCCCTGCTCTGGACACGACACTCAGGCAGGACAGCAGGGAAGAGCAGTGTGGACCCCACAGAAACACTGAGATGGAAGTGGTAAGCTGTGGCCCTTTAGACAAGAAGAGAATGTGTCATGGAGGGAGTTCCCTTGAAGTTGAAGGATCTGGATTCCAGGAAAGGGACCAGGTACGCCTGCAGTGGTTTGGACTTGGTGTTGTAGCGTGTGAGGCAGGTGGAAGACAGGCCCCCGCAGAGCTGGGTACGGGGGCAGCAGAGATGGGACATGGCCCAGGACCCCAGCTCTGGCCCCGTCCCATTGCAGCAGAACAACCCAGCTGTCAGCTTCGTTGATTTTCTCTGGTCTTTTTCAGTTTTATTGAGTCACTGTTTATCTTTACAGTTTCCTTCCTCTGTTTCTCTTGGGCTCATTTTGCTCGTTTTCTAGGTTTCCAAGGTCAGGGCCTAGATTACTGACTTGACTTTCCCTCTCCTCTGATGTATTGCGCGCCCCCCCCCCAGTGCCTGTCAGCCCAGCTCCCTTGGCCACGGTTCGTGTCCATCCAGGTGAGTGTGGTTTCTTCCTTGGAGCCTTCCTTTGGACTCAGATTATTTACAAGTGTGCAGATTATTTCCTGAGTGTTTGGAGATTTCCCTGTGGTCTCTCTGGTATTGATTTTAGGTTGATCTCATGATTCACAAGCATGCTCTCAGAACACACTGGGTGTGATTTCAAGGATTTGTTGAGCTGTGTGTGGCCCAGGATATGGTCTCTCATGTCTACATTCCACAGGCACTCGAATGCGTGTCCCACTGTTGTTGGCTGTTCTGACGTGTCTGCTGGGTCCTGTTGGTTGACTACTGTCGAGTGTGTTGCTGATTCTCTGCAAACTTGTTCTGTGAGTTTTTGAGAGGAGGGTCGGCATCTCCAACTGCAACCGTGGGTCTGTTTCTCTTTTCAGCTCTTCAGGGCTTTGCTTGTCTTTTTAGTTTGTTAGTTTTGCTTCACATAACTTGCACATTGTTCTGATAATGTGGTGGGTTAGGTTTTGTCGCTGTGTGTCCCTCCCTGTCCCTGTTCCTCTCAGCCCCTTTGCCTGAAGTCTAGTTTATCTGATGTCAGTGGAGCGCCTCATGCTTTCCTTTAGTTAATGTTTGTGTGGCTCTGTCTTTGTCTGTCCTATTACTATTAACCAGCCTCTGTCACTCCATTTGGCTCATCCTTATAGCTAGAGGGAGGTGAGTCCTGTGGAACCAAGGCAGGATGCCCCACCCTCTCTGTTGCCATCAAGTCCAGAACATACTCTTCTTACAGAGTTTTCCAAACAGTGTCATTTAAAATTATGTCTGGGTCTCTCTCTTCTAGTAGCTTCATGGTTTCTTCAGGACAGATTATCTCTAACTCATCTCTGTGTCGCTAAAGTCACAGGGCCTGACACCAGTAGGAGCTCAGTGAGCATGTGCTGAGCACAGAGGCTGTGTGCTGGCCGGGAACAGACCCTGGTCAGTCTTCAGCATTGGAAATCAAGGGAATGAAAGCACAGGTAGCCATAGTGTGCCCCGTGAATGTGTGGAAAGGTCCCGATAGATCCACCCATTGGGGGCACGTCTGCAGAGCAGAGCAGAGCAGAGCAGAGCAGAGCAGAGCAGAGCAGAATATGTTCATATGTTACCAGTATAATTTTAAAAAAATCACCTTATTTCAGAAGTCCTTCTGGACCTTGTGATATCAGCGTGGAATACAAAATGGTAATTTGCTCTGCCAGTGTGGCTCAGTTGGTTAGAGCATCATCCCATACACCAAAAGGTCTCAGGTTCAATTCCCAGTCAGGGACATACCCAGGTTGTATGTCCAGTCCCCTGTTGGGTGTGTACAGAGGGCAACTAGTCGCTGTTGCTCTCCTTCATCTATGATTTTCCCTTTTCCCCGCTCCCTTCCTCTCTCTCTTAAATCAATAAGAACACATCCTTGGGTGAGAACTAAAAAGAGATGATAATGTAGTTGATGGTGTAATAAATTCATCGATCAATCAGCTGAAGGCTGGTATAGGATCCTGGCTCCAAGGACAGGGTCCTCCTCACGCCCAGGTGTCCTGGCTTTCAGCTTGTGCCTGGATGAGGGCTTGCCAGTGGCCTCGGCTTCACGCTGCCTGAATTTCTGTTTTGCACATGGAATTTATTTTGTCTGTGAAGTCCTTTCTGGAGCTGTGACCAGTGTTCTGCAGTCCCCAGGAGAAAGCTCAGGTGGTGAGCCTGCTCACTGAAGTGCAAAACCCAGCTGCCCGTGGGTCTTTTTCTATCTCAGATCTGAGCAGGACAGATGTGGACCCCGGGGAGGGCATGTGCTAGGTTCCTGCAAAGTAAGGGAAGTATTAATACCTTTCTGGAGGGAACTGACCCAGGAGAAATTTCCTTGTTTATATGAATTCGAGGGCATTCTCTTGGCAGTTCCCATGATTATTCTCAAATCATTCCTCCCATTTTTTCTTTTCTCTTACCCAACTTTCCCATTCATGCTTTCTGTGGTGGTTTATTTCTTTTCAATCGATCAATCTCTTGTCTCACGGACTCATGAATGAGGAAATGCCAGTGTTGATACACAGACTGTTTTGTGGGTGCCCGTGAGCTGTTCTCGCGATGACTGCTGCAGGGCACCTATCAGAGAAATGGTCAGCCTTTGGCAAAACATGGGGACGTGGAGAAGAAATAGCACCCTTGTCAGGTTTTTCATTAGCAAAGCAACAGAGATGGCCTCCACGCCAAACAGGGCAGAGTCTTGGATGCAGCAGTTTCCACAGGACTGAACATGTAGAGCACAGACCCGCGAGTGTGGCTACACCGTGCGAGTGCACCTCCAGGGTGGCTCCTCCTGCCCAGTGGTTCTGTGTGGACAGCCCTCATCTCCTGCCCCATAAACCTCCTCCATCTGCTCCCAATGCTTTTCTTAAAGAGCCTCATGTCAAAAAAAAAGAGAAGCATAGTATAAAAAAATAAAAAAGAAAGAAACCAAACAGGCTGTTTTTCTGACATGAGAAAATGTTTACTTCAGTCTGGTAATTTTCTTTTCAAATTGTTCCTTCCTGGTGTATAGAAATCCAACTGCTTTCTTAAAAAAAGTATGTCTTTATTGATTTCAGAGAGAGGAAGGGAGAGGGAGAGAGAGAGAAACATCAGTGATGAGAGTCACTGATCCTCCTGCATGTCCCTGACTGGGGGTCGAGCCCACAACCTGGGCATGTGCCCTGACAGGGGATGGAATCTCCTGGATCCTAGGCTGATGCTCAACTGCTGAGCCCTGCTGGCCGGGGTACAGCTGCTTTTTGTGTGTTGACTTTGTATCCTGTTACTTTGCTGAATTCTTTTATTAGATCTAAGAACTTTTTGTTGAGTCTTTAGGATTTTCTATGTATAGGATCGTATCTGAAAATAGAGAGAATTTCACTTCTTTTTCTCCCTTTTTTGTGCCTTTTATTTCTTTTTCTTGTCTAACTGCTCTGGCTAGACTGTCCAGTACTATGTTGAACAGAAGAGGTGAAAGTGGACATCCGTGTCTTATTCTTGATCTTAGAGGAACAGCTTTTAGTCTTTCACTATTGCTGTGTACCACTGAGCCACACCAGCCAGGGCACTTCTCAGATTTTGTTTATCTGGAAATATCTTGATTTCTCACAGTATAGCTGGATATAAGATTCTTGGTTGACAGTTCTTTTTCTTTTAGCACTTTGACTGTATCAGCCCTCTGCCTTCTCCAAATTTTCTGCTGAGAAATTTGCAGATAATCTTACTGAGGCTCCCTTGTATGGGATGACTCTCTTCTTTCTTGCTGCTTTCAATATTCTCTGTCTTTGTCTTTTGAAATTTTGATTGTAATGTGTCTTGGTTTGGGTCTCTTTGACTTCATTTTACTTCGAGTTCACTGGCTTCTTGGATGTTTATATTCATGCATTTTATCCAATTTGGGAAGAATATTTCTTCAAATATTTCTTCAAATATTCTCTTCACCTCTTTCTCTTCTTCCAGAACTCTATGATGCAGAAGTTGGTTTTGTTAACCTAAAAATAAAAGGCCTTTCAAAATGAGAAGCAAACACATGTTTATTTGAGATCAGTAAGCACAACTATTCAGGAAGCACTGATTCAGGCAGAAGCCCAAACAGTGTTTTGGTTAGGAGACAAAGGCAGTGGGTATTTATGAGAAAGGGAAGGGACGCAATTATATCCATAAAAGGAAGGCATTTCTATAGATGCAGATAACGTAACATAGTGACGCCAAATCTAAATAATGTTTTAAATTTTCAGTCTGGTAGTCATCAATCTAGTTGTCATAATAACTGTTTTCTTGTTATCTTTGCAAACATTTTTTGGGGGGGCTCAAGGTTGTTTAGGCCCAGTCCAAGGTTATTTTGCCCTTAACATCCAAAGATTTGAAGCATTAAGATGTGCAAGGCAGCTTCTCTAGGAGGGCAGCTCCAGCTCCATTTGAAAGGGGTTCTGCTTTATTACTGTTTACAGTGTGCTTTGTGGTGTCCCACTGGTCCCTGAAGTGCTGTGGATTCACTTTTCTCCAATTTTTTTCTTTTGGTTTCTCAGCAATAATAATTTGCACTGTCCTATCTTAAGTTCATTGGTTCCTTCTTTTGCTCGTTCAAAGCTGCCTTTCAACCCCTCTTGTGAAGTTTTCATTTCACTTACTGTACCTTTCAGCTCCAGAATTTCTATCTGGTTTCCTCTTAGGTTTTCTATCACTTACTGATATTTCCATTTTGTTCACACACTCTTGTCCTGTCTTTTCAGAGATAGTTTCTGGGGTTTTTTTTTGTTTCTTAATGGGGCATTCTCTCCTGTTGCTTTGACTATCTTGTTTTTATTTTATTTTATTTTTTTATTGAACACTGGACAGTTGGTCTAATAACTTAACTCTAGAAATTAGATTCTCCCCGTTCCCTGGGGTTTGCTGTGTTTTTTTTAAGTTATTTTAAAATAAGTTTTCAAAGGTTCTCTCTGTGCCTAGGATCAGCCTGAGATGTAACCATAATGTCTCCTGAGGCCTTTTCTGAGCCATTCCCTGGAGATATATTATCACTTTCTAATTTTCCTCTATGTGTAGTAGTTTTTTATTTTTGTGTGTGTGTGTATTTTTTTAAATGAGAGCGAGAGAAACATGGACTGGCCGCCTCCCATATGCACAGGGATAGAACGGGCAACCTGGGTATGTGCCTGACCAGGCACTGAACCTGCAACCTTTTGGGCCACGCGAGCCCGTGTGTGTGTGTGTGTGGGGGGGGGGGGGGGCGCTTGCTACCTGGGGCGGCGGCAGCAGGGCTGCCCACGCCTCGTCCTCGGCTCTTCAGCCGGAAGCGGCTTCGCCGCCAGCGCCGACTCCGGTGTTGGGAGTTTTTGGCCGCGCTGGTCCCGCCGCGCGCAGGCTGCTCCGAGGGCACCGCGCAGCCGCCGGCCAGGGCGGGCGGGCCGGGGCCGCCGCTGCGGTGCCAGCCGACGGGATTTTCCAGAATGATTTTCCGCGTCTGTCCCGCTGCTCTCTGGAGGTTGCCGACCTTGGGTGCAGACTCCAGAGTCCCCAGGCGGTGACGTCAGACGGGCGGTGACGTCAGATGGACTGTCCCTGCAGTCGTCCTGCTGGGAGAGCTCTCTTGCTCCCGCTCTGCCGTCCTCCCGGAATCCCGACGGGCCTCCCGCCCTTCCGTCCATTGTGCATTCTTTTACTGCGGGGCCCTTTTACTACCCTCACCTTCCACCGTCCCATTGGCTGCCGCGGGTCGGGGTGGAGGTTTGCGGAAAGGTAACTGTCGGGAGCGGCTGCACTTGCCCGGCCTGGCGACCAGCGGGGCCAGCGCAGCGGGGCCAGGAAGGCTGCCCGTCCGCAGGCTGTTTGTCCTTCCCGGGGCGGGGACCTGGGGCACAGTGAGCCGGCGGTCAGCTCCACTTCGCGGGGCCCCGAGGTGTGGGCGAGGCGGCCGGAAGGTGGGCCGCAGACGGCGCGGTCCGAGCGCGTCCGACGGCTTCCTGGCCGGCGCCTCCGTCCTGACGTCTGTCTTCTCTTCCAGAGGAGGCCGAGCACGGCCTGGCCACCGGCTCGCTGTCGCGGCGCAAGAAGGCGCTGGCGTTGCGGGAGGAGGGGCCCCGCCGGCGCCCGCACCTGCACATCGGGCTCCCGCACGACTTCCGGCCTGTGTCCTCCATCATCGACGTGGACATCCTGCCCGAGACGCACCGGCGCGTGCGGCTGTACCGGCACGGCTGCCAGAAGCCGCTGGGCTTCTACATCCGCGACGGCACGAGCGTGCGGGTGGCGCCGCAGGGGCTGGAGAAGGTGCCGGGCATCTTCATCTCGCGCATGGTGCCCGGCGGCCTGGCCGAGAGCACGGGGCTCCTGGCGGTGGACGACGAGGTGCTGGAGGTGAACGGCATCGAGGTGGCGGGGAAGACGCTGGACCAGGTCACGGACATGATGATCGCCAACAGCCACAACCTCATCGTCACGGTCAAGCCGGCCAACCAGCGGAACAACGTGCTGCGCGGCGGCCGCGCGTCCGGCAGCTCGGGCCGCTCCTCGGACAGCGCGGCCAGCCGCCACAGCCTGCAGGCCGCCGCGCCGCCCGGCCTCGCCCCCGACGACATGGAGAGCGACGAGGAGCTCGACGTCGTGCTCGAGGGCGGCCTGGAGCCGCGGCCGGGCCCACGGCCGCCGGGCAGCCTCGCGCGGGTCAACGGCGCGGGCCCGGCGCCCGGACTGCACGGCCCCGGTCGCGAGGGCAGCGTGCGCCGGCTGCTGAGCTCGCTGCGCTCCGACCCCCGGCACAGCCTGGCGCTGCCCCCGGGCGGGGTGGAGGAGCACGGGCCGGCCGTCACCCTGTAGGCGGGCGGCCCCGAGCATCCCGGCCCGGCCGAGCGCCGGCGCAGTCCGGGGCAGGGACCAGCCCCCTCCACTTCCCGAGTTTGTGCTCATTTTAAAAAAAGAAAATAATTGTATACGTCACCCCTCCTCCTGTGTTTTTATTTATCCCTCCCTTTTCTTCCACAACCTTACTCTATGTTTCAACTCAAGGACAGACAATAAAAATACTGTCTTATTTTTATAAATTTCTGCACAAACAAAGTGCACGCGCACGCACACCAGGCCGGTTGTAGGTCCAGGGCCTTTGTATTTTCTGACCAAGTGTAGAAAATACTTCATTTTTAAATTTAAAAAAGACTTTATTTTTTTAAACGAAGCTTTAAAATTACTTTTTAAAAGGACAGATTCATGTTTTTAACTTCAGCCATGCAAACACACCTGCTTGTTGGCACCGTGGCTTCTCTGTTTCGTGCGCAGATCCTTCTGGTGGACGGGACGCTGTGAAGAAGGTACGTGTGGAGAAGGTAGAGACTGGTTTTTAAGAACAGGTGCACCACACCTGTAATAGGTATGAATGTAGAGGACAAATTTCAAATAGTCATTGTTTATAGTCCTATTTCAAATAGCCAAATGGGTGCTGAACCCTCAGAGCTCACTGGGGAAAGAGCTCTCCTGAGGACCTGCTGTGGGGCATGGGACACCCTGAGGGCTCTGCTCAGCAGTGCCATTTGTGATCAAAAGCCAGTATTTACTCGAAGATAAAAACCAGTCTTTTCCACCCCTCCATTGACTCTGAGCACAATTTTTGAAACATTTCCACAGAAATGATAGACAACCCTACCACACCTCCAGACAGGCCTTTGAAAAAGCTCATAGACATTTGTGCATATAAGTCTGTTATCTCCATTTTAAAATAACAAGTTATATGAAACTTAATGATTTTAAACACAGATTAAATTCGTTGTCGCTTCCCTTTGATCTTCTAGCAATATTTACATATTTAGTAATTTTGAATGTTTATACCAATGAAATTTTATATGAAGTGTATATTCTGTTTGAATTGATGTTGAGGAGAAAATGTTACAGTTATATTTTGAGAACTAAACTTTGACCAAATAAAGCTTTCATATAAATACAGGTAAAAATATTTTTTTAGGTTGCCTTTCAATGCAGCTGCTTCTCCTGTGGCCCAGCACCCCCTGCTGGTTATTGGCAGAACTGTCCTGCCTTCATGGATGTCAGTAAGTCTGATAATGGAAAACTATATCTCACTTTTCATTTTTTCTGAACTTAAGTGAAAAGCAAATTATTTTTCTTTTGTGCAGAAAGTATTTATTGTTCAAAAATAGCTTTTATTGCTTAGTTGGTCCCTGCACCTATCTTTGATTTTTTTTATTTGAATGCCAGTCTCTCTATCCATTTTATTCCTAGTCACAGGGAAGACCAAAGACACACCCCCTTTGAGGTCTTAGTGAAAGTGCACACACTTCTAAATTTATGAGCTCCAGTGAACTGTACGAGCATCTCGTTTAGCGCCCCTGCAGTCAGAAGTTTTTTTTCTTTTTTTTTTCTTCCTAGGACAAGTATTATAGAACCAAAACTCTAATGCTAACTTACTACCACAAAGGAAATGTTCTTTTACTAAGTTATTGCTGGTTCAAGAGTATCTTGTTGAATAACTGGGTCTGTAACCAAGAAAGGAAGTTATATTCCTTACCATGTTTTAAGTTGTTAAGCAAATGTGAATAATTTTTTTAAAGAAAAAAAGAGGCTTACTCAGATTTGTACGCTATTCAGAATTTTAGGAGTTATGAACTGCTTGGAATAACTGCTTGGTTGTATTTTTCTACCCAGGTCTATACTTCTGCCATTTTCTTAAAGAAGCAAACAATATTGTATTACATGTTAAAGTTTTCTTGGTTTTATATATCAAAGAATAAAAGCATTTTCTTTGCTTTTAATGGTATTCTTCAGTTGTGTTCTAAATAACAGAGACAACATCAGTGCTAACAAAAAGCAGAGATAAACTTATAGCTCAGGTAGGATGCCTGGAACACTTACCATGTGCCTGTCATGGGTCTTGTATGTATGATGCAAGTATACAGACATACTGCCATGTGAGTAATATCAAGTGTATCTACTCAGCAAAATTATGGCAAGAACTTGTCAGCTTCTCGGGCTCTGATCATACGTCTTCTGGTTCTGAACTCCCTGATCCTGCAGTACAGACATAGCACAAGTTACAACTTAGGGTTGGGGGCTCCATAGATTACTGCTTCATCTCTAGCATCAGACAGAGGCTTGCACATATATATATGGAGAATATATGTAGAATAAATCATAATGTTAATTTCAGGGAAGAGGCGGGAGAAAGTGTCACTGGCAATCCCATCTCCAGAGGCAGTGCAGGGGGTGTGACTGGGCCTGGCAGATAGAATTTTTCAAACTTGCCAGATTTGATGAGGCTTTTTTTCAACAAACATTAAATATGTGTCTAGACAGAATTTTTTTTTCTTCTGTCTTCTGTCCCCTTGCTTGTCCACCTCCCCAGACAGTCTCCAACCCTCGACTCCTGGGGCAGGGTGGGGGAGCCATGGGGGCATCTTCACCTCTGTGAACATCCTGGAAATGCTGCAAAGTCCATACCTGCAGCCTTTTTGTTTAGTGAGTGTAAGCAGAGCAGGAACAAAACAGTTCCAGAACACTTTTATGAGGCTGGTTTTGGCAGGAGCACTTGTTCCTATAAGGTCCTGCTTGTTTCCTTACACTCAAGTTTCAAAGGTAATAAGGGCATTTAATTACTTGATTATCCTAGAACTTTGCTATTGGGAGTGATCAACAGCCAACCAGATGACCTGCTCTCTGCTTCTTGAACTCCCAAGAAAATTTGGCACATTCAAGCAGCCCCTCAACAATGACAGCAACAACTCTACAGTGACTTCAACGGTCAGTTCAATCTAATCACTTTTCCAACTGTCACACTGTTAGATGACGCACCACTTACATTTTTAAACAACGAAATGAATACACATTAACTTTGGAAAATTTGCAAAAATACAGAAAAACACAAGGAAGAAAACCATTCCTAACCTCATCACCCACGTGTGACTGGGGCCTTACTGCACATCATTTATTTGCGACACGTGTACTTCATAGTTGAGCCATACTGGTTGGTACCTACGACACTGAGTATGAGTAAAAAGCGCATGAGTACATTTGTACACCCATGTTCATGTTCATGGCAGCATTACCCACAGTAGCCAGAATATGCAAGAAACCCTGGTGTCCATGGGCAGGTGGATGGCTAAGAAAAATGTGTCCATCCACACAATGGAACATTATTCAGCCTTAACAAGGAGGAAACGCTGACACATGCACATGGATGAACCTGGAGGCCATTATGCTCAGTGAAATAAGCCATAAGACACATACTGCATGATTTCCTTTATGTGAGGTACGTAGACTCATCAAAATCAGACATCTTCCTGTGCTGTCACAATGGTGTGTGAATGTCCTGGCTGACACTCTCAAGAGCACCAACAACACCGAAAAGAGAGGCAAACGTCAGGTTCTTATTAAGCCATGCTATAAAGTTGTCATCTGGTTTCTAACTGTGATGATGAAGCATGGTCACATTGGCGAATTTGAAATTACTGATGACCACAGAGCTAGGAAAATTGTGAACCTCAGGGGGCAGGTTAAACAAGTGTGGAGTGACCAGCCCCAGATTTGATGTGCAACTCAAAGATGAGGAAATTCTGGAGATGATGGTGGTGATGGCTGTACAACCATGTGGATATACTTAGTGCTACTAAGCTGTGCTAAAGATAGTTAAGATGGTAACATGTTAAAAATATGTCTTTATTGATTTCAGAGAGAGGAAGGGAAAGGGAGAGAGAGAGATAGAAACATTAATGACGAGAGAGTCATTGATTGGCTGCCTCCTGTACACCCCATACTGTGGATCAAGCTCGCAACCCGGGCATGTACCCTGACTGGGAATTGAACTGGGATCTCCTGGACCATAGGTCGATGCTCAACTGCTAAGCCATGCCGGCCAGGGAAGATGGTAAAGTTTATGTAAATTTCGCCACAATAAAAAAAATTGGGGGGCCCTGGCCAGTTTTGCTCAGTGGTTAGAGCACTGGTCTGTAGACTGAAGGGTCTTGACTTTGATTCTGGTCAAGGGCACCTACCTCGGTTGCAGGCTCGATCCCTGGCCCCAGTCAAGACAGGTGTGGGAGGCAATCACTCTCTCTAAAAAACAATGGAAAAAATACCCTTGGGTAAGGAGAAAAAAAAGGGAGGAAAAGCAAATGAGTGAAAACTTCTAGTTGTAAGCACTGTAGGGTTCTTAGCTGATTTGTTCACTGAGGCGCCTCCCTCTCTTTTCAGGGTGCCTGTGTACAATCATTCTTTTGCACACTGTCCTGTTTACCTGTGGTCTGATAACTTTAGGACCCAAAATAAAGGGAGCAGTCAGTCACTTTGGGGTCCTTGTTTGAACTGTCTTTTGATGATGCCCGGATTACAGGCAGACCCCGCTTTATTGAGCTTCACAGGTTTGAATGTTTTCTTATGTTAACAGTCTCAATAGGATAAAGGTCTTTTTAATAACAGGGCTGTCAATACCCAGAATGTGCTGGGTGCATGAGGAGAGGCACCGGGGAGTAGTAGGCTCCCATCCCTGCAGTAGCTCCCATACAGGCTTGGTGCCCATCTGCCAGGGGTGTGCTGGGCAGGGGTCTTTAACCCTAACCCTTGGCCTCTACTAGTTGGATTACATGCCTCTGACTCTGTTTCCAACTCCTCCAGATTTTAAGGAGGCCCATATTTTGTGCCCGCCTCTCGGGATACTGGCCTCCTCTCACGATAGTTCCTGCCTCTTGTGATAGTCCCTGCTTCTCTCAATATTGGCCGCCTCTCGCGATAGGTCCTGCCTCTCACGATACTGGCGTCCTCTCACGATAGTTCCTGTCTCGCGATACTGCCCACCTCTCGCGATACTGCCTGTCTTTCCCGACAGTTCCTGCCTCTCGTGATAGTTCCTGCCTCTTGCGACAGTTCCTGCCTCTCGTGAGAGTTCCTGCCTCTCATCATACTGGCTTCCTCTCGTGATAGTACGTGCCTCTCAATACTGGCTTCCTCTTGAGATAATGGCTGCCTCTTGTGGTAGTGCCTGGTTAGGAAGCTGTCTGTTAGATAGTAGCTGTCTTTTGTGATAGTGCTCAGCGCTATGACCCTTGACCTCTGACCATGACCCTTGACCTTTGACCGTTTACCTCATGCTTACTGTGTGTCATCATGGCATCATTTTATTGTATCTGATTTACTGTAATGACATACTTTTTGCCATTTAAGGTAGATTAGAATTTTAGAGAATCAGACAGGATAAAAGTTAAGGTTAGAGTTGAAATTGGGGTCAGGAGGTTGGGGATGTGATGAGTTAAGGGTTTGGATTGGTTTCAGAGGACAAAGAGTAAAGGGTAAAGTTCAAAGGTTCAGCATCAGGGGTTAAGGATCAAAAGCCAAGGGTCAAAGGCCAGGAGTAAAAGGTAAAAAGTTCATTGGTTAGAGGACCACAGGACAAAGGCTAAGGTTAAGTGTCAAAGGTCAGAAGTCAAGGGGTCAAGGTTTAGAGGGTCAAGATTTAGGGTCAGGATTAGGGTTAGGGATTATGGTTTAGGGATAGGGGTTGAAGTTAGTGGTTAGGGTGAGGGTAAGGATGAGGGAAAAGGGTCAGGGTCAAGAGTAAGAGTCAGGGTTGGGATCAGGGTCAGTGTCGGGTTCAGG
Source organism: Miniopterus schreibersii (assembly GCF_964146895.1). Classification (NCBI taxonomy): domain Eukaryota; kingdom Metazoa; phylum Chordata; class Mammalia; order Chiroptera; family Miniopteridae; genus Miniopterus; species Miniopterus schreibersii. Next base: position 83,356,950 of record NC_138110.1, read on the forward strand.
GTCGGTGTAAGGGTCAGGAACTTAGGCTCAAAGTCAGTGTTACGCTTAGGCTTAGGGCTTAGGGCTAGGCTTGGAGCTTAGGGATAGGGCTAGAGCTAGGGGGTTAGGGGTAAGATGTTGTGGGCTAGGGTTAGAAGGGGTTAAGGTTCGGGTGCAGGTTCGAGGTTCGGTTTGGTTTGGGTTTGGGTTCGGGCTAGGACTAGGGCTAGAGTTAGGGTTAGGGTGAGGGTCGGGGTCAGGGGTTGGGGTCGGGGTGGGTTAGGGTTGTTAGGGGTTAGGGTTAGGGTTGTTAGGGGTTAGGGTTAGGGTTAGTGTTAGGGTCAGGGTCCAGAGGTCAGGGTTAGGGTCAGGGTTACGGTTAGGGATCGGATTAGGTTGTCGCTTAAGTTTAGGGCTAGGGTTAGGGCTATGAGTAAGGTTAGGATTAGGGCTAGTGTTTATGCCAGGATTAGGTTTAGTGTTAGGGTGAAAGTTTGTGCTACGTTTTGTGTTAGGGTTTTGTGTTGGGGTCAGTTAGCAGCTGAAGCTTGTCGTAACAGCTGCCTGTTTGGATTTGTTTCTATATATTAGGTAGGCCTGCTAGGACAAGCTGTCCTTTTGGAGGGTCTGTAGTGCAGGCCAATGCCAGACGGTGTTTGTGAGTGGCCTTGAGTACCCTGTTTGGAGCTTGAGGTCCCCTCTGTCGGGGCTGAGTGTGTTTGGACGGGACCAAGATGCACGCTAAAGTCTGCTTTTGCAAGGCCCTGGTCCAGAAGCAGATCAGGCAAAGACTCAAAGCACTCTGAGGCCTGCCTCTGCCTGCAGGCTGATAAACCTGATTCTCTTAATGAGCCTCATGCTGTAGAAACTCCAGGGGGGTAGGGCCAGAGGTTTTCTTGCAGGGTGGGGCAATTGCTTCCTCCTCAGGCAAAAGCTGCTTGGAAGGTAAGTGTGTGCCTCTGTAGTCTGGGGGAATGGCTTGGCCCAGGAATCCATAGGGGTGCCTTCAGCCTAGATTATCCTCACACAGCTACGGTGCACTCTGCCCTCCCTCTGCTGGAGCCCAAGGTGAGTGGCTGCACACAAAACTTTGTGCGTTGGCTCTTTAAGGGGGTTCCTGCATTTCCAGGCGTCTCTCCCTGGCAGATAGAAATGTGGCTGCTTTTCACAGCCAGATGTTATGTAGGCACCTGTCTCAGGTCTGGTGCTCTGGGCTGGGGAGCCCCAACAGGGGTTGAGGCCCTAGAGTCCTCAGTGGGAACCCCCACAGCTGAGATCTCCCTCCAGACCTTCAGCTGCTGCCTGTGGGAGCCCAGCCAGCCCTCTGGTGCCTCCCCACTTCCTACATGTCTCTATGCGATCTCCCCTTTTCCTCCTTGGTGATGAGGGTGCCCTCCAGCTCATCTTCAGTTGTGGTTGGTTATTCAGGATGGTTTTTCTGTAGTTTAGTTGTCCTTCTAGTTTGGTCCTGGGAGAGTGGCAGGGTAGCCTCCACTCAGTCCGCCACCATCTTCAATCTGCCCAGGTTATAGTTCTCATGTCTCTTATTTGTCAAAATAAAATATGCACATGAAACAAAATAGGACAGTGAGGAAAGAGCAGAAAATGAAAGGAAGCCTCTGCCAGCCCTGCACTCCCCTCTGCAGTGCCCCTGAGGACCTGCCAGCTCCTGCCCTGCAGCAGAGGGTGGAGGTTCTGAGACCCACCTGTCCCCACTCTCACCCCACAGTAGAAATATCATTATCTTCGTTTATTTCCTAGGGGTAATTACCGTTATCAGTCCCTTTAAAGAATGTGCACTGCGATAGGTGTATCTGTATTGTCCTCCGGTACAATAGCATCGTGAGACCTCCCACCTCTTCAGGAAGGTGCCTGGGCTATGACTGCGGCCCCTCCCCCACATTTCTGAGTCTTCTGTGGTTATAGACATGCTTTCTTGGGTTTTCTAATTGTCTTACTTTTCTTCTCCCATTGCCTGCTTTTCTTCACATCCTTTAGTCTTTCTAGTGTTTGAAGGGTCTCCAGTGAAGACTTGCTGCTTGCAGCCCTCCTCCCTGTCCGCATCCCAGGGATGTGTCCCTGAGCCAGGGGTGAGGCCGTCCTCCTGACAGCCCCTGCAGTAGCTTCCCTGGGTCGGCTCCAGGGTGTCCCGAGTCACAGGTCTCGCCCTCTCTGTCCCGACACCTCTCTTATGTCTGAGATTGTCTTCAGTTAACTTTACAGTAAAGGGTGAGTGAAAAATAAATTTCCTGATAAGTTGTTCTCAGGTGGTCTTTAATCTGCCCTCACATTGGACTAATGATTTGACAGGGACAGAATTCAGAGTTTAAAATACTTTTCCCACTAGAAACCTGAAGGCCTCATATCACTGCGGCAGCCAGGGTCCTTGCTAAGTCACACATCACTCTGACGTTTCCTTCTATGCAGGCAACCTGCGATTCCTTTATTGGAGCTTTTGAAAAGATTAAAGTTATGGAGGTAACACTGGTTACTAACATCACGTAATTGGCTGGTACTGTTCATCATAATTTGGTATCTGTATACTCAGTTGTGTGCTTAACCTTATTTAACTGTATATATATATATATATATATATATATATATTTTAATATGTTTTTATTGATTTCAGAGAGAGAAAGAGGGGGAGGGGGAGAGAGAAACATTAATGAGAGAAAGTCACTGATGGGCTGCCTCCTGCAGGCCCCCTACTGGGGATCGAGCTCGAAACCCAGGCATGTGCCCTGACCAGGCATGGAACTGCGACCACCTGGTTCATAGGTTGACACTCAACCACTGAGTCACGCCCCTGGGCTGTTACCCTATATTTTGAGCCCTTTACCCGATTCTTCCTCCCTCACCCCCTCGCCTGGTAACCACCATTCTGGGATTTGGATCTATGAGTTGGATTGTTTTTGTTAGTTCACTGGTTACTCTTTTTGTTTTATATTCAATCTGCCGTGAATGGCTAAAGCTGAAAAGGAGAGTTTTGTTTTGATTTTCACGTCCTAGGTAAAAATCTTTTTAATTCACCTTTGTGCTAAGCCTTTGAGTTAAAGTAAGACATCAAGGTCTCCTTTAAGCTCTGGGCATTGTTTGGTCATCTTATTTGATAGTCTCTTTGATGATCTCTTCCCTCCGTGTTCTCGGGTCTCTCTCTTGAGCACAGATGCTATGTGGATGTTGGAAATCCTGGACCAATCTTCCAAAAGGGTTACCTTGTATCTTAGGTCTTCTTTTCTTTGTTATTGTACATGCTTTCGAGGGTGTTTCTTTTTTCTTTTTTAAAAAATATATCTTTATTGATTTCATAGAGAGGAAAGGAGAGGGGGAGAGAGAGAGAGAAACATCCATGATGAGAGAGTCACGGATCAGCTGCCTCCTGCATGCCCCCGACTGGGGATCAAGCCCACAACCTGGGCATGTGTCCTGACCGGGAATTGAACCCTGATTGCCTGGATCCTGGGTCAACGCTCACCCGCTAAGCTACGCCCAGCTGGGTTGAGGGTGTTTCTTAAACTCTATCTTCCAATATTTTATTTCGACAGTGATATATTTTAAGAGAATTCCAAGCTCTGCTTTGGTTGCAATGCATGTGAGCCGGGCCCCAACCCCCCACATTGGGCTGTTGCCTTTCCTTTGGTGCAGGATTCGCGGACCCCCATAGCACATACCTGGAGGAGGGTCCGGGCACCGGTGTTAGCCAGGCAGGCAGACAGGCGGGAAAGCTTCCTGGTGACACAGCCCCCACCGCAGGCTCCGGAATGTGTCCTCTGGCAGAGGTAAGGCAGCAAACCCTTGTGACTCAGGTGACACTGTCCACAGGCTATGTGGGGAGTCTCACCTGGTTTACAGACACCCACCAAGATGGTGTCCTTAAAGCCCTTTGCTTACCTGTTTCTGGAAACCACAGCTTTTCCCAGCCAGCATCTCCCAAAAAGAAGAGGGTGGTTTTTCCCTCAGACAAATGAACATCCAGAAACGTGAGGGTAGACAGGACATCTGTCTTGTGGATGGTGCTCAGGCCTCTTCCCTGAGATTGTCCTGGGATTTTCCTGCAGCCTCTCTCTGGTCTTTTCTTTCCCCGGATAAAGGCTGTCAGAGTTTCTGAGCAGCATAAAGATCCTGGATTCATATCGAGATTGTAGTCTTAAAGGGGCTTGGGAGGGCCATGGGTATCCTGGGTGTTGTGGACTGGCTGTGGGGCCAGGAAAACAGTCCAGGAGGCCACAGACAGGAGGAACTGAGGAGTGTGGTGAGGAATGTCCACACCTGCCCCGTCTACTTTCCCTGCCCTGTGCCCGCTGCGGAGCTGAGCAAGCCCCTGCCATCCAGCCAGGTGAGGCTTTCCTAGGAGGTAGTGTGGGTTTCCTTCCTAACTCCCAGAGTGAATCAGCTGGCCAAAGATGAACACAAGGCGTGAGGCTTCGAGGCTGGATGTCAGTGGAATGGGAGCTGGGGGCCATGCAGTGGGGAGCAGGGTTGTCCAGGGGGGAGGGGGAGTCAGGCAGAGGGCACCTGCCTGTGTAATGCTGTGTTGGTTTTCCAGGCACAGTGGGCTGACAGCCAGGGTTGCAGCGATGCCTTCTCGGGGGCCAGGATGCTCCTTGAGCTTTCAGGGGGAAGCGTGGGCTGAGCCACCTCTAAGAGCCAGGCCAGTGTCCTGGGGAAGCAGGTGTAGCCATTTGGCCATTCAACACAAGTTACAGAGCTTTATCCTGATGAAAACGGGAGATTTCCTGAGTTCCCTGGGGGTTCTGCTGAGAAGCCCTGTGGGCTCTCGGGCCCTTGCCATGGTGCCTCAGGACCTCTAATGCTGCGGCCGTAGGCCATGGTGTCCTTCCTGCGGTGAATCTGCTTCTGTGTCCTCATTAGGACACTTTGGTCCATCTCTAGGTTGGCCAAGGATGCCTTCGAGTCGCAACTTCCCGATGGTGCTTTCCTTTCTCTTCCAAAGTCATTCCCATGTCAAGGTAGGAGGAGTTTTCTATCTGGCAATTTTCTCATTCACCTCAGTCCTCATTTCATTTTCCCCACGGCACTCGCCCAATCAGAGCATCGAGGACCGGGCTTCAGGGGTGGTGAAGCTGTCAGGTCTGTGGTTGCAGGCCCTCTTCCCTGGGGAGGGGGTGGTGGCCTCGGTGCCCTCTGCGCCCTCTGCACCCTGAGCCATCGGTGCTGGCCGTGGGGAAGGATGCGGTTGGTGTTGTGCTCACAGCGGCTCCTGTAACTTGGGGGACTTTGCGGGCCACAGGCCATGTCCTAGGGCCCCAGCCCGTGCATCTTCTTTCGTGACGCACACCCATCGGTTGATTCTTATATGTGCCCTGGCGGGGATCGAACCTGCAAACTTGTCCTAGTCGAGAGGTCCCTCTAACCAACCGCGCTACCCTGCCGGGCTGCCAATGACACGCCAACCCCTCTGTCGCAGCCTAGTTAACGTGTCCTTGAGGTGGAAGTGACCTTTAAACCCTCTTGCCCTGGCAGCCACTGGGACGTGTCCTGAGGCTGAAATGAGGTTTATTCAGTGGGCTCAATATGGGCTGCACCGTAGCACATCCGGCAGTTTCCCGGGGTCTGTAGGAAAATCCCCTATAGTCAGTAAGGAGAATCATCATTAGACAGCGAAGGGCCTGTTCCTACGAGGTGCCCTCCCCATTTCACAATCACGGTTAACAGAGGATGATCTATATCTCTGCCCCCAGCAATATCACGCAACATGACGTCTTAGCCCACGTGATGCTGCTTGGAGCCCGGCCTGATGTCGCATCTTTGGGGCCCAGAGGCTGGACACGGAGGTTCCTGACGGAGCTGCCTGCGGACTGGCTGCCTTCATGGGCCTCGGCCTCTGTCTGTGAAGTGGGGATAGAGTCGGGGAGCCCCTCGGCCAACAGCATTCCCTGCGCGTCTGCACCAGGGAGGCCCCGGTTAGATTGTTGCCGGGATCATGATTCCTGGGGAGCAGAGGGTGTAGCGCCTTTGTTCTGCTCCCTCTGCGCCCTAGTCAGGGTCACTTTAGAGATGATTCCAAGCGTGTTTTGCTGCTGCTGTCTCGTGGGCAGCTTGGGAATGAAACCCTGGAACAGGAGCTCAGGAAAAGCTGCTGGGTAGACTGGATTATCTGGGAATGTTGAACTACATTTGCAGGTCATGTTATTGAAGTTTCTTACATCCTTATTGTATTTTTAGTGGGTGTCTATTGGTTATGAAAGAGGTAGGCTCTGCCCCTGAATGAGAGGTGTGTTAAATCTATTATGATTATAAATTTGTTTATTTTCCCTTGTAAGTTTTTTTTATATTGTTTGACTTTGTTATTAAGTTCAGAACTTTTAACCCATTCTGGGTTAGGGTTAGGGTTGGGGTTGGGGTTGGGGTTGGGGTTGGGGTGGGGTAGGGGTAGGGTTAGGGTTAGGGTTAGGGTTAGGGTTAGGGTTAGGGTTAGGGTTAGGGTTAGGGGTTAGGGGTTAGGGTTAGGGTTAGGGTTAGGGTTAGGGTTAGGGTTAGGGTTAGGGTTTTAGGGTTAGGGTTGGGGTTGGGGTTGGGGTTGGGGTTGGGGTTGGGGTTGGGGTTGGGGTTGGGGTTGGGGTTGGGGTTGGGGTTAGGGTTAGGGTTAGGGTTAGGGTTAGGGTTAGGGTTAGGGTTAGGGTTAGGGTTAGGGTTAGGGGTTAGGGTTAGGGTTAGGGTTAGGGTTAGGGTTAGGGTTAGGGTTAGGGTTAGGGTTAGGGTTAGGGTTAGGGTTAGGGTTAGGGTTAGGGTTAGGGGTTGGGGTTGGGGTTGGGGTTAGGGTTAGGGTTAGGGTTAGGGTTAGGGTTAGGGTTAGGGTTAGGGTTAGGGTTAGGGTTAGGGTTAGGGTTAGGGTTAGGGTTAGGGGAGGGTTAGGGTTAGGGTTAGGGTTAGGGTTAGGGTTAGGGTTAGGGTTAGGGTTAGGGTTAGGGTTAGGGTTAGGGTTAGGGTTAGGGTTAGGGTTAGGGTTAGGGTTAGGGTTAGGGTTAGGGTTAGGGTTAGGGTTAGGGTTAGGGTTAGGGTTAGGGTTAGGGTTAGGGTTAGGGTTAGGGTTAGGGTTAGGGTTAGGGTTAGGGTTAGGGTTAGGGTTAGGGTTAGGGTTAGGGTTAGGGTTAGGGTTAGGGTTAGGGTTAGGGTTAGGGTTAGGGTTAGGGTTAGGGTTAGGGTTAGGGTTAGGGTTAGGGTTAGGGTTAGGGTTAGGGTTAGGGTTAGGGTTAGGGTTAGGGTTAGGGTTAGGGTTAGGGTTAGGGTTAGGGTTAGGGTTAGGGTTAGGGTTAGGGTTAGGGTTAGGGTTAGGGTTAGGGTTAGGGTTAGGGTTAGGGTTAGGTTAGGGTTAGGGTTAGGGTTAGGGTTAGGGTTAGGGTTAGGGTTAGGGTTAGGGTTAGGGTTAGGGTTAGGGTTAGGGTTAGGGTTAGGGTTAGGGTTAGGGTTAGGGTTAGGGTTAGGGTTAGGGTTAGGGTTAGGGTTAGGGTTAGGGTTAGGGTTAGGGTTAGGGTTAGGGTTAGGGTTAGGGTTAGGGTTAGGGTTAGGGTTAGGGTTAGGGTTAGGGTTAGGGTTAGGGTTAGGGTTAGGGTTAGGGTTAGGGTTAGGGTTAGGGTTAGGGTTAGGGTTAGGGTTAGGGTTAGGGTTAGGGTTAGGGTTAGGGTTAGGGTTAGGGTTAGGGTTAGGGTTAGGGTTAGGGTTAGGGTTAGGGTTAGGGTTAGGGTTAGGGTTAGGGTTAGGGTTAGGGTTAGGGTTAGGGTTAGGGTTAGGGTTAGGGTTAGGGTTAGGGTTAGGGTTAGGGTTAGGGTTAGGGTTAGGGTTAGGGTTAGGGTTAGGGTTAGGGTTAGGGTTAGGGTTAGGGTTAGGGTTAGGGTTAGGGTTAGGGTTAGGGTTAGGGTTAGGGTTAGGGTTAGGGTTAGGGTTAGGGTTAGGGTTAGGGTTAGGGTTAGGGTTAGGGTTAGGGTTAGGGTTAGGGTTAGGGTTAGGGTTAGGGTTAGGGTTAGGGTTAGGGTTAGGGTTAGGGTTTGGTAGGGTTAGGTAGGGTTAGGGTTAGGGTTAGGGTTAGGGTTAGGGTTAGGGTTAGGGTTAGGGTTAGGGTTAGGGTTAGGGTTAGGGTTAGGGTTAGGTTAGGGTTAGGGTTAGGGTTAGGGTTAGGGTTAGGTGGTTAGGGTTAGGGTTAGGGTTAGGGTTAGGGTTAGGGTTAGGGTTAGGGTTAGGGTTAGGGTTAGGGTTAGGGTTAGGGTTAGGGTTAGGGTTAGGGTTAGGGTTAGGGTTAGGGTTAGGGTTAGGGTTAGGGTTAGGGTTAGGGTTAGGGTTAGGGTTAGGGTTAGGGTTAGGGTTAGGGTTAGGGTTAGGGTTAGGGTTAGGGTTAGGGTTAGGGTTAGGGTTAGGGTTAGGGTTAGGGTTAGGGTTAGGGGTTAGGGTAGGGTTAGGGTTAGGGTTAGGGTTAGGGTTAGGGTTAGGGTTAGGGTTAGGGTTAGGGTTAGGGTTAGGGTTAGGGTTAGGGTTAGGGTTAGGGTTAGGGTTAGGGTTAGGGTTAGGGTTAGGTTAGGGTTAGGGTTAGGGTTAGGGTTAGGGTTAGGGTTAGGGTTAGGGTTAGGTTAGGGTTAGGGTTAGGGTTAGGGTTAGGGTTAGGGTTAGGGTTAGGGTTAGGGTTAGGGTTAGGTTAGGGTTAGGGTTAGGGTTAGGGTTAGGGTTAGGGTTAGGGTTAGGGTTAGGGTTAGGGTTAGGGTTAGGGTTAGGGTTAGGGTTAGGGTTAGGGTTAGGGTTAGGGTTAGGGTTAGGGTTAGGGTTAGGGTTAGGGTTAGGGTTAGGGTTAGGGTTAGGGTTAGGGTTAGGGTTAGGGTTAGGTTAGGGTTAGGGTTAGGGTTAGGTTAGGGTTAGGGTTAGGGTTAGGGTTAGGGTTAGGGTTAGGGTTAGGGTTAGGGTTAGGGTTAGGGTTAGGGTTAGGGTTAGGGTTAGGGTTAGGGTTAGGGTTAGGGTTAGGGTTAGGGTTAGGGTTAGGGTTAGGGTTAGGGTTAGGGTTAGGGTTAGGGTTAGGGTTAGGGTTAGGTAGGTTAGGGTTAGGGTTAGGGTTAGGGTTAGGTGGGT